>NC_137468.1:164662985-165062985 GCF_964235325.1 Thermobia domestica
ATCTACTGTATATAGCTGCCAAATTTCACCACTCTGTCGTATACAATACTTCGATCTTTCATTTTGTTTTCCATAGTTATTGTTACTCCATTGATTCTATATGTGTTCATAAATTTTAAATTTTGTTGAAATATGAAGTTGATGTTATTTTCAAGTCTTATTTACTTTCAAGTCTTATTGTTGAGCAATAATGCTCATCAGTTTTCTTTCTTTCTTTCTTTTTCTTTTTTGACATTCCAGATATTCATTAACCCTTAAGGAATCCGATGGTACAATTTGTACCATACAGGTGTTTCATGGTATATTGCGTTATCACTCTTCTATTTGAGCTTTTTCGTTCTGTTTTTTTTTTTTTGTTTGTTTGTTTGTTTTGTTTTTCAAGTCCAGAGGCATTGTAGAAGACCTTACGTATGGTTTCACACCTTCCTGCGTCCAGACATAGGAGGTGATGACGTCATAATTTTAAAATTTATATTTTCTCTTATTAAGCCTATGTTCATTATTTTTTGGCGGGATTATTTTTGCCAGGGCCGCAACTAGGGAGGGGCAGAGGGGGCACGTGCCCCGGGCGCGTGGTTGAAGGGGGCGCCAGAAAGAAGATAGTATATCAATTGTTTTAAAAATCGCACCCTTTCCCTTGAGGAACTTATTCTAGAGGTTAAAAGAAATCAAAAGTTTACTTGGCCTTTTCCATGGGACCTCTTTTAGAGAGAGAGAGAGAGTCTCATCTAAATAGGTGTAATGTCATACATTAAAAACCTAATATTGCATGCATTTGTTCCCTTGGGCGACCACAGAGAATCCGCCCCCCTTTCCTTTTCCTACCACAAGGAGCTGTTTGTCTGTATAATTCCATTGAGTTGAGTTGATTTTGAGTTTAACGTCCCTTTCAGCAGCAAGGCTATATGAGACATGGACCTACTGATTAACGTGGAATCCGAACCACATGAGCTTCCGCCAGGAATCGAACCCGGGTCTCGCACGCCAAAGGCGCGTACGCCAACCGCTTAGCCACGAAGAAGCTCTACAATTCCATTGAGAACAGCTCTGAAGTTTAAAACGCTGTTATCAATAGGGGCGGGGGCGAAAAGTTACCGATTTTTGTTGCTTGCTGGTGGTTGAAGAGTTTAGCTCAGACGCGCCCCCTGTAATGTTACGCAATTGCTGTAATGTTCTTAAACTAGAGGGCAGTTTTGTGGCGGAAAAGATAAGTTACCCGCCTCGGTGTATTTAATTGTTTCTTGTACGCCTACCAAGGGATTTTGCGAGTGAAGGCTGTATGAAGTTTTATCTATTAGTTTTGCTTGAGAGCTTGTCGAGGCATTTTGAATTGTTATCTATCAGTCCAACTTATGCTTCATTATGCTTTATTGTTAATTTCAATAATTGTTTTACATTAATCGCGTATAATGTATAATATTTACTATACATTAAATAATCTAAATATCTTGATCTATTTATTAATATTTTATGAAGCAATTTCTTTCATATTTAATGAACTTTCTAGTTAATGCACTGTAAAGAGATATGCTTTGCTCGAATCAGTTTTTTCTATCACTTGTGTGCACTTGTGTACAAAATTATTTTTGGGTTTATTAGAACTAAATGTTATTTCAATTATAACTTTATGATGTACTAGATATTTTCTAGTTTATTTTGTATTAGTTTCTTATTTTAATATGAAAGCGTATGTTCATAATTATTCTTCGGGTTATTAAAACTAAATGTGTTATTTCAATTAATAACTGTATAATGTGGCAGATATTTTCTAGTTCATTTTGTTTTGATTTTTTCATATAACATTAAAACAAAATGTATGTACAAAATTATTCTTAAAACTTGTGAGCACATAACGAATGTAATATATTTTTGTGGTTAAAGTAAGTTTGATTAAATTACTTAAAAATCGATATAACTGGTTTCATTAAGAATATTATTTACAGTTGCAATCCATAAGTAAGTGATACTTTTCGACTAAACCGGGGGGGGGCGAATTGTGTGTTTGCCCCGGGTGACAGAAACCCTAGTTGCGGGCCTGATTTTTGCACGTAGAAGATTGAAATTTTGCACAAACATTCAGTCCACCGAGTAGTATTTACCAGATTTTTTTTAGATTTCTGCGTTAAAACAGGGGGGTTCAGAGGGGCAAAAGTTGAAAAAAGGGATATTTAAACCAAAAATCCCTTTCTTCGGGATTTTCCCGCCTTAGATACATGATTGAGACACGTGAGTCGTACTTTCTGAAAGGCAGTTCTATTCTGAAGAGAATGATGGGCGAAACATGACCCTAGGTTTATTAGCGATGTCTCAGGGAATTTTTATCAAAACATACTTCTGAATAGGTGAATATAGGACATTATCGGTATATTTTTTGGCGGGTTTACTTTTGCATCTAGAAGATTGAAATTGTGCATCAACATTCAGCCCACCTAGTAGTATTTATCAGATTTTTTTCAGATCTCTGCGTTAAAACAGGGGGTCCAGAGGGGCAAAAAGTTGAAAAAAGGGATATTTAAACCAAAAATCCCTTTCTTCGGGATTTTCCCGCCTTAGATACATGATGGAGACACGTAAGTCGTACCGTCTGAAAGGCAGTTCTATTCTGAAGAGAATTATGGGCGAAACATGACTCTAGGGTAATTAGGGATGTCTCAGGGAATTTTTATCAAAATATGCTTCTGTATAGGGGAATATTGGACATTTTCGGTCCTTTTTTTGGCGGGCTTATTTCTGCACGTAGAAGATTGAAATTGTGCACAAACATTCAGTTCACCGAGTAGTATTTACCAGATTTTTTTCAGATTTCTGCGTTAAAACAGGGGGGTTCAGAGGGGCAAAAGTTGAAAAAAGGGATATTTAGACCAAAAAATCCCTTTCTTCGGGATTTTCCCGTCTTAGATACATGATGGAGATACGTGAGCCATACCGTCTGAAAGGCAGTTCTATTCTGAAGAGAATGATGGGCGAAATATGACCCTAGGGTAATTAGGGATGTGTCAGGAAATTTTTTACCTGAGATCATGGTCTTTTGCGGTAATTTGGGGCATTGTGGGGATTCTTGATAAAATTTCTCCCGCCCTTAGTATTCAAGATAGAAACTTGAAATTTGGCACACACATTCAGTCTACCAAGTACTATTTATCAGATTTTTTTGAGACCTCTACGTTCACACAGGGCCGCTCCAGAGGGCCCAAAGTGTGAAAAAAATTCCCTCCGAAATTTTCCCTTTTACATCAATTTTCCCTCTTCTGGTATATGATATGAGCATGCAAGTGGTACCATTTGAAAGCCAGCTTCATTCTGAAGAGAATGAGGTATGAACCATGATCCTAGGATAAATAGTGACGATGCAGTAGCTGCTTGACTGAAAATCTAAAAAATACCCCAAAAACCCCGGATCCCTTAAGGGTTAATAGTTGCCTGATTACTTTAAAGGAATCTATTCTGCTTTCTTCTCTCCAACTTCGCTTCAGTTTTACGTGATGCAATTCCCTCTCTTATCATTGCTTTGTTCTTTTTCTCGTTATCTCACATTATTCACAGCTTTAATATTTTCTAACCATTTTATATATTTTAATTTTTGATTCTAATTAAATCTAATTCATTCGAAATACATGGAAATTCGCCGGGATCGTAATACTGCAAATTATGGATGCGCTAAGATATCAAATAATACCGTCGACAAAGTGAATACTTCCAGATACCTAGGATCAATATTAACAGACCAAAATCATATCCAGGAAGAAATTAAATGTCGACAGAAAGCAGGGAATTCATGTTATTATTCAGCTCAGAATCTTTTATCATCGCGAATTTGGTTGAGAAATTTGAAGCTTAAAATATATAAAACGATAATCACACCTGTTATGTGGTGTATGGTTGCGAAACATGGGCACGTACTCTGACAAGGGAAGAGTGGGAGATTATATATCGAAGTGGAAGATGGTTTATACGCCAATCGAAAGCACTAATGACGCCTATTACGAAACTGTAATAAAAATTTTCCGAATGCATATACTGTGCGAGTTACATGAATATACAGGGTGTCCAGAAAATCCGTTTCCACCCCTATTAATCGCAAACGGTGCCAAAACAGGAAAACACGCATTTCATCATTTTAAAAGTTCAACGTGGCAAAGCAAAAAGTATTGTGCCAGGGCCATCTGCAGGGTCCCAGGTGGAGTCCAACTCAAACATTGCAAATAATAAGGGGGTCAAGTAGGATATCGTTGGAAACCTGTTGGGAAATGAAAGAAGACGGAAGAAGTTTCGTCTCTCTAAAATTATCCTGTGCAAAATGGCGGCTGGTCAAAATGTCAGCAAAAACGTCATTGTAAAGTCGATGACCACGCCCATAAATCTAAAACGGTAAGACAGATGTCAAAACAGGAAAGCGTGTGTGTCATCATTTCAAAAGTACAATTCTCTTCTTTCTTCTTCCGTCTTCTTTCATTTCCCAATAGATTTCCAACGATATGCTACTTGACCCCCTTACCATTTGCATTTTTTGAGTTGGACCCCGCCTGGGACCTTCGGGTGGCCTTGGAACAATACTTTTTGCTTTACTACGTTGCACTTTTAAAATGATCAAACACATGTTTTCCTGTTTTAACATCTGTCTCACCGTTTGAGGTTTCTAGGGGTAGAAATGGATTTTCTGGACACCCTGTATATTTATATAACTCGCACAGTATATGCATTCGGAAAATTTTTATTACATTTTCGTAATATGTGTCATTAGTGCTTTCGATTGGCGTATAAACCATCTTCCACTTCTATATATAATCTCTCTCTCTCTCTCTTTCCTTGTGAGGGAAGAATGCAGACTGAAAGTATTTGAGAATAAAATCCTGAAACGAATATTTGGGACCAAGAAGAACGGGAATGGCGGATACTTCATAACGAGGAACTACATAATTTATACCGTTCACCAAACATTGTTAGGGTTATCAAGTCTAGGAGACTAAGGTGGGCAGATAAAAAATGAAATGAAATCTTTGAGTTTTACGTCCCTCGGTTATGCCGGTTAGGCTAAAGGAGACGGTGATGATGAGTAATGAATGAAATGGTGGAATGAAGAAAGTGGGAGGAAACGTGAGAACCCCGAAGAAACCCACGCACACGGTGTTTGTCCGCCACAAAGTTCACTTGACGGGGTCAGGTGGACATGTCGTGTAGCCAGAATGGAAGAAAGTACTTCTAAAGTTTTACTGGAGATCTAATCGGAAAACGTTCATTAGGAAGACCTAGGCACAGATGGAAGGATAATATTAAGATGGCTCTCGCAGAAACAAAACAAAGTAGAAACTGGATCCAGTTGGCTAACTTTAGAGAGCTTTTATGAACGCAGCATTGAACCCATGGGTTTCATAAGCCATAAAGTTAGTTTGATTGTGATTAAATCTTAGAATTTTAATAAGTCCTATTACCTTAAAAAAAATTAAAGTCAATTTGTAAATCTTGTCTAAAATGATGAATTGCTTGGATAAATATTTCCAATAGCAAATTCCTAAACGGAAAGTGATGAAATAATAAAGTTGAAGCAACGTCCTAAGTATTAATATCCATTAAAAAATCAACAAATCTTCCACGTCTAAAATTGACCAGTTAAATGGAATTTTATTTTGTTTTCTGTTACTATCTGCTGCTGATAGTGAAGAAACAGAAGTTTGTTTGTTAATTCTAGTTGAAGGATAAAATTGCCTTGAATTGATTTGGCCTATGTAGAGAAGAAATGTTTTCAGCTGTTGCGTTGTGGGCGACTATAATTAGAAAATGGGGACTGACCGAAGACAGAAATAAACAGATTGTGTCGTCGCATACTGACCACACGCCGCCAACACTATCGTCACCTTATACTAAAAGATCAGTGGGAAGAAACACCAACTGTTTGTCTTGTATTGCTACCATACCAAAGCGGTTGTTTTACTACCATGTTAGTAATTCTTTTCTTCTTTTTAATGGTAAGCCCTTGGTGGTTCATCTTTCCGTATAAATGTTTAAGCGTGGGTTTTATTTGGTATTATTTGCTCTTACGTAGTTTTTGTAAGAAACAACGGTTGGACTTCCATACCAAAAGTCTAGTTCTATTGAGATATCTACTGTATATATATAAAAATGAAAGTGACTATATTTGTGAGTTCATAACTCGAACTACCTGACCGATCTCAATCAGATTTTCAACATAGATGAGGTTCAGGCCTGGGAGTGTTTTTATCGTTTCATTTTGACGGTACTACATAGGGGAGGGGAGGGAGAGATATGTATAAAAATAAAACTTAATAACTCTTGAACCAAGCAACCGATCTTGGTCAAATTTGCCACATAGATGAGGTTCGGGCCTGGGAGTTTTTTTTTTTTTTTTTTGTCATTTCACTTTGACGGTACAACTTAGGGGAGGGGGAGCGGGGAGATATTTAAAAGTGATCGAAAATGACCTACCGGTATATTAGTGCCGTAATCATCGCTTTCGAGGTGTCTGAGATGAACAGTGTCATTTCCGTTGCCGTTTAAATCCAAATTCAGCCCTGCAACTTGGGAGAATATATATATATATATATATATGGGGGGGTGTATGTATGATATGTATGTATATGTATGAATGTATGTATGTATAATGGATGGAAAATGAGCGATATTAGTTCCGAATACATAGTTTTAGGATCGCTGAGACGAACAATGACACTTCCGATGTTGTTCAAATCCAAATTAAGCTCTTTATGTCCAAAGGTATTCTCCCTATGCGAAGTACGGGTATTCTGCTAGTAATAAATAAAATGGAAGTTTACCCAATTTAAAGTAACTAAATGAATTCGTTAGTTTGAAATTACTGCTAATTAAAACTTAAAAAAAAAAAAACTAAGTATAACTTACTATGTCTGATTTGAACGACGTTGTTTTCAACGTGTAAATAATTTACACGTAGTATGTCAGGGGCGGATCCAGGACCGACTTCTGGGGGGGGGGTTGTCATACTGCTACTTTTAAGGGCTCCAAACTTTGATGTGGGTTTTATTTATATATATAAAATAAGAAAGTTTCTTCTTCTGGGGGGGAAGTCGCCCCCCTGGATCCGTCCCTGTAGTATGTGAGTAAAGGAGTATGTTGTTAAAAGACAAACATCAATCAATCTGGTAGTTAACAGTGTGTTCTCCTATCAGGTGAGATTTGTGGTGAACAAACACCGTGATCGGAGGTTTTTTCGTTTCTTCCCACTTTCATTATTCCACTGCATCTCATTATCACAATTTCTATGTGATATATCTTCTTTTCTTCTTGTTCACCTCAACCACAGATTGGTGGATAACATGGAAATTTTAAAATCTTTTCTCTCCCTTAGGAGAACTGTTTTATACTTTGATAAGGTCTCTTCTTCGTAACTGCATCTATATATTCTTCCTTGGCCTTCCTCTTCCTGGTTTTCCTTCGGCTTTTTTCTCTATCAACACGATGATTCAATCGGAGCGCCGAATGAGATGACCAAGCATACTGTTTCTTCTTTTTCCTATTATCTTCATGATCTCTCGTCCTTGATTAGCTTCCTTTAGTACGTCTTCATTCCTTTTCCTTTCGGTCCATGATATGCGCAGCATTCTGCGCCAACACGACATTTCAGCTTTTCCCGATGTCCACGTTTCTATCCGTGAAGTACCACGCTCCATGCCAGGGTCCTAATAAATCGTTTTCGAACGTCCAGCTACACATTTCTTGATGTTAGCAGTCCTCTTTTCCTATTGAATGCTTGTTTAGCCTGCGCTGTTCTAGAACTTATGTCTTTTTCACTTCTTCCTTCCAAGGATATGTGATTTCCTAAATAGGAGAACGTCTTACGGGTCTTCACTACAGCGAAATTAAACTACCGCTAATTTTAGTTTTTTTTTCTGAAAAATCATCAAAACAAAAATATTCGAAAAGCAAAAACGTAGTGAACTAGACAATACGATTTTGCATATGATACCGTTATCACAACTCATCTATCTGCTTTCGATTTGCAACTGTAGATAGATTTAGCTTTTTTTTTTTCGGGTTCTGTAAATAGCGGCATACCAAAAACAAATAGGTGAATTGTGGTAAAGGTATCACATGCAAAATCGTATTGTCTAGTTCACTACGTTTCTGCTTTTCGAATATTTTTATGTCTTGCAAGATATTACAGAAAAACTCTAAAATTAGCGGTAGTTTAATTTCGCTGTAGTGAAGGTAACGTCTTCGATTTTCTCTTCCTCTAGCCATACGTTTTCCCCTTCTTGTCCTGCTCTTGTGCATTTTATCACTTTTTTTCTTATTTATCTTCATTTTGCGTTTGTTTCTATGGTCGTTCAAGTTTGAAAGTGCTTCCTTTTCGTTCTCCGCTATCAGTGCTATGTCATCAGCAAACCTTATTGTACTGAAAACCTGGCCATTTACATTTACGACTTTCTCGGTTTTTTTTTTTTTTTTTTTCCAAAGAATTCTTTCATAGCCTCTTCTACAGACAGGAGAGGTGTAAATATAATTGGAAAATCATGTAAACGAATGTAGTATTCATTCCAAATATAGTTGCCCGAGGGCTTAGGCCCCTTTCTCCGTCGGGGCTAAAATGAATTGCGATTGCATGCCCAATTTGTGCAGAGTAAGATGTTTACTATTAATTAACTGTTTAATCACTACTAATCTTCGTAAGGTCTAAATTCCATATTACGAAATAGTATCTAATAAATATTGAGGAAGAAACATTTCAGTTAATCTATTATCATATCCAATATATATTCATTAATTTGCAATGTACATGTACACATCACGTTAAACCATATTTGTTCAACTTTTTTTAAAAAATAAAATGTTAGTATAAATTATTTGTTCCTCCTTGTATTCAGTCAGTGTGCACAATTTAAGCGGTTTCCGCCATATGACATACAAGGTTATCGTTGTAAACGCACGTTGTGTAATAAATAGTGTCCCAATGCTCCCCCCTGCGACAAATTTTCTTGAAGGAAGTCTGCACGAATGTAATTTTTCTGTTCGCCGAAAATAAAATGTGCTGAGAATTACTTCTGTAGTTGCTTGTGGAAATTGGAGCATAAAATTGAGTTTTTGTGTATGTATGTGATGCTAGTTGTGGCATACTACGTAATAGGATGGTTGAGAGAAAAACGAACCCAAGCTGTTAACGAGATTGCATACTGCTGTTTTTAATTATCCTCATGAAAGAACTCCGGTTTTGCAGACGTTATTTTCAGAATTCTGTTTTTAGGTAATTCTAGCCAAATCTTTTAAATAGAAGCAAGAACTAATTTAGTATATAGACATTTTTTATTAATAAGTTAGTTAAAAATGAACAAATCTGTGGATCTAAAAGCAATGTTATTAAGATAACACATTTTCTATAGTAGTTTGAAAACAAAGATACATAGTAAAACCGTAATCAGGAGACAACATAATTTCCCATAAACTTTGAAGTTCCTTATAGGATTTCGCGGGAATATTTGAGTAATACGAAACCATATCTGCGTTGATTTTTTTTTAAAAAAATTGTATTTGTTCTGTATTTACATTGTAATGTTCTTCCCTAGATAAAAAAAATGGAGTTAATTTAACAATTTTCAGATTCATTTTAGTCGTTACAGAGTGTAGTTCGAGTAACTACTTCGAGATCCTCGTGTATGGGACACACCACTTGCATGAAAAACTCCCAATGGGTTGGATGGGTTGCAAGAGTATTGTGGAGACTAAAACGAATATAAATTACGGGTCATTGCGCAAAACTTTTCTTGATCCCATTTCATTAATTGGATTATGGCATTCTTTAATTATTAGGTAAAAAAAAATTGTCTGAAGTATGAACAAAATTATAAGAGGGTTTTTCGGAAAACTTAGTACGAAGAAACTCACCGCCAAGAATAACATTTTTCCTTTTTTTCTTTTTTTTCTTTTCTTTTCTTTTTTTTAAAGAAGAAATGAATTATGCCATAATACACGGTTATTAACTCTTCCATGATGTGCAGTGTTACGCATAACCCTTGGTGTATGTATGGTTAATCTCTGATTTCACTTTTAATATCACCACTGAAAGTAACAGGTCTTTTCCGTTTAGTTGTACGAAGCTTTGCGTCAGCTGTACACGTAGCGTTGCTTATTGTCAGAATTTTCAACTTTAACTGGAAATAACCTCATGCATATTATAGTAACACGTTACACCAAAGAAGGATACTTTATGTCCATCACGATTTTTTTTTTTTTTTAACAATTTTGGGTTATTTTCTAGAAATTCAAAGAATAGAAGAACAGAAAATAAAATTTATATTATTTTTGACACTAAACCTGGGTTATGACATGCTACTAAACAAACATTCTTAAAAATTATTACAGTAGAGCGTCGATTATCCGAACGTCGGTCAACCGAACGACCGCTTAACCGAACTGTGTACTCGCTCGCACCTGTTACTCTCCCACCCTACCGTCCATCATCCCCCTCACTCCCAAACCAAGTTTCCCACAGTAGTCGCC
Organism: Thermobia domestica; assembly: GCF_964235325.1. NCBI lineage: Eukaryota > Metazoa > Arthropoda > Insecta > Zygentoma > Lepismatidae > Thermobia > Thermobia domestica. The sequence goes on from NC_137468.1 coordinate 164,673,471, forward strand.
GCACTGAGCCACCGCTGGCGGAACATTACTTCTAATGGGGCCTTCATAAGGCGCTGCTGACCGGCCAAGCCGCCAGTCGCTGTGTTTCAACAATCAGCACACTTCTTTTTATAAATAAATTTACTGTACAGTACTTCTTTTTGGCAAATAAACATGTACAGTTCGATTATCCGAACAAACCAGTTTTCCGAACACCCATGTCCCCCAATTACTTCGGATAATCGACGCTCTACTGTATCCTAAAAAAAAAAAAAAAAAGTGTGGACAATTTTTCTCTCTCCTTGGTGTACGTAAGGTTAATGATTACTGTTGCCGATGAAACGAGAAATGAATTTTTAAATTCTAGACGAAATGAGAAGCATGACAATTTTCTTCCTAATATTCGAGACGAGACAAGAAATTTCATGAGTCTCATAGGCAACGGAACGTTAATAATATTTATTTATTTATTAAATATGAACAAAATCGCTTGAACAGGGTTTTTATATATATTATGATAAACATCCGAAAAGAATTCAATAGAAAAGTACTTGTGGATTTTTTAATGCAAATTTCTTATATTATTTTATAGTGTCTTTAATGAAATATTTATTTAAGAAATATGAATAAAATCGATTGTCTTTTTGAGAAAATCTCACCAAAAAACTCAACAACAGTAAACTACCCGTTGAGGATTTTTTCCCCTTGAAAATGACTTACGCAATATTGTAAGATAAGTAATGAAATATTTATTTATAAACTAACTACCTCTATGTCCTATAATGGAACCCGGAGGTTCAAATGCCACGTTCACAAAAGCTCTCCATTGACTTCTATCCTTAGCTAACAGCGTCCAGTTTCTACTTTATATTCCTATCTCTGAGAGATCCATCTTAATATTGTCCTCGCATCTGCGCTGTAAGTCTTCCTAATGGACGTTTTCCGGGTGGATTTCCAGTTAAAACTTTGAAACCGTTCCTACCTTCTTCCACTCTGGCTACATCACCTGCCCACCTGATCTTCCTCGACTTTTGGACCTTACACAGTGTCGTTTTGACGTATGATTAGCGTCATACTAAAGGCCTGACTACTACAAGAAGCATGTTAGTCGAACTTTTTAGTATGACACTAATCACGCGTCAGAACAACTCTGCATAAGGCTCAATGATTCTAACAATGTTCGGTAAACAGTATAAATCATGCAGTTCCTTGTTGAAGTTTCCACCATTTCCCATTCCCGTTTCTCCCTCTTAGGTCCGAATATTCATCTCAGGATCTTCTCAAATACTGTCAGTCTACGTTCTTCCCTTAGAGGAAGCGACCGAGTTGCGCAGCCATACAGGACAACAAAATAATAATAATAATAATAATAATAATAATAATAATAATAATAATGATAATAATAATAAATTAAATAAAATAGAACAAAATCGTCTAAAGAGTAAGAATAAAGAAAGGAAAAAACAAGAGTAAACTACCTGTCATGAAGGTTTTCATGAGAAATAGAGTTGATGGATGTAGCCATTCTGTAAAACTATTGATACTTATACATACCAGACTATGCATACATGAGAAGACTGATGTGATGACATACATGATTGATTTAAATATGTTCACCATGGAACATCTCTTGACCATTCTACAGAAACACTTTCGAAATAATAGAGGAATGTGTATAGTACGTGAAGAAACAGTCAGTGTTCGTGGAATATTCTTGATTGTAATAATAACATTTTTATTGCGGACTTATTGATAAATTGAATAGACTACAATGGCATTTTTAAAAAGTAGTCAGCCACAGGAGAGGCTTCAAGAATTTCCTGCCTCTGTTCATCAAGAATTCCAAGCACACTACGTAATACTGTATAATGTGCTATTCAATCACATGTGACGTGATATCGTATAAAAATGATATGACTAATCCAAAGAGAAACCTTATTCACTTTGTAACGTATTTCCCATGTGAAAATCATGTGCATTCCCATTGACTTAACGTTAATTTCTGAGCGTTGATTAAGTGCCTCGTCTCAGAAGCTTTTGCCGTATTGAGGATGGTTCGAATCAACATTTGCCAGTTTATTATCTTTTAAACAAATATTAAGTTCAGTCAGTTCTGAATTACATAGTAAAAATGGGGGAATCATTTTGTTACAATAAATATTGAAGTTGCAGAATATCTTCCACTCAAATTTGAAGCATCACAGGCCAATGTTTACCGCTCTTGCCAAGAAGTGAGCCAGTTGTTTCTAGATTTCTTAAAGAAAAAGAAAAAAAAAAGTTTGGCAGGCTACAAACACAAGCTCATTTTCAGAAGCTCTTTATGTTTCAGATAAAGGCTGTTAACCAGAACGTTTTGACACAAACACGTACAAAAAAAAGTTAATTTTGTTTCACAGTGTGAAAATACGGTGACTTCCAAATTATGCAAATTCTATATTCAAACTTATACTACATCTATAACATTTGCTTACAGTAGAGGAATAATGTGCAAGATAGAGCCTGTTCCTCGGACGCTCAATCCATATCGAAAAGCAATTACTCGGTTTTTCTTACGTTTTTTTGCACTACGGAGATTGAAACCACAAGTACTAATTGACGTCTATCACTTCCGATTGCTTTACAGAAATAAAATCAGAGATTGAAACCACAGGTACTAGTTGACGTCTATCACTTCCGATCGCTTTACAGAAGATTGAAACCACAAGTACTAATTGACGTCTATCACTTCCGATCGCTTTACAGAAGATTGAAACCACAAGTACTAATTGACGTCTATCACTTCCGATCGCTTTACAGAAGATTGAAACCACAAGTACTAATTGACGTCTATCACTTCCGATCGCTTTACAAAAGATTGAAACCACAAGTACTAATTGACGTCTATCACTTCCGATCGCTTTACAAAAGATTGAAACCACAAGTACTAATTGATGTCTATCACTTCCGATCGCTTTACAGAAGATTGAAACCACAAGTACTAATTGACGTCTATCACTTCCGATCGCTTTACAGAAGATTGAAACCACAAGTACTAATTGACGTCTATCACTTCCGATCACTTTACAGAAGATTGAAACCACAAGTACTAATTGACGTCTATCACTTCCGATCGCTTTACAGAAGATTGAAACCACAGGTACTAATTGACATCTATCACTTCCGATCGCTTTACAGAAGATTGAAACCACGAGTACTAATTGACGTCTATCACTTCCGATCACTTTACAGAAGATTGAAACCACAAGTACTAATTGACGTCTATCACTTCCGATCGCTTTACAGAAGATTGAAACCACAAGTACTAATTGACGTCTATCACTTCCGATCGCTTTACAGAAGATTGAAACCACAGGTACTAATTGACGTCTATCACTTCCGATCGCTTTACAGAAGATTGAAACCACAAGTACTAATTGACGTCTATCACTTCCGATCGCTTTACAGAAGATTGAAACCACAAGTACTAATTGACGTCTATCACTTCCGATCCCGTAGAGATGAAACTTATTCTTAGATACTGAATCCACATCAAAAACCATCACGTCGTTTTCGCTATAAAGATAAATTTTGAAATCGGAAGTAGTACTAAATTTAACAAAAGATCTCGCATAAGTTTGTCACCGATTTCGTTCTATAGTAAATAACGTTGAAACCTGAAATAGTTAATTCCTACCACTTCCGGTTTAAATAGAGAATTTTGTGTACCGAAGGTGAGACTTATTTTTGGGACGCTGAATATATTCCAAAAACTACTTCTCGCAATCTTGCCGGTGAAGCTCTGATGCCTGTCGACAGACCTTTCTACAAGGAACGTTCAATAGGTAAGTTTTGCACAAATGATTATAATATTGTTATTAGTTGCAATATGATTATGAAATTTTACATGAATATATTTTGATCCCTTGGCTATAAGACCATATCACTCAGTGTAGCCTTCATTTGCTGTGACGCATCTCGCCCAACGTTCTTTCCCTTCGTTGGATGTACTTTGATAAAATTCAGGTGGCTGGCTTCTTTTCACCATGTTTTCACAGAATAAATGAGGGGCTTGTTTCTGTTGCAGGTGGTACTTCAGACGATCAAACGGGAAGAAATCCGAAGGAACCAGGGCTGGACGATAGGGGAGCTGAGGAACGACTTCCCATCCCATTTTCATGATTTTTCTGTTGTGTCGTCATGCTTGTGTGAGGCTTGACATTGTTATGATGAGTTTGATTACCTTCCTTGCAGCTACGGTCTCTTGGTCTGGAGAGCAGTCAACACAGGAAAAAATGAGGTGTTGAAGCAACACAAAATGACTACCACTTTAGCGTGTTACTTGTGTGTCAATTCAACACCAACCATATCCCCTTCAGAGCATATCAGAAATACCTCATTACTGGCTGTGAGTTTTTGCATTGCTTTTTATTGTTTGGTATGAGCAAAGCTTTGCGAAATATATTTCGCATTTATGGCAAGTAACTAATAACATTCTGTGTTTCCTGTAATCGGTCAGAATAATATCGTAAACCTGTGAATCATCTGACAACAGTTACACAGATAGCAGTACTTCCGTCTGTTTTCTTTATCTGTTATTGTTGTGTCTTAGCACGTATGAACAGAAGATGGCAGAACTGTTGCCTTTGTAACTGTTGTTAGATGATTCACAGGTTTACAACAATATTATTGTGATCGATTACAGAAAACATAGAACATTATTCGCTACTTGGCATACGTGCCAAATATATCTCGCAAAGCTTTGCTCATATTAAACGATAAATACCAATGCAAATTCTCTCAGATAGTAACGAGTTATTTCTGATATGCTCGGAAGGCGATGTGCTTGGTGCTGAATTAACACAAAGTAACACGCTAAAGTGGTAGTCATTTTGTGTTATTTCAACACCTCATTTTTTACAGTGTACCTTATCCAGTGACAAACAATAACGCTTCTTGTTAATTGTGGAGCCTTATTCCAAGAAGTATATGAAGATGACACCGTACTGATCCCAGAAAAAGGAAGCCACAATTTTCTGTTGATTTGGAAATTCTAAGCTTTCCAAACCGCTGTAATCAACGTTGCATTCTGGCGTGGTCCAATGTATGATCTCCATAAACTGGAAGCAACTTCCTATGAGTGGATGTGGCTGATTCATCACCCGTTTTGAACAGAAATTCCATTACCGACCATTGTCGGATCCTGATATCTACTTCAGGGTTCATTATGGTTTACTTGTGAACAATAGTAAACAACAATTATCATTTTGAAGCCAAAGGATCAAAAAGTATTCATCTAAAATTTCATAATCATATTGTAACTAACACAAATATTATACCCATCTCTGCAAACAAAGATCGAACGCCCTCTCTATAAAGCTTCCTAATTTCCATAGTTATGCACAGCATTGTTCGGAAATCTGAAAGAAAATAAAAAAATAAATAAATAAATAAAACTTGAAGAGAATACTGTATCCGGTGTTGTTTAGCATTCAATATTTTTGTCCTTCATTTTATTCCTTTTTTTAAATCACGAAATCTTACGTGATCTACAGAACTCGACCGATTTGGATCCAACTTGGCATTAATGTATATTTTTACTTGCTCGGTGCGCATTTGAAATATTTTCTTTTGCAGACCTTTCGCAGCCATCGAAGTTGGGGTTTGTACTTAGGAGTATATACCATAGGCGATTTATGTTGACTTGGCATGTCTCCATTAGATCTTGACCTACTTAGTAAGCATGTGAAATATTTTCCTATGCACACCTTTTGTTCTCGATGGGCATACTTAAATTTTTCGCTTAATTGCCCTCAAACCAATGATTAGAAGAATAATTAGGGGGAAATACATTGAGTAGAGCTATTAAAAGCTAATTTAATGTTAAATGTTGACCTGCTGAATAATTGCGGTTTCTAATTACACTAGAATTAATGAAGATGAACTTCTACAGTCTGGAAATTCATTAAAACGCAATACGTTAATTTTAGTCAGATTTTGCCAGGTTTATTCTCGCAGAACATCAAACTTAGTGAAAAGTTACATGGCTTATCCTGTACACATTCGTATTTAATCACCATAAGTCTTCTGCTATCCTTGGCAAGTCACTGCTAATTAAGGAAAGTGACAAGTTCTCGGCGAAGTGTGAGTTTTTTGTGTTTAAATTGATCCAACAGTTTTGAACAAATTGGCAGGACATGTAGAACGCAGGTGTGTACTTGTGCTGGCTATTATGCATCGCTTAGTGCCCTTGTAGTAAAGGCTAATCTCTAGTGCGGGGAATTCCTGGAGTGAACCTTAAATACGATATATCAACAGCCATTAGAATGTAATTTATTGTTACAAGTATTAGCTAAATCTGACTAATAGTGTCAAATTAGAATTTAATTTACAAATGTCGGTCTTTACTGCGATTTCGTAATTTTCCTTATCCTTGTAGCTTCCTTGTCAGTTTTCTTGGAGTTCGGTTTACTGCCACTACGCCGAAATTCCCACTATTATTTGCTTGGTTTATCACTGTCTCCTTTAGCCGACAGCAGCGTTTCTCACTTTTTTTTTTAAAGCAAAGACCACTTTTATTAGACAGAGTGATCTATAGACCATCCTACTTTTTGTCGTTTTTAAAAGCAAGTTTACCATTTTAAGGGGTTTGGTGTACCAAAACTCCATTATATATTCACCATATGTGGCCGTTCGTCCAGGAGACAAAAAAAAAAAAAAAAAAAAAATCTAAAAAAGTACTTGAAGGACCATTAGGGGAAAGGTGAACAATAGCGATCACCTAAGAAAAATGGGTTATTACGTAGTTTCATTTGCAAAATATATTGAAACAAATTTGTAAATACATACTCCAATCCTTCTATAATAAGTGTGTAAAATAAAAAGAGGATCAATCTTGCAGTTCGGGAACACGATGGAAAAACTCAAATTGCTACTTTGGTCGCCATTCCCATCACATGTTGGTAAAGGCGATCACAGTACAAGCTTAATAAATACACAGTTTCATATGCAGTTCAAGTTTTTTTTCTACACTGCTTCTTCGAAAGACTCAGAAACGTCAACTGAATGTTTTATTGACGTTTTTTCAAAGACAGGTCACAGATACATCCATGTGGTGAGTCCACAACAGTACAGTCAGCATGCACCCACTATCCACAAAGGTTACACCGATACCAGTTTCAGTGTTTGACTCAACTAGGCGTATTGCCTATCTTAGGTCTAGTCCCTTTTATAATTTTTGGCTAGAGAAGTATTCCAAATGTTTGTTAGGAATGGCGATCACCATGATGGTAAACCGATCACGTTGATCGGCATTCCCAACATTGCGCCATTTTGAAAATTGAGCTGGTTATACTGTAAAACGTAGTTTATTTGAAATATAACTATTTGTCGTGCATTAGACGTAAATATAACTTTTTATGAATCTTAGTAACTTCAAGATCTTACAAATTAAAATTGTACGTATCGTGACTTGAAATATGCAGATCCTTATAAGAAAATCAGCAAAAGCAAGTTTCAGCACGCTGTAGATTTCAGTCTTCTTTGACAACTTTCTCGGCAATACACAAGAAACCTTGCTACAAGAGGCAGATGGCAGCACTATTTTGACTTCTCCTCGGGTCACGCAAGAGGGCAAAGTGGGCTGATCGCCATTCCCTTCCTCTCCCCTATCAGTTGTGGCCAGAATATAGAAAGTCAAAAGTTAGGATTTTTGTTAGTTGGTGGAAGTATTATAATCCATACACTGGAAGGAGTAGAAATCAACGATTTCCTATGTCAGCGATAATCGGTTTCCTGTGATCATTAAGAGGTTCAAGAATACATTTCGTGTCCATCTTTAACTCCCTAAAACGGAAGCGGTAAAAATCTGCTACCACTTCCGGTTTCAATATTGAGAAATTATCCCGTCGTCGTGACATTGCTAATTATTTTAGCACGTATACCACTATGTTAGTATTGCTTGTACTTGTAAAATAGTCTTAATTGAAATTTCCTTAATTTTATGGCGTTTGGAAAGTTCGTTTCCGGAATAACAGAAGAAAATACATAGTTATTTAAATAAAATAATTGGAGACTATCCAGAATATATACTACGAGGGAGAATCAGAAACTAAGGTTACAAAACCTATATTTCTGGAGTTTCGTCTATTATAGAGTAGTGTGCGATAATTTTAATACATGGAGTTGGAAACAGTGCAGTTTCAGCCACCCGCCACCTACGCAACTAGTTGCAGGTGAACACAAAGTGGCAACTCCTATGGAAAACTGGTCTCGCGAAGAAGTCCGCCCAGTTATTCGATTTCTGTGGGCGAAACATATAACCGCGGCTGAAATTCACTGGCAGCTGGTAGAGATTTACGGAGAGACAGTTATGTATCGTCAGCATGTCGCAGGATGGTATCGAAAGTTTGCGGCTGACAGAGAAAACGTCAAAAACGAGGAGTGCAGTAGCCGACCCAGCACGGCATCAACAAATTTGAACGCCCTTCCTACAGCCCGGACCTCGCTCCAAATTACTTTCACCTGTTCCCGCACTTGAAAGAGCACCTCGTAGGCCGTCGCTTCGCTTTAGACGAGGAAGTGAAAAACTTCGTGACAACATGGCTGAACACGCAAGAATAGGATTTCTACCAGGAGGGAGTCTTCAAACTCGTCCCACGATGCGGCAAGTGCCTCAACCGGTACGGAGACTATATCTAAAAATAACCTAATGTATGCACTATCTGTTGGCTGTATTAGTTGTATGAAATAATATATACCCGTTTTTTTGCAGGCTTTGTAACTTTACTTTCTGATCACCCCCGTATTATAGTTTGTATGATCTTTATCTTAGACCAATTGGGGTCTGCGAAACAGAGTTTGAGAAGTTTTGACCTAGAAGGTATAAAATGGAAGGAGAGTAAACTAAAGATTTAAGTTTACTTTATATATCTCTTCTCCATAAACAGGAAGATTCGTTATCGTTTGTGACAATCACCTCATTTCATTCTATTTGCTAATCATCAGTTACGTCAATTAGATGCATGAAGCAATGTGCCTTACTTTTATCTTAAAAGGTTGATAATTTTAATAACTTACTACTTGTACTTGTGATAGCCAGCCTAACTATTAAGTCAGCATTAAAGGAGATTTCCGCGTTGAAAGTTCGTTTGTTAATAATAGGTTCAGTTACTTAATAAATATTTGACAATTGTGAGATAAGTTGAACCCTTTCAGATCCTACTGCATATATACTTAATTGATTTCAAAATTACGGGGTTTTCTTCTTTGGCAGGATCATATAAACAACAGATGGCAGGACTTCTACTCATGTAGATGCCAGAAAATTTATACGCTCGCAAACTACTTTCGTGAAGAATTGCAGGAAATGCAATACGTTGTTCGTTACTTAGTGTACGTTTCTTGGTTTTTCAAAAAAAGTTTAAACATAATTGGCTTTTCACTAGCTAAACAAAACAAGATAACCTAACCTAAGCTAATTCCCATAGTCGGAAGTCCAGCTGAGATTTATTTTTGTAATATAAAAATATAATGTATTCATATTAAGAAAGTATTTAGAGCTTTTGCTGTTTCTTTCTAAAATCAACGTAATTTTAATTGGTCTGCATTGCCCATACCTTCTCTCTAGGTCAGCCAACCACTACATCCCCAATCTAATCCAAAATCAGTGGTTTGTGGTCGACGATCCATAGTTAGACCTCACAATTATTGTTTATTAATCATTAAGTCATGTTACAATACACCTCGTCAATCAATACGCAATTACGTACAAACTTTACAAACAATATACCATTATTAGCATATTTAGTATTCTCTTATTTCACACAAAATTCATTTGGCTTAGGTTAAGCTTTTTCGGTGATATTTAGTTTGGCTCGAACACGTGGCACGTCCATAGGCTACAATTTTTGACTATTTTATCCTATTTATGATAGTTTTCAGAGCGTCGTAAGTGATAAGTCCTGAGAAAATTTCTTAAATTTCATAAAATTGTAAAAGGGCCTATACGGTTGCAACGATGTGAACAGACTTTGGGGAAGATGGGTGAAATTCAACTGAAATATAGAAGAGACTATGTAGATTCTACATTCAAAAAAGAAATTGTTCTGAAATGGATGGAACATACTAATAAATTACGAAACATGAACATTGAAGTCAATGGAAAATATATGAAAAAACTAAAGGCGTTGACTTATCTCAAAAACTATAATAAGGAGATTGCTAATTGGAAGCTTGTTACAAAGACATAATGAGGAGCTTAAAAACGATGTATAGCACGTAAGGTAAATATGGATGAAACATTGTCAAAAGTCAAGTTGTTTGAGTAAAATCAATAATAATGTATATGCATCTTCTTCCAATTACCCAGGGCGCTCCACGCGGAGCTTATGCTTGAAATATCTGACATCTGGATTTGGAATCTCCAGACTCGATTTAGTACACAACATGACTTTTGACCTGATCACATAATAGCCTAGTCCTTATGGTAAACCGGATAGGCTTTTTAAGAACTGTATTATTATATTCAGAAAGAACCTGTTATTTTTTTCCATGTCGAGAGAGATACACTTATTGAATATAAGTGTAGATAAAAGATTTTTTTTCTCGTCGTTATACAAAAAACTCATATTTTCCTAAAATGAAAAAAAGTGTTTTAAACCCAGGAAAACAAAAAAAAAAAATATTTTCCGACCTTTTTTTTTTTGCCCATTAATAAGGATGCAGTAGCTTTTCCTCTTTTTTTATCATTTCATTTTTTTTCCTTTTACATATATTATTGTCTCCTTCAGCTTAAAGGGCATAACCACAAAACATTTTGGTTTACAGACATTTGCTTCAATTTTTACGTAAAACTATGGCCAAAATTATTTAGCAATAAAATTGTCATAGCCAAAGAAGATTCAACAACAAGAGATCACTCTTAACTAGCGGAAGAAGTTGGTCGAGTGCTATATCTGGAGCATTGGACTGTATGGTTCAGAGACTTGGACATTACGGAAGTTAGAGAAGAAATATTTAAAGGACTTCGAAATGTGGTGTTGGAGGAAGATGAAGAAGATAAAATGCACAGAGAGAGCAACAAATGAAGATGTTTTAAAACGGATAGGAGAAAAGAGGATACTTCTGGCCACCATCCTTCGTAGAAAGGCCAATTGGATTGGACACATCTTGCGAAGAAATTTTCTTCATACCGTCATAGAAGGAAGGATGGAAGGAAAGCGAAAAATAGGAAGAAGAAGAACACAAGTAATCGATGATTTAAAAAATAGAAGAAAATATTGGGAGTAGAAGAGGAAGATGAGGATCGAAAAACATTTCCAGGCCTAAATCTAAAATTAAAAAAAAAAAAAAAACACTAGTCCCAGGACCTGCCGAAAGGCAGAATATTTAATAATAATAATAATAATAATAATAATAATAATAATAATAATAAAAATCAAATTAGTAGCAACGGTCAGAATCACAAATAAAAACATATCGTAGCCCGATGTCTAATATAAAGCCTAACTACGAAGTATATCATTATATTACGCCGTTCTTGATTCGTATATAAACTCAAATCTGTAGCAGATGTCTCCAAGATAAAATGCTGAAGTAATAGATTATTAATTTGTGTGTGTGTGTGTGTTAAAGAATAGGAATAGAATCATGTGATATGAAACTGTAAGGGACTGAGGCAAGCAGAAACATAGTACCTTTGTTGACATGGCTATCATCCAAAAGAAAAAAGTTTTAAAAGTATTTACTGTGAATGAATGGCAATAAACAGTTCTTATCAAACACGTATGACGCGTCTTTCACAGATAAGTGATACAAACAAAACTTTTATGAATTATTTGGTTTAGAATAAATTAATTTCTAATTCTTCCTAAGTAGAAGTGTCCATCTTCGAAATAATATTTTTTAAAAGTAGTTGTGTTGTGTTGTGTGTGTGTGTTTGTGATATGTAGATAAGACATCATGTGGTCATTTCTGCATCCGTTTCCTGTTAAGCTAGACTTGTAAGCTGAACTTGTTTTGAAATGAATTTGAGATATAATTTTGTGCTAGACATTAAGGTCAATCGCGAATCGGAATCTTTAAATGATATTATTACTGCGTAGAAGTTCATGACGTGTTAAGTAACAGTGATATATTTCTTTCTGATTGAAATATCATTATTAAAATATTGCTTTCTGTTTCAACATATCCTCTGATATACTTGTCTCAAAATTGCTTCTTGCTTTTGGTACAGTATCAACCATAGGCGTGCGCACGTGGGGGCGCTCGCCCCACCTAATGTTTTGGCATTGCGTTTTTTTTTTCGATTTTTTAAAATTATTTTCTCAGCTAATAAGGATTATATTTCACGAAAACGGACCCTGAAAGACGTCTGTAATCATCGCTATACAAAGTAACACTTTGAACTTTGCAATACTCGACCAAAATTTCCCGACTTAATTATATTTCAGTCTTTCTTCAGTTTGTTTCCTCCAGCAGTATATTAACACACACACACACACAGCTAATACACTATCTTCAGGCTCCTGGAACCGCCACCTTCCAAGATACTTCAACATCCTCTGGGCAAATGAAAATAAAAATTAAATTATAAAGAAAGTAATTATTACAAGGTGGTTGCATATCTTCAGGAGTACCGCTATTGATTCCTCCCCCCCAATCCAAGAGTCTGCTCACGCCTATGGTATCAACCACAGAATAGCAACATCAGGGCTACCATGAGTCGACATTATTTTTTAAGATTGAACTGTGTGAAAGACGATCCTAATATCCTGATGGACATCATTACGCAATTTATCCTTGCGAGCAAAGATAACGTATATTAAGTTCATAAGACCCTTTCAGATGTGGTGGAAGTCATTGCAATTGTGGCCCAAGTTTGCTTTAGAAAATCCTGTCTGGGACTCTATATTTTCCTTTACGTACTCACGGGAACCATGAGTGCTAGCATCAAAGTCTAAACAAATAAAAAAAAAAAAAAAAAAAAAAAAAAAAAAACAGATGCTGCAAACTGTTGATATACCTCGTTTTTAAATTCGTGTAATAACGTTGCTTTAGTCTCAAATCGATTTAAACTGAAAAAATCATTTTGTAAACACAAAAATAAAAATGACTAAAGAAATCTCATTTCTTAGACTTCAGGAAGAAAGATGCCAGGATAAAAGCAGTGCCTGTCGATAATCTTGTTGCTTAGTCAAACCGAACCGAACAACATATGTTTACCTCTTAAACGTCTTTTCTTTCATTACTCTGACGGAAAGGTGGCACAAATTGGTCTGTACATAGTTCTTCAATATCGTGGTTGGTGTAGCTCCTGTCTTGCTGGATTTCCTCTGCATATGGTGCTTTTTATACCTTCCTAAGTTGAATCTGTCCGAGAATCGCTCAGATGTAGTTTGGCATTTATACCGGTACTTTTTGTTCTTGGTGAGTTGCATCATACAGGTTCGATGAATGAGATGCTGTGTATGGTAATTTGCTGGCAGAGAAAAGAAACCGCTATCTGTTATGTTGATCTAGATTTTGGGTAGAGTATCTTCTCCGAAGTTACAGAAATAGCTCGGCAAAGTTTCTTCTTATCTTCATTTGATGTGACTATGCTTAATGTTCATGAGACCCAAGTGATAATTTCGTGGATTGTTTCTTTTATGGTTTGCTTGATGATGATGCAAGTCAGTTGCTCGACGGCTTCTCTGTATTTTTCTCGTCTATTAGGACTCTCAAGTTTGGTTGCTGTTTTCATTTTTTCAGTCTCTTGTTTTGCTTCTGCTCTTACAAAATTCCTTGTCACTGCTTGAGAGCTGTTCTTTCTGTTTCTTGTGAGGTTGGTTTTAAGCGTGGTAGGCCTTGGTCCTCGAAAGGACCATTTTATTTTTGAGTATTATCGGCCTGAAGAGCGATGGATTGTTCGTGATGGGTGTCAGATCTACCCAAGGGCGCCGATCCTGGGGGGCCAAGGGGGCTCGCCCCCCCCCAAAGCTCATGTGGGCCCCCGTATTTGATTTATGAATATACAATAGTTGGCCTAATTTCAATTCAATTTGTCTTAAAATCCTCATATATGCCGTCTGCACCTGAATGTCCCCCCCCCAAATTTATAGAGAAATCGGCGCCCTTGAATCTACCTCTGTACTAAGTTAGGGCTTTTCGAATGGTCACAGGAAGCAGGTTCTTGCGTCCATTTGCTAACTTTTTACTGTGCATAAGGCATAGAAATTCTGATAGAGTAGTTTCTTCGATGGTTTGCTATGTGCTTCACCACAGCGATAGCAGGTCTTCATGTTCCGACATTGCTCAGTGGAGTGGCCATATTTACAACAGTTTCAGCACGAAAGTGCGCAGGCCGTGCCCTTAGATTCTTTTATTTGATGATGATAATTGAAAAAAAAAAAAACACCAAATCGTATTAGTTTGGCCATTTGTTGTGGATTGTGGGAAAAGACCCTGATAAGCTGTGTTGGGGTCTTACCGGAGTATATTCTTGCGTGTGTTCTCTGGATAGAAGACTTTTACGTATACTGTCAAGGCTGATTTGTTTAGAAACTCCCTCTAATTACACAAGCCAAGGTGGTTTTAACCTTTTTCTTGATTTGATGGAAACTTTTCAGTGTGCGTGATGTTCTGCTTTTTGTACTCGTAACTATTTTCTTCACTGATATTCATCTGGAGGACTTCTATTTGGTCTAGGAATTAATTCGTGCGGTTGGTACGCACACATTGAAGCTGTAGTACAAACACAAAATACATAAATACCTTAAGAAAAATATTGTCCATCGCTAGCCACCACTTTCGCCCATCTGTCAGGCAATGTACGGATTCCGTGGCGAAAGAAGTCCTCATCCTTGGAAGCGATCCAGTCAGAGACCCATGTTTCGATATCTTCTGAAGAAGTAAACCGCTGTCCAATCAAATCGTTGTTCATGCAATCGAACAAGTAGTAGTCCGAAGGAGCAACGTCTGGTGAATACGGCGGGTGGGGTAAAACTTCCCATCCGACATTTTCTAAATAGGTTTTGACCGGTTTTGCGACATGTGGGCGAGCGTTATCATGTTGAACAATAAGTTTATCATGTCTGTTCTCCCATTCTGGTCGTGTTCTGGTCAGAGCTTGCTTCAAACGCATTAATTGTCGTCGATAACGTTCTCCATTCATAGTTTCACCCGGTTGCAGCAGCTCATAGTACACCACACCTTTCATATCCCACCATATGCACAGCATAACCTTTGCACAGTGAATATCTCGTTTTGGTTGTGATGGACCTGGTTCACCTGGTTTCACCCAGGCCTTTTTTCGTTTAGGGTTCTCGTAATGGATCCACTTCTCATCACCCGTAATAATTCGATGCAGAAACCCCTTTCTGCTCTGTCGTTGAAGCAGCAATTCGCAAATGGTTTTTCGTCTTTCAACGTCTCTGTCTTTCAATTCATGTGGAACCCAATGTGACATCTTTTGAATCATTCCCATGGCTTTCAAGCGTTTGGAGACTGTTGTTTGATCAACGCCTAATGCTGCTGCAAGTTGTTCCTGCGTTTGACACAAATCCTGCTCGAGCAATGCTGTCAATTCTTCGTCTTGAAATTTTTTTGGCTGTCCAGCTCGCTTTTGGTCTGCCAAGCCGAAATCACCACTTCTAAACCGTGCAAACCACTTCTGACACGTTCGCTCAGCTAGAGCATGGTCACCATACACTTCCACCAAAATACGATGACTTTCAGTCGCACTTTTCTGCATGTTAAAGTAATGCAGCAGGACACCCCGCAAAAACACTTTATCAGGCACAAATTGCGCCATGTTCACTTAACTACAAACTGGTGTTGTTGACACTTTAATCCACTGCCCTATACTACGAACGATACGCGATGACAGGGGTTTGCAACACATGTGTGGATACACGGAACTGTGGGACACTCCGTTCGTTGCGCCATCTCTTGTCCACCCGCACGAATTAATTCCTAGACCAAATATATCACTGGAATACACCAATAAGAATTTTTCTGTGGTATTCACAACGGTTTCTTCTTTCTTTAATGTCGTTATTTTTCCTGAGATGGGTAAAGCGTCCAACTATAACGGCTTCCCAACGCTTAATCCCTATCAGTCAAAAGACTGAAGTTAGATCTATTTCCTACTGTTTAAGGTGGGATTCTATCCAAACCTTACACGGATATGCGTCCGAAGCAGTTATCGATACCGAATTCTGCACGCTAAGCTAAAGTGCTTGAACATTTTGCATAGAAAAGTTTTCTTATTAGTATTGTTAATAATCAATTTGTGTTAGAGTGGTTCTCAACCTAATTCTTATCACAACCCCCATTTTATCTCATCCTCTTGCCAGCGACCCTCCTTATAATTTCTGGTTTGTAATAGGCTTGTGTGAAATTTTTAATATACCTGTTGCGGAGATCTCACGATATTCATCCATTTCTGTAATAGTAGAATCCATTTCTTGTATATAGTGGATACAGTAACTTCTCTAAAAGCTATTGGATTAAAACCAAATTTGGTCAGTTCGTTCATACTACAAATATCTAATCCGATTCTTCATACTGTTTCAAAATGGAGGCCGTTTGAAAATTTTAAACTTCGTAACTCCTTTAATTTTGGGTCATATGATAAAAAGATAAAGTTATTTCTAATTTACGTTTTTAAAAAAAGTTGGGCAGTTGTCTGAAAGTTATTGAGTATTTTAAATGACTTGATTATATGCGTCACGAAGATTGAACCGGATATTGCCGCACTAGTGAAATCACATCATGCTCAGATATCTCATTAGCTTTCAGTTTTAATTGTATTTCAATATGCAGGTATTATTGCATTTGTATTTTTCTGGTATTTCAATATGGAGTTCTCATTAATTTTATATCGTACCTCTTTCATTTAAATTGATTTTTAAACAACTCTGCACCTGTTGAAAATGTTTGGTAGACTTATTTTTTGTTGCTCTTAACAGTATGTATAAAAACGAAAGTATGCCTATCAAAACAAAATTCAAAATAATATTTAAAAAATATTTTCCGGTGTTAGATTCTAATTATATTTTTCTTCCGCTTATCTTCGCGATCCCCACAAGACCCTCTTGCGATCTCCAGTTTGAAAAACGCTATGTTAGAGCATCGAAATACTTTCGTGGCATTTTTTTCTTTCTATTTCTCTTTTTGAATGTCCTATTGGTGACAAGGGGCTCCATTGAATAATTAATCATCATCATCTCGAGTAGACGTGTAGTGCGAAATTTAGAAATCTATTGATTTCCTGAAAACTTCTGAAGAACCAGATACTTGCATAAATGAGATAACGTTCTTAGTTGTGTCCAAATGATTGTTATTATTATTGTGACATCTCATGCTTTAGATTTGGGGGAGAGAGGATGATAAATGTAACTGAAGGATGATGAAACATTTGTTGGAATCAAATCGATGGAAGGAAAAGGACAGTTCCGAGAAAACCCACGCAGCAATACAGGATGTCCGTGTAGTGAGGCAACTATGATTTCTACAATGAATTTCTACGACTTCCATTCAGTTCCTCATGTGTCTACTGTAGATAATATTTGTAACGATAATACGAATACATGGGTGTGAGCTCAGTGAGTGATGATAACTCCAAAATATAATGTTATTCCTTTCTTTTTGTTTGATACGTTGTCATGGTTGAGTTCATGTTGAAGAATTAAACACACAGTAGTTTTGTAGAAAACGCTCTCAAAATAGAGCATATACGAAATTCATAGTAATTATCGTTATTGAAACATTATCATTAAACATGCGTTTTTTAAAGAAAAAAATGAGTTCTGACTAATTTCAGTCACAAACAATGTGAGCAAATCTCAAATCTCACACAAAACACACGGTTTGTATCGTTAAAATCACGCGGAGGAGGGGGGGGGGGGAGAATTCACACTGACTCCAAGCTGAAGGGATGATTGGGAAGCTTCAGAGAAAATGTGAGTTGTACATTTTTTTAAAATATTATGCAAAATTAATTTCGTTATGCATATGAGAAAACTTTCAAGTTGGGGTGAATTGACTTAATTTTACTCCGTCATATTGATCGATTTCAACCCCAAATAATGGATGAGATAAAAAAAAAATGTTGCATTAAAACCATATATTTTTTTTTTTTACCGAATTTAGTGAAAAATTCTTTTGTTATCGTGTTATGCTTATGTGAAAATTTGCAACTTGGGCTGATTTTATCCCCATATTCTTGATAATGAGGCCCCACGTAGCGTAGTCGCTAATGCTTTCGCCTTTGGTGTTAGCGGTCTCGGGTTCGAGTCCCAGTGGGGATATTCGTTCGAAAAGTGTAACGGTGTTTTCGGGCCAACCATCCTGAGTGAGGTTTTCCTGGATTTTTCTCATTCACACCAGGCAGATGTTGGGATGGGACCTTAGTACCTATAATATAAAGGTCCCAAGCCGCTTCCTTCCTTCCCTACTTCCCCGGAAAGTGTGATCATCGAGGGACGTCATCCCTCATACATGAGAAGCTAAATTGGCCAAAGGTGCCCGAAACCCCCGCGATATAATTCCTAATTCTCTACCTCGTAATATTATTCTTGATGGATTCCAATCCCGGACAATAAACATGCTTGCTAAGCGTGAAGAAAGACCCACACCAAGGAAGAAAGAAAAGAAATTAGGTAAATTTTACGAAGTTTTCGTGAACAGAGATATATGCCAACGGATAAATACATTTAAATCCCAATTAAGTCAAATAACAGATACTGGCTTGCGGTAGATACATTCATTAGTCTATGTTGTTCTTTACATCTGAGAATAAGTAGCGTTAAAAGAATAAATGTATGTAATAGACGGGGTCAATAAATTTTAAAAGTACTTCTTCATAAAAGTGAGTGTCCCCTTTGCTGTTTCTTTTTTTCTTTTGTCCTCTCAGTTGATAAATTTAATTAGAAATCGACAATGTGTTATTAGAACTCTCTCATGGTTATGTGATTAGCATAAGTTACTATGGCGGGGAGACTATGGTTCGATTTCTGGTGGGAGCTCGTGTGGTTTGGATCCCACGTTAAGTCCATGTCTTATGTAGCCTCCGTGCTGAAAGGGACGCTAAATTCTCATCCAACTAACACCACCACCAACAACAACAAAAAGCCAATATATTATCGGTTTATCTGCAGTGTAGTATACGTATTTGTATTCAGAATAACCTTCATTTGATTATGTATGTATGTGTGTGTGTGTGTGTGTGTGTTTCATATAAGAGAAAGTAGGTTACATTATAACCTAACATAATTCCTATAGTGTCCCGTGTTTCATTAGTGACGTTTTCTTCTTGCATTTTAATTATGTAATGAATAGGTGGAGGCACATACGCATGAACTGAGTGCTCGATGTAATCAGCATCAGCAAGTACGGCTGATAACACAAATTAAAAATCCGTAAGTTTATACTTCGTCCTCATAAGGTAAGCTTGGATGAAATATCATTCATAGACAAATCTTTAGTAGTAGAAATGTAACAATCTATGGTAAATAAAAAGTCGAAAATGAAACGAAATATAACGTCCTACGATTATGCTCTTTAGATTAAGGGACATGCATGACTAAGGCAAGTGAACGATGATGGAAAATTTGACAGAATGAGAATGCGGGAGGAAATGGGAATACCCCCAGAAAACCCATGCACACGATGTTGTCCACCACAAACTTATTTGGTCGAGCATCGAACCAGGGTTACCAAACACCAGAGATAAGCGCTCTAAATAAAACTCGAAAAATGTTCCTTGAGAAAGTAGTATTATCGAAATCACTCGTGAAATTTTTCTTACATTTTAAAAGGAATGCTAGAAATTATGTCACTTAAATAAAACATAAAATCTGACAAAAACATGGGCATCTCTGGCGTGGTACGGGGACACGTCTTGCCTCTCCAATATATTGTGTACGAGATGAAATGGATCGTTTACTACTTTCATAAACATAAAAATAATACTTACATGGCATATGAAGGGAATCAAGTATTATTTTCCGGTGGTAATTTCGAATTTCCGGATGATTCTTTTTTCTTCGGGCCATCCCTGGATTCATCACCGTACATTCCTTTACCTTTTAACAGTGACTCCATATAATATGTACAGTATCCCGCTTTCATGTTCCGTAAGGATATGACTTTTCCGGCAATGCGATGCATATATTCTTTGTTTTTGACCTACTTCTTCCAAAGGGAAGATAGACTCATTCAAAAACAGTTGTATTTTCAAGAAACCATGTACTGCAAAGTAGAGTATGGTTTAAAGAAGACCAAAAGCAAGTTTTTTTTTTCTATTTTAAAATTACTGTTTCTATTTAATAATTTTAATATGTGGGTTGTTTCGCTCTTGTCAGCCTGTCTTGTTTGCTAGTCGGAAATCTGACGTTGCCAAGGGGCCGCTACTGATAATTAATTACATTTGTGTTTCACTGAATCAAGATTCAGACACACAATAATAACGTGGAACTCTTCTTAGTTCCAGTGACCCAATAGTACTTCCACAGACTATCGTCCCTTCGGAAAGCCTAGGGTTGTTATTCCCATATACTGTGTATCATTCCGAATGGTATATAAGGAAAACAACATTCCTAGTATTCCAGAAGACAGGCCAAGCTGATAAATGTACCCTTAAAGTGATGAAACCAAAAAAGTGTTACGTGTTTTATGACATTCATCCATTTTCTCCTTTTTACTCTTTAGATTCGGTCTTACTTGAAGAGTCCTCTTAAGAATCTATACATGAAACACTTTCACAGAAATGATCTGTATGGATCTTCCGCTGTTGCAGTATGTCAGCACGGCAAACCACAATCTCGATTCGATCATAGTCCAGTCGTTTACTTTTTGTTTACTCATTGAATATCATTATTTCTCAAACTTCTTTCAAGTTAGAGGACAACTTTTATTATTCATAATGTTGTGCGGATCAAAAATACTCTTGACTCCTTCGAAAGCAAATTTATCTTCTGTTTTTAGCTCCTAGCGTAGCATATTGGACTTCATACTTTCATTTTAGATGTATGTGGTACTTTGTTTCTCAGTAACTACTGGCCAGATGTGTACGAACTTTGGTAGGCAAAGTAGTTCATCGTTTAAGGAATAAATATGGCTATATTTGGTGAGCGAGCCCGGTCAAAGACCAACTTTGCACGCCAGGAGTTTGAGTTCTGCGCACTGACTGTGAACCGTTTCTTTGAAAATCCTTTGAGCATTCCTTAATTTTATTTTGGTATTAATAAAATAAATTATTATTATTTTCTTTAAATAATTGAAGATTATCAAGAACTTTTTATGCAGTGGGTAGGTAGCAGCATTTTTTAAATATATATTTTGTTTAGCAAATTGCAATACAAATTTAAATTGGATCGCATTTATCGCATTTTTTGTACTATAATGAGTAATTATAGATCCATAAAAGAAGTCCAATAAATACGAAAGTACTTCACAATGCCATTTACACTGGATGTTGGTTTTTACAAGAGGTGTAAATGGGTATCCGGTACATCAGTCGGTATATCAGTATTTTAAATGAAAAACGAAAAGAAAAGAGAGAAAAAGATGAGTGTATTTTTCTATAGTCTCAGTGCTGAAGAATGCTGTTGCTGTTTCAGTGATCTATTGTACGCACTTTCGCGTTTTTTTTAGTAACCATATCCATATTCATGCTACACCATACGTCGGTTAGGTCCTATATAGTTTGCACTTATTTTCTTTACTGCCAATGCGCCTTTTCTTCAAAGGACTTTTTAATTACCCACTCAGGAGCAAAGATAGGATGGCCCGAAACCTGAGAAGGTCTAGAGGATGAACCACTAGCAACAAACCGACAAAGGAAAGACAGAGTGGAAAACCGTTTTGTAACCCGAAATCTAGGCATTTTTTTGTTGCAGCAACCGATCCTTCAAAGAATAGTTTCTTGAAGTAATAGTAATATTTTCTCAGCTTGCTCCTTATCTTAGCTTTCGTTGTAATAATGAAAGATGCAAAGATGCATCGCAAACTGCAATGCAATACCGCTTTTAAAAAATGCTGCATAAATTTTATAATACGTCAGTTCTCGGAAAGAAAATGAAAGGAGCTTGCTTATTATGTAGTTTCCAAATTATATTTGAGATTTTCAACTACAGGATGTAATACACAGTTCTCTTGAATTTTATTTTTTCTATAATTTTTGGACTAATATTCAATCTAGAAAGACCACACGGGTAGAACTCGAGGACCACAATTTGAAAAACATTGTTGTATATCATTGAATTTGCACCTATAAAGGAAATGATGTGTTATATAAAATCGGCCATTTCCTCCATTTATTATGTATAATGCATAGGCCTATATACATTCTTTTCCATAATGCTTCTCCAGAGAAAACTAAAATCACATTCCCTCTATATCCTGTAAAGAAAAGAAGAGAATTGGCGAAGGAAAGACCGAAAAAGAAACATTTCTCAGTTGAGTAAACTGTTTCTAAAAATGATCACATCTGGTTTGAACATAAAAACACAATTATACAGCCAAAAATTAAGAGAATTAATCTGAAGATTTTCTCTTTCTGTCAACACTAGAAGAAACATGTACGATAAGAATAATAGCTTTCTATCACAGTTTAACCACATTTCTCTTTGTTTAAAAAATAAATTAGATAAGTGTTTCTCAAATTGTGGTCCGTAGACACTAAGAAGACCTTGAGGTTTCGCCTTAAGGCGCTCTTAGACTGAACATTATCCAAATAAGACAGAAAAATTAAAGTTAAGTGAATACGGTATTACACATTATAGTTAAGAATCTCAAATAGGTAAAGATTAAGAACTTAATAATATATTTTACGATTTAACTTATCATTACATATTCTTGATAACATTCAATTGTTAATATATACAGGTGTTTCAAAACTACACCGACAACGTTTGGGACATGATTCTTAACATCAAGATCAGACAAAAAGTATAAACCAACCTGGGTGCACAAATGCTTCCTTTCGGAGTTATAGGCTGTCAGAAACATGAAACTATGAAGTTTAAAGGTCCATAGCTCCAAAACTATGGGACCTACCGCAGTCGAGTCAAGACTTACTTACGAACTAATATGTGCACTATCCAAAAATACATGTTTCAGAATCCTAAGGTACTCACCAACGGCCTCTATAAAAATTGACGCGAAAGTACCGTAGGATTCTGAAACTTGCATATTTGGATAGGGCACATACTAGTTTTCTAAGTAAAGTCTTCCTGACTACGGTATATCCTATAGTATTGGAGCTATGGACCTCTAAAGTTCATTTTTCATGTTTTCGGCAGCATATAACTCCGAAGGGAAGCATTTGTGCACCCAAGTTGGTCTATACTTCTTGTCCTATATTGCTGTCAGGGATCACCTCCCAAATGTTGTCGGTGTTTCGAAACACCCTGCATATAATATATAAAATGTGTGCCGTCGTTACCTGAATTCAGGCTTTTGAAACTGACAGTTTAACCCTAAAACTGCACGTCCTCTTATCTGGTTAACTAAATTTTAAACTAATATTGTCTTGGAGATGAACAGTTCGATTCCGGGCAGTTTTCTAAATACAACTCTACAAGCTGATTTTTCTATGTTGTTCGTATTCCGAAATGAAGCGTTCAAATGTATTATGTGAGCCTTTTTCTTTATAATGTTATGAGTTTATTCTCAAATCGTTACTGTTTTCAACTTCTGTTTTGTATCCTTGAAACTTGGTAATCCAGAAATCTTATGAACTAAAAGTTAAATGACGAATTAGTTTGAGAATTTAGGAGAACTTTTATCTATTTTCAGAACCCTTAAAAATTTAGGAAATTTGTACTGAAACACGTAACATAATTTTTGAAAGCAAAATATTTCAGTTCAGTAAAGAAAGTTTTGATCATTTAAGAAGAAAAATAACAATTTTTTGTGGCATCATTGAGTGTACGCAGAGTGAGCGTTCCCTGTTTTGATTCAACGAAGTCCTTAAGTTATTTGTTAATTTGACGTTTTATGTGTTCGCAATTCTTACGTATGTAATGTAAAGCATGTATAGGTATACTATAGGTATTACTTTTCTTTTAGCTACTGCAAGAACAAATACGTTATACATGTCACCTATTAGGAGAATGTGTTATATTTTTAACTCCTATGCTGAAAGTAATCCTGAACGTGACATATTTACTATAATGACCGTTCTCTAAGAACTAGTGTGTAATCTTATTGAAGATTCATTAATTGAAATGGCCATATCTATAAATGTGTATTTGTAATTATGTAAGTGAATTCATGCATGCTCTAACTATATACAAACTGACTAGGTCACTATCATTAGGTAATATACCTGTTGTGATCTATATGTAACCATAAATAAATAAATAAATAAATAAATATACGTGTCTTGTATCTCGCAACAGTAGATGTAAGGAAAGTAAATTATGAAAGCAATCATGTGTTCCATATGTATGATCCTAGGTTTGATCACATATAAGAACAGGTAGCTGTGGAAAGCATAAGAAAGGTCTGGCTAATGGACTGGCGGGGACTCGAACTGCAGCACTTGCTTCGAGGCGAGTGCCAATTCAGCTACTAATGACAACCAGATTTACACATGTTCCTGACACTTTGTTTCGTATCCCCTATCCTCTCATCTAACAATCTTTTGCTAATTATTTACAGAGGCAACTCTTAACAGCGGATTTTTCGATTGAATTGCTTGAACGTGGATACAATTCTTCCATTGTTTAAAATGGTGATGGCCAAATGACGACCCCCGCGTCGGATCCGGCCTGCGAAAATATATGATTTGCTATTTTCTTTTTAAATTGCATGTATAACAAGAAGAATATAGCTGACCATAGTATATCTGTATCGACCTGCGTCACTTTTAACTACGTCAACGTATTTTCTGTAACCATTTGGTTGCCAAGCCCATTCTGCGGCCGAAAGTCAAAGGCTGTATCTGACGAAAATCCTTAAAAAAAAAAAAAAAAAAAAAAAAAAAAAAAAAAAAAAAAAATCACGGTGAGGATTATACCTATGATACATCGCTATTGTTATAGATGCGGCTTCCTGCTTTTGTCAGTAATCTGTCATGGTCATATAATTCTTCTGCTATTAATAATTTAATTTCCTCCAAACTTACAATGTGATTTTTCACGTTTTGACTGCAGCATCCTGCAAGGTGAGAGCGTTAATAACGCGCCGATTTTTAAAGAAAAATATTTCTTCGAGTTTCTTTTGAAATGTTAGTATTTCATGTCCTAATTGGTGTAGATGCCTGAAACAAGTTGAAAGATACATACAAAGAACAGAAGAAAGAATCATTCCAAGGAAAAATGTATAACTAAAACACATCCAGCAAACCGTCGCCAAAATTGGAAATGATTTATTTTATTTATTTATTTTTTGAGTTTTACGTCCCAGACGAAATATCCCGATTACGATTCAACAGGGATAAGAGTGATTATGCGATTTCTGGGGACGGTATCCTCAATTGCTCCGAGACTCATCGTTATATGAGAAGTGAGGTTGAACAACGGAACAAGTGAGAACTAAAGCAAAGCTGATATTTTCATCACAACATAGAAATATATGCTTCCTCCATCGTCTTTCAGTAATTACTGAAAAAACAATGAAATCTTTAGTTTTACGTCCCACGGTTATGTTGGCTAGGCTAAAGGAGACGGTGATGATAAGTAATGAATGAAAATGGTGGAATGAAGAAAGTGGGAGGAAACGGGAGAACCCTGAGAAAACCCACGCACACTGTGTTTGTCCACCACAAAGTTCACTTGGCGGGAACAGGGTTTGAACCCAGGACCCCATGCACCAGAGGTGAACGCTCTACCACTGAGCCACCGCGGCCCCACCAAAAATGGAAAATGGCCTCCAAGTATGGTTCTTATTTTATCCTGAATCGCAATGTATTATGAATTAGCCGTTACTGATTGAAACTATCATATGAGTAGTTGTAGGTAGCTACACGCCTACAGGTTAGAGATCCAGGTCTAGCTTCAGGCTTTTTTCTGTTGCTTTTCCTTGTAGTTGTTCCAGGATCGTAATAAAACAACTACTGAAATTGTGACATTCGGTCGTAACAAAAAAAAAAAAAAAAAAAAAGTGACACTTGACTTTTGCATTGTGTAAGATCGATTTGTTTAATCTCGAAACTGCATTTGTGAATGTTTCAGTTAACGGATATTATTCCTTGCATTAAAACTTCTTATTTTCTATTTAGCTTCCAGACGAGACGCTCGGAGGTTTAGTAACCATCAGAATGAGAGCTGATGAACAGGGTAGATTTGGTTTCAACGTCAAAGGAGGAGCTGATCTGAAGATGCCTATACTTGTATCCCGAGTAGCACCCAACACGCCGGCTGATCGGTGTTACCCACGGTTGAACGAAGGAGACCAGGTATGTCTGGATATCAGTAAACGTTTGTCCGATTCTGCATTTTTTTTAAAAAAATAAGTATCCTAGTTTAGTACCACCTTGCGAATGAATTGCAATTAAGAAAATATTTGACTTTATAACAGCAGTTCGCACCCTTTGGATCACAGCTCACTTGGGGCTTCTGAAAGTTTAGTTAATCGTCAAGTTCTACGATCTGGAAGCCTATTTCAAAGAAAATGTAATAGTCTTGTAATACATATATTCGTGTAGAGCTAATTAAAAAAAAAAAAAAAAAACTTTACAATATCACATAATAAAAATGAAAACAAGAATTTTAAGAATAAAAAAAATTAGGATAAAAATGCATCAAAAGATTGCGATCTTGACCAATAATTAGTTTTTGGATCAGGGGCCTCAAAATTTTTGAACGGCCCCTAAATCGAGCTTTTTATTATTATTATTATTATTTACTTTTTACGGAATAAGCACATCATACTGAGTTAAGTGATAATCTTGGTTTGGCTACACTGTATCTAGTTCTCCAGATATAAGGCGTACAAGAAAATTTTTGATTGCATGTAATATATTGGATTTTTTGGCCACTAAATCGAGTTTCTTTTTACGGAATAAGCATATCATACTGAGGTAACTGATAGCTTAAGCTTGGCTACACTATATGTAGTTCTCGAGATATAAGGCGTACAAGAAAATTTTTAAACAGCACCTAAATCAAGTTTTTTTTTTTTTTTTTTAATGGAATAAGCGCATCATACTGAGTTAAGTGATAGGTTTGGTATGGCTACACCATATGTTGTTCTTCAGATATGAGGCGTACAAGAAAATTTTTGATTGAATGAAATATATATTGGGTATATTACATCAGAGGCCACAACTTTTTTGAACGGCCTCTAAATCAAGTTTTCGTTTTTTTTAATAAGCACACCATGCTGAGTTAAATGACACTTTGGGTAACAACCATACAAGTCACGTTAGAAGTAGTATTTACAAATCACTTGTATTATTAATATAGAATTTCTGCTTCATAATAATGTATGAATTGTAAACAACGCTTGGAAACTTTTTTGAGAAATGGAACCTCTGATGTAAGTAGCTCAACGCGCTCACAAAAGATTAATTTACTGTAGTGTGTAATACTAGGGTAATAGTGAAAAATTGTTCTCTGTTTTAGACATTCTTATATTTAAGCGATGATAGGATTTCTAACAGTATTTCTTCCAGACTTCCCAGCCCTTCCTCGAAGATATATTCTTCTCCAATCCAATAAACGCTATCGTTATCTCCACATAGATCACTTGGACCTGATAAAATTAGTACTCTCTTTCTCAACAAAACTGCTTCAGGTTTTGCGGTTCCTCTATCTATCTTATTCAATAGATGCTTCAAGGAAGGGTATTATCCCACCAGTTGGAAACTAGCTCACGTGACCCCAATATATAAATCAGGACTTAAAGATCATGTATCCTCCTATAGGCCAATATCTCTTCTTTCTGTAATATCAATTATCTGCGAAAAAATAATCAAAGACAGGCTACTTAAATTCACCTCACCTTACATCCATAGTTCTCAGCACGGCTTTCTACCGAATAGCTCAAGTCTCTCAAACTTAAGTACTCTTCTTTCCTGTGCAGTCAAATGTATGAATAACAATACTCAATTAGATGTTATCTACTTTGATCTCTCGAAGGCCTTTGATTCTGTCAGTCACATTCATCTTCTTCATAAACTCTCCAATAGATTTAATGTACATGGCAAATTTCTCTCTCTAATCACAAGCTACTTGAAGGACCGTAAACAGAGAGTTGTTCTTTCAGGGCCCTTATTTACGCCCCTGACCCGGTGAGTTATATAGAGAGAACGTATTTCATAGAAACAGCTGGCAAATTATAATGCACGCAAACTATTAGAGAAGGTGTAATGTGTCCTGAAATAAAAGTGTTATTGCCTCTGTTTTCCAAATTTTCACACAAGTTATTTCCAGAGAACAGTTTCATATTAATTTGGCTCAAATTTTACACATAATTAACAATACATTAGAAGTTAGAAACATTATTTATTAATGTAATTAAAATTTTTAAAAAAGAAGTTTGTCTGAGCTCTCTCTCTCTCTATATATATATATATATATATATAGGATGTTTCAAAACAACACCGACAAACGTTGGGAGGTGATTCCTGACACCAAAATAAGAAGTATAGACCAATCTGGGTGCACAAATGCTTCCTTTCGGAGTTGTAGGCTGCCGAAAACATGAAAATATGAACTTTAAAGATCCGTAACTGTAATACTATGGAAAATACTGTAGTTGGGTCAAGACTTTATATAGGAACTAGTATGTGCCCTATCCAAATATCCAAGTTTCAGAATCCTGCGGTAGTTCCGCAACATTTTTTATAAAGAGAGTTGGTGAGTACTTCAAATTATATGCCCGTTGCCAAACTCCCTCTACAAAAATTGTCACGTGAGTACCTTACGATTCTCAAACATGTATTTGTCGATGTTGTTTTCAAACACCCTGTGTATATATACAATATATTTCCAGAGTCAATTAGTATCATATTATTACGTAAATTTGGATTCTCTCTTCATCTTCATCAACTTCTTTCCTTTTTTCGAACGCTGCTAAAAGATTCACCGATCAAATCGAAACTAAAATGTAATAGTAAGATATCCCAAATAACTAGTCGTTAATTGGAACATTTCAATATGTGGGAAATTAGAACTTAAATTTTGTAGTATTATGTGTATTTCTAAGGAAGATCCTCTGCATATTTCTAAGTTTTTACTCTCTCTAGTGTTGTCTATCAATCACAATCTTCTTCCCGTTCTTTTACCTTGTATTGCAAAGTAAAATATATAAAGTATGTCTTGAAAGTAAGGAGTCGGAATGTAAAAAAAACACACTTTATTTGACAAAATCTTTTAATACATTAAGTATTCTTCGAAATAAGTACCTTGGGCATCAATACAACGAGACCAGAGATTTTTTTCACTGTTTGTAGGCGTCTCGGAAATATTTATCTGGAATGTCGATTAGCATCTTCGTTGTGGTCCTTGGACGTCTGACACGGAGTCGTATCGGTGTCCTTTTAACGTGCTTTTCATTTTGGAAAGGAAAATAGGAAGAAGTCATATGGAGAGAAGTCGGGGCTGTATGGTGGCTGGGGAAGCATGCTTATGCCCTTTCCAGTCAAAAACTCTCTGACAGCGAGCGATGTGTGCAACGGAGCGTTATCGCACATTTTATGAACATGCGTTGTCGAAATCCTTCTCTGCAATGTGCAGCTCTTCTACAATTGGCACACGACAAATTTTAAAATAAATTTTATATTAATAGAAAACACTGTATCAGTGATTAGCAACATAATTTTGGCTTTGACGATAAATATTTCGCGAGTCTTATAAAGTCTTAACCGATCTTTATACACCTGCGTTTGTAAAATTTCATGTCTGTTCATTCAGTAGTTCTAAAACGGCTTGTCTCTTTCTGCTTTGTCACCATATTGAATCTCCCGTTTCCTCATCCGTTCGAGAATATAATTTTTAAAATTTATGCTTGATTGAAAGTTATTGAAAGTTCCGGAAAGTTCCGTATACGAAATTCCGTATTTGTACATTTATTGGTTCAGAAAGTATTCTCTTTCTACGTCTGTATTTGCTGTATTGAATTCGTACAACTGAATAATATATTCACACCTCTTTGAAGCAAGAGTTCCCCTATATATTCATCTTTTCGTAAATTGAATAACGGTCCTAAAGAAATACGTAATAATAGCAAGAATTTTCATGTAATAAAGATGCTTTCACACACCTTAATCCATCTTTTACAGTATTGATAATTTTCATGGAGCCAAAGCGTAGTAAAAATTAGCCTGTAACCAACTGAAACTTACAAACTCTCTTGCTTTATATGTAAAGGAACATTTCTTTTGTTAATGGTTTAATTTCAGATATCATTCATTAATAGTCGAGAAGAAACATTTATTTTATTAATGCTTTAATTTCAGGTGCTGTTCATTAATGGACGAGATGTGTCTGGCATGGCCCATGATCAAGTAGTTAGTTTTATCAGAGCCTCTAGGGATTCTCCAACTGGTGAACTTGTTCTAACAGTTAGACCGCAAGGCAAGTATCATTAGTGGTTTACATTTCTCTGTGATACAAATACACTTTTAAATCACATTTTGTTGTTAATTTTTATACTTAGGGTCTTTAGAGAGGATTAGTACATATTTGGTTAATGGTACTATCATTATTCAGAGTATATTTTAAACACAATTTATATACGTATTGGCCCGAATATAATAATTTTAATAATCTAAAAACAGTTTCGTAAAACTCATATTCGTATTATAATCACAGCCTAGTTCTTCACGTTAAAGAGAGAAAAGAAAGTTTCTTTCAAAACGCAGGAATGTACCATCTGTATCACTCTCCTGCTATCGTATTGTCCCGTTGCGTGACTCAGTAAGGGCAACCTTATATAGGAAATAGATAATACACGTAGTAATGCGTCATATTGTGGTTCGATTTTATTGACACCGGAAATTTGGTATTAGTGTATTTTCACTATTCTTCGAAGCTGTATTCAAATCGGTCTTCAACAAACTTCCCGTATTCAATGCGATCCAGTATTGGATGTAAGTTTAAATCAAATTTCAGTGTGCATTGAGATCACAAGAGTTCTTTGTGTTGGTTATCTCGATGTTATCCTGGCGAACCTGTAAAGTAGGGTTAAGCATTTCCATATATATTTGTTATTAATGAGCATGGTAAGGTAATGAGCATATTTAAAACAAATATTAAGAAAATCTAGGTTGATTTTTTAACGTCAAAACATTGGAAAATGACGGTATTATCATTGTATAATATTTTCAAAATGTAGTTGGGTCGTGTTGTTATGTACTCAAGGTCGACTATAATCGGACGAATACGGTGTAAGGGGAAGTGAAGTGAAGTAATTAATTTGTGGGAATGGAAAAAGACAGCAAATAGTTTTAGCGCTATTTTTCCCATCTTTTATACTCAATCCCTATAATGGTATAAAGGGAAATCAGTTCCATTCTTCAGTCAAAGAAAAAATCTGAAACTTATATGTCCAAACTGTTTCGTTTCGTTTAAAAATAAATAAAATAAAAAGAACATTCCTTCGCCACTGTTAGTCTCATTATCAAATATAAGAATTGGTTCAACAGTAACTGATTTACAAAAGCATTGTAATTATAATAAACTTCAAATTGCATTGACTACCGTAATTGCTTTCTCATAATAAAATACAGTTAATAGTGTCCTAGCTTAATATGGCCAAACGTTCTATTCAAATTGCTTGTAAATATACGAATTTGATTTTCATGTATGTAATCTTTCTCTAATATCCATATTTCTGCATTACTTTTAAGCCAGTAATTTCGTTCCTTCATCATATGCCAATCTGTCTTCCTTTTCCGGTTCAGTGCTCAATCTTTCACAGAGAAGCGCATTATTTACACCCTTATGTCTCCTTTCCGATCAAGATGCTCAGCAGTCCTTTCTCCACTTCTTCAGTTTTCTTTAAGTGTTGCTTAAATCAAACAATAATATGAAAACCTCGAAGAATAACATTAAAACTTCAAACAATAATATTAAAATTTCAAAGAATAATGTTCAAATTCAAAGAACAACATTACTTTATACTATAATATTAAAACTTAAAAAAATAACATTATAACTTCAAACAATAATATATTAATATTGAAACTTAAACACTAATCAAAACTCCAAAGAATAACAGTATTTATAACTTCAAATAGTAATATTAAAACTTCAAACAACAATGTTTAAACTTCTAAGAATTATGTTGAAAACTTCAAAAAATAACATTGTAACTTCAAACAGTAATATTATACTTGAAACAATAATATTTATACTTCAAAAAATAGAATTATAACTGCAAATAACAATATTAAAATTTCAAACATTAGTTAAAATCTTCAAAAAAATAACATTATAATTTCAAACAATAGTAATAAATTTTCAAAAAATAATAATATAACTTCAAACAGAATGTAAATTCAAAGAATAATGTTAAAACTTCAAAGAATTATTTTAAAACTTCTGCGAATAATTTTCTAATAAGTTCAAGATGTTTCTTATTAACTAACCAGTATTTTCGAGACGGTCTTCATTATTGCCTAATTCATCTTCTAAGCCTACGGCATCATAAAACGACAAAAAATACGCACACCTAATCATAATCATAATCAATCAATTGAATTAATTTTTTAGATGTAACATTTCAGTTTCGGAAAATGAGTTTAGAAAAGAAAGCTTGAATATAAACTTACATCAAGCACTTTTATGAGACACTGTAAACGATATATTATTGATTTTATTACAACGATAAATTATATATTTAAGATACTGCTTGCAATAAAAACTATCAGAAATTAACGAAGTTGTTTGTGGACTTTTGTTCTTTTTCTCACTCGTGAATTTTCATTTTCCAATTTAACACATACTGTTTGTGATACATTAATAATTGTACTTATTATATATTTTCAGTATACGTAGCTGAAGAGGAGGAAGAGCCCCCATTCCAGTATGTTCCTGATGTCCCCCACGTGTCAACAGCTGTGCCTCGAGCCGATGCGCTCGCCGAATCCATGTTGCTACTCGCAGAAGGCCTGGAGAGTGGAGCGGTGATGGCTCAGTTTGATCAGTTATACCGCAAGAAACCTGGTTTAACCATGAACGATGCCAAAAGACCAGAAAACATCAACAAGAATCGTTATAGAGACATTTCGCCATGTGAGTGTTCAATATGAATTGAAGTGTATGCTCGAGACGAGTGAATGTTCATACCCTAAAATTACCGTTTGTTCCCGGGAAAGTTAGTGTGGTAGTTTGTTTTTTTGTTTTCGATGTTCCCTTTATCCTTCCATTTCAAACTTGGTTAAGGCTTTTCCTAAACTCACCGCTCCTTTTTTGAATTTTAATGAATAACGTAAAAACGATTATGAATATCAAAAGTTCAGAAAGTTTGCCAGATAATCTGCAAAATGTATCACATTCACTAATAATTATTTTTAAGACCTTTCGTATCGTCCAGAAATTTGAGAGCCGAACAGCTATGTCATATACGCCATTATGTCATGTATCATGTCATTCATTGAATATTGTTCACTTGTATGAAATATGGCAATACCCACCTAGGTACCAATCTGTCTCGCATTGACTCAGTCCGAGACTTCTTTCTTCCTATAGTTAGATTTAGAATTCCCGTGTTAAGTGAATGAAACTTTCTCAGAAACAATGAAGGAGCTTTAATGAAACTTTGTACCTCTGACAAACGATGCCGCGCTGCTGATTTGCTTTATCTATGTAAGAGTGTCATTGGGAAAATTGATTCTGAATTCTTACTATCTCAGATCAACTTTCGGGTTCCTCCGCGGCGAACTCGCTCTCGTAATTTGCTAACTTACGAGACACCTTGGTTATCAATTGTTAAGCGCTCCTTGTTTTACAGACTAGCGCATGAGTACAATACTGTTTCAACAGGTCTTTTACATTTTTACTTCTAAACGAAACTTTCGAATTCAACTGAAGAGAATATTGTATATTCAAAGGTGAACCTTCTTTTTCTGTATTAGTTTTGTTAGTTTATTATTTCTTTTATTTTACTTTTTTATTTTTCCGTTATTCATGTTGTACAGTTTCAGCTAATTGACCTTGTGCTGTATAAAACTTACTGAATAATAAATAAATAAATAAATATACTGCACACCTAAATATTTGGCGTATAAGCAGGGGTGGAAATGAAATTCCCAGAACCAAAGGGACTCCCATTAATAGGTACAGCATGATTGGGCTACTCACCAGAACACAAGCCCAGGAGGAAGGAGGCTAAGCAAACTTTCGTAGAGCGTTTGATGCAGAACAAATGACAACCAAACAAAATCAAAATTACCACCAAAGTTTCTCCGTTTTGTTTCCGTCATGATACGCAAGCATTCGCGTGCATGAAAAAAAAGAAAAAGTAATATGTTTTATACATCCAAGTATCCCAAGTTTTCGTCCTTTTAATGAGATATTGCTTTATAAAATAGTAGAAGCAAGTGTTAAATTTATAAACTTTTCTAAATTTTAGTATTAAAAGTATACTTCTGTATTTATATAGTTTTCTTGGTGCAATATAATTGAATCAATAATTGCGAAAATGAATCTGTTTTTCATTAAATTGGTTCATGAACATCTTTCGATTCTCTAGGGGCATACACAATTTTCTGCATAGTCTAAAGTTCAACAATATTGTAAACACAGCGTTGAATTATGGGTTTAGTCCAGAAAGATGGCTGATGAAGAGATTTAAATAGCTTTTATTTAATATTTCAACAGTATACAAAATGGATTCAAGTCTCTTTTGCAATCATCAATTGTATCTATGCAATAGGCACCAAAAAGCTTGATTCTACTATGAAAATACGTTCTCACGATAAATTTAATTAAATGAGTTTACGAGAGCAATTAAAGTGTCATATTTTTTAAAATTGCCTTACTCTTCTTTACCACTCTCTAAATTTCATACATTATTTTTTCTCAAAACATTAAACATTAGTTTGTCATTTGTTCCAGATAAAATTGTTATAATAATCATATTCAATAACTGATCTCCTTTTACTCTTCTAACTTTCTTATTCTGGTATTTCAGAGCTTCAAAAGCGTTACCGCATAATAAAAGCTTTCCATTGATATCACCTTCTACACCGGTCCAATCAAGATTATCCACTTCTATACAATCCATCGTTATGTTATTCTTCCATCTTCTTAGTGTACCAAGAGTCTCTTTCACTAGAAGCTTCCAATAGTATTTCTGTACTTTTAAAACGTCTCAATCTCATTCACATGATGACAAATCACATAAATGGCTATTGCGAAGTTACAAGTTCCATAACTGTACATTCGTTTATTCTCCTATTTTTGCACGAAACATTGTATTATTTCACAGTAATTAATAATAAACATTGTTTCTTGAAACTCACTCTTTAAATTAAAAGAATGGAGATATGAATTAGATCTATGTTAGTACACAATGTTACAAGACTTGCTTTGTACACTTGAAGTAAAAGCATAGGCTGTCCTAAAAAGATATACCGGTGCATCTTTAGTTTAACCCAGTTAAGAATCATCAAAATATCGATTTTTTTTATTTGAAATGTTTCATATATTAGCACTTAGCAGAATCATTAACCTGTATATAAGTCCAGTAGTCGAACTGAGATAATGTGTCCAGTATATCATTGCAGCTCTGGTTTTATAGAGTTGACACTGCACGTCACCTGTGAAAAATGATATGCTGGTACTGAGAATTACAGTATGTATGTCAAATTGTGTTGTTTGAGAGTGGCGTTCGCAGAGTTTCTTCAAGGGAGAGGAGGTTCAATCTCCCAAGTTCTAATCATATCAGGGATTTGTATGCATATCATAATATGGTCAATGATTATTTTTACGTAGTATCTTGCTCAAGGGATGGGGGTAAAACCCAGAGCACCTCTTGGCCTACGCCACTGTATGTGGGAATTTACCATTGAAATTTTCACATTTTGATTATTGCTGTGCCTGGGTAAATATTAAAATACATCTTTGTTATTTTCCCACTTCGAACATTGCTTAAGTATCGTATGAAGCTAATGTTTATCTTCATTATCCATTTCCTAGCTTTTTTTCATCCAACACTCGCTACAAAATCGAAGAAAATCTGATTAAGGAGCTAGCGTACATAAAGTTTCATGAAATTTAATATCGCAAACAATAATTATGGAATCGAACCGAAATCCTAACTACCATGAATCTTGTGCATGTGCTCATCAAATCATGAAGTATTCCTATATTGAATTTTATTCCTTAATTTACAGGCACTGGCAGTTTATACAATCCTCTAACTGTAAAATATTGAACATAATATTTTTTGACGAATTATTTTTTTTTTTCGAAATTATCACTAAAGAATAACTTCCGGTGTTCAAGAAGTATATGTTTTTTTTCTTTCTTTTTCAAAATATCATCTAGGGACCCGATCAAGATCACAGTAGAGACTTTTTGTTCGTTTTATAGATGGTATGATTTTTTTGTTGAGTTGGCCTTCTAAAATTTAGATTCTCGTATAGCCTTCCTTAAAATAAATACTTTGTATTATAAGAAGATTGAGATGACACGGGTGATCTACAGTTGTGCAATATTTATCAACTCGTAAGCTAGGGTACCATAGAAAGCTGTTGTCATTAATAAATATTTATTTTATATACTAATAAATAAATCTTATGTTTCATTCACCGATAATTCCTTCACATTCATTATTTACTATTATTCATGCTTTGTTATTTAACGTTTAAACGCCCATTGACGTAACACATGCGTTAAGACTTTAAACCGCAATAGCTGAGCTCCTAATAAGACTAGGAGGATAATTTGAATTCCTAAAGGATGAAGCTTTCCGGTGATATGCATTTTATGTATGTGAGGGGTACCACGTTGGAGGGGAAAGGGGAAAGTTCGTGTTTGTTGCTTCTTTTTTTTTTATCAGTTTTTATGGGGTACACTCTATAAATTGATATGTGAAGCAGTGAAGTAGGCCACTACATGGTAATACCCCTACCCTGTATGTGTACTTGTTGCTTATATGGAAGAAGAGGGTGGGGGCAAAGTTGGCCAATTTTTTAGTCTCAGTTTTATGACGTAAATTACATTTATTTTCAAGGGACCGCGGTGGCTCAGTGGTAGAGGGTTCACCTCTGGTGCGTAAGGTCCCAGGTTCAATCCCAGCCCCCGCCAAATGAACTGTGGTGGACAAACGCCATGTGCGTAGGTTTCCTCGGGATTCTCCCGTTTCCTCCCACTTTCTGCATTCCACTATTTCATTCATTTCTCATCATCACCGTCTCCTTTAGCCTAGCCGGCATAAACATGGGACATAAAACTCATACATTTATTTTCAGGATGATTCCATATAAGACAAGATATCTTTTCACTGAATTGGTCTAGAAGTATAATTCTCTATTCTCCTAAATTGTTTGATAAATTAAGACTTTTAAATATTTATTGCTGCGGTACAGAAAAGTCTGAAACAGCCCTCCTAAAATGATATACAGGGCGTTTTTATATAAATTTCATTCTGATTTTTTTTCGCTTTGTATTGCAGCAATGGCAACCATTTTTTAAATATTATTGTCACAAGTGTGTTGCCTACATATTAGCTTCACTTTGTCAGCGTAAAGTGACTGCAAGGGTTGCCAGGAACCCCATTTGTTTTTAAATTTTCATATTTCCTGAAAAAATTTTGTTTCTTCTACGGGTAAGGCGGTAATTGCACAAATGCTACCTCGTTGGAATTCGTGTCATAAGCTTTCCAACGATGAATCAATCATGACTCTGTGAGAATTAGGGGGGGGGGGGGGTCACCAGAGCCGCCAACGTGAGATTCTACAATTTTATTCAAATCCCTGGCGAATATAGAAAGGTTAATTTATATTGATATTCATTATATTATAGTATCATTTACCGTTTAAATATTGTTACAAGACATCACCAGTTATTTACATTTTACATCTATATCTGTTATTCTTCAAGCACATTTTTTACATTCACCTTTGTGTATATGTATTTATTTATTATTTATATCAAATCATGTTCACGAACATTATTTCTCTTCCCAACATTTTTCATTCAACTTGAAATCATCTACTAATTAAGGAATAGAGATCAATACAGAAATACTTCATAATTTGGTAGTACAATCATAACAGAATGTGTTTCTTGCGAGCGATTTCAAGTTTCAGATCTCAGATACCGTGAGTCTTATTTTGCAAGACTTCGTTGTATTAGGGAGACTATATCCAAATTATATATATATATATATATATATATATATATATATATATATATATATATATATATATATATATATAATAGTTTATAATGTTCGTATAGTAGGGATGGTCTGATATTCGAATATTTTGTTACTTCCTGTTCCAAAATGGTGAAACAACTTCTCGTACTAGAAGGATAAAATTTATGAAAACTAGAAAAGTATTCTCTTGTGAAATTGTTACGGGAATTAAGTATTCACTAACTGTAGTTTTGAAAACAATAATAAAGTAATTCATTAGTTAGATCAAATACTGTAGTTGTAAAAAAATAAGAAGTGTATTGATTCTTTCTGCAGATGATGTTACTAGAGTCATTCTAAGAGCTTCTCCCACTGGGGATTATATCAACGCTAATTATGTAAATATGGAAATCCCAGGGTCAGGAATTATCAACAGATATATAGCAACTCAAGGTAAGTGCAAAAATAGATATAATTTAATAAATATATCAGACTCGATAAAATCTATATATATATAAAAATGAAAGTCAGTATGTGACCTAAATAAATAAAACTTAATAACACTTGCATTACATGACCGATCTAGATCAAAGTTTTCACATCGATGAGGTAGGGCCTGGAATGTTTTTTATCATTTCACTTTGACGGTGAAACTTCTGAGAGGAGGAGGAATATTTAAAAATGATCGAAAATGACTGATATTAGTGTCGAATCCATAGTTTTTGGGGTCGCTGAGATAAACGGTGACACTTTCGATGCCGTTTAAATGCAAATTCAGCCCCGCAACTGAGAGGAGGGGGAAGATATATAAAAATAATCGAAAATGACCGATATTAGTGCGAAATCCATAGTTTCCGAGTTAGCTGAGACGAACAGTGATACTTTTGATGCCATTTAAATCCAAATTTAGCCCCATTGGTACTTTGTCTAAAATGAAATTTACTGTCCCCGTGCGAAGAACGGATATCCTACTAGTACGTCATAAAAGAAAAATCTGACCTGCCTTCCTAGAAAAGAATGGCTTCTCAGGTTTCTCGTGATCTATTTATAAACAACCGTTTTCTCTCACGGCAAGTACGAAAAACGTGAGAGCTAAGCGTCTTTACAAAGCGCCAGTTATTAAGTAATAAAACTCTCACTTATTACAGATAAAGATGCAAGGGCTGGAAAAAAATGCTTTAAAAAATCCACAGTTTTTGTATGGGTAATGTGTGCGACATTTTTAAATATTTTAGTTTTAATGGAGAGATAACACAACGTTTTTTCTTTCTCCGCTATAACAGGGGAAAACGTTTAAGTACTGATTCTAAAGAAATAATCCTGAAAATATTAAAGAATCAAAGAAAATGGGCCATTCGATAAGAGGGAAAAAGGGGAGGTTAGAGAACACAGTAGTTTTTCTAGTTCGCATGAATTGATTGTAGAGCTGGTAAATAGACGTCCAATAACAAAAATGCTTTACTAAAACGTTTAACCTTTAAACTACGGAGGTACATTCTTTAACCTTTAAACTACGGAGGTAATTTATTTGCTTTTAAACTACACTTAAAGTGTTTTCGTAAGGGTTTACAAAGAAGTGCATTTCTTCACTCCTATTTATCTAGGACACATGAAACAAAAAGTGTTACAAACGTTATTGTAGTACCATTTCGAAATCGAAATATCCGTAATTAAGACAAGCAACAGGGTATTTCGAAAACAAAATATCCCGTAGTTCATAGATTAATAGCATTAACAATTATTCTTCTAAAATTGTACTAGGATTCGAGGAATAAAATTATCATTTAAAATTTATGGAGAAACTAGAATCTTATTGTAAATAGTGTTTATATATAACACTCAATCAGATCGTTAAAATTTGAGAGGGAGAAAGTTTAAAACGTTATCCACAGATTTCTTACTTCAAACATTTTGACAGGTTATAACAGTAAAGAAAGAAGGAATTCTGTAAATACAGTAGAGTCCCTAAAACTCGGCTCTCGATAACCCGGGACCCGGCAGTCCGGATAACTCAGCCACACTCTGGCAGAGCGGAAAAAAAAGCGCAGATCCGTTCAGGGTCATTGCCCGCGTACGTGTGTCCCCCCCTCTTCCCGTATTCCTTTTTCTCGCGTCATACTCTCTTCAGAAAGTACGTACTTTTCCGTTGTTTAAGGGTATTTGGACAATTTATTCTCTGTTGTATTCTCAAGTAACCAATATATACATATACAATACTGTACTTTCTGAGGAAACTGTCACACTTATTCTTTTTTAACCTCATTCCCGATAACCCGGCATTTGCACAAACTCGGCCACCTTTCGGTCCACATTAGGCCGAGATTTCGGAACTCTACTGTATAAAGTTTTATTGCCGTGCAAAACTCATATCAGACACAAAATAGTTGCTTTAAATCTTTAATTTTGTAAACTGAACTCATATTTGGTTCTAATGGAGTATTTGAAGCTCAGGATAGTGTTTCCCGAACAGAGAACGAGATGCAA
Source organism: Thermobia domestica (assembly GCF_964235325.1). NCBI lineage: Eukaryota > Metazoa > Arthropoda > Insecta > Zygentoma > Lepismatidae > Thermobia > Thermobia domestica. The sequence continues at coordinate 164,714,157 of NC_137468.1, forward strand.
TGCGAAATTTTATACCGAAACAAATATGGTTTTGTATTTGTCTCTTGGTCTATGCTGCTTTTTTGTTGCCTGACAGTTTAAATTTAGACAACCAGTAAAACACACACACACACACATATATATATATATATATATATATATATATATATATATCTATATATATATATATATATATATATATATATAGATCTAGATTTTACAGACACTTCAAAGATAATTAGACAACCTAAACGACATCTATAATATTGAAGGTTGCATAACTTACACTTGCTGGAACCGATAGAATGGTACTCCGAAAACCAACCAAATACAGCTAGCTCCGGATCAAACGTAGGACTTATAAATACTGATTGTTGTAAACGGATTTTCTTTATTGTAGATTTCACTACAGAAAAATAAAAGTGGTGCTTGAATAAAAAGCTGAGAAAGCATAAATTTCCTTTTTTATTTATTTTTGCCAAAAAAAAAGATATCTTTTTTGCATTTGTAACTACAGTGTCTCGTACTATTCTTTTAATACTTATTCAGTTTCATTCCAGTTTATTTTTCTACTAGTTGTTTCAAACTAATTTATTTGCTTTATTACCATCTCACTTTGGCTTGTGAGTCAAGATTCTTGAGAAAATACTAATCTAACACTCACCATACTGAAATGCCAATTAATAGAATATTTGAATTAATCAAATATATTATGATCACGTTTTGATATGTACATTATATTCTAACAGCTTGTAAAATGCGAAAATGGTAAGCAAAGTTTAAAACATCGCTCATATATATATGTCCTTACATGGTACAGAATTAGGTGTTACGAAAATAAAAGGAATCGTGAAATAATCGTTTTAATCGTTCTTAAATACTGGACAAAAAAAGTACAAAGAAAATTTATTGTTTGCTGACTTCCATAATTCTATTTTTATTTTATTTATTTATTTATTTATTTTTATATTCTAGGTCCATTACCCAATACAACAATCGACTTCTGGCAGATGGTTTTAGAAGCTCAGAGTACCCTGGTGGTAATGTTAACAACTGTTGTAGAACGAGGGCGTATCAAATGTCACAAATACTGGCCACAAATCCACGACTCCATAGAACTGAATCAGTTGCGCCTGACATGTACAAAAGAGGAAGAAACACCAAGTTTTGCCTTTAGAGAATTCACCCTTTTAAATCTTGAAGTAAGTTGGTTCACTTTGTAGTTGATTTGTTACTTTTTGTTTCTGAGAAAATGGAAATATCTTTCGGAGGTATCATTTTCTCTTTTTAAGGATCTTCACTACAGCCAAATTAAACTACCGCTAATTTTAGAGTTTTTTCTGTAATATCTTCAAAACAAATAAAAATATTCGAAAAGTAGAAACGTAGTGAACTAGACAATACAATTTTGCATGTGACACCGTTATTACAACTCATCTATCTGCTTTCGATTTGGAATTGTAGATAGATTTAGCATTTTGTTTGCGGGTCCTGTAAATAACGGTATACCAAAAGCAGATAGGTAATTGTGATAAAGGTATCACATGCAAAATCGTATTGTCTAGTTCACTACGTTTCTGCTTTTCAGATATTTTTATTTGTTTTGAACATATTACAGAAAAACTCTAAAATTAGCGGTAGTTTAATTTCGCTGTAGTGAAGACCCTTAAGGAGGCTTACATGACTATATCCAGTCTGTGATATGTTATTAGATCAAATATGTGAATAATCATGCTTAATGTTTAGTGAAAACTCTTTTGGTAATCTACTGTATTTCTCGTAGAATTCAGTCACCGGAAGACGCAGTAAATGTCTGAAAGTATTAGCTGTTGCAAGGAAAAAAATTAAATTTAAGAAGTAAATAAATGAATAAATATAATAAAAAATAAACTTACTGATATTTATTTACATATTAATATTATGTTTTGCTCCTTGCATTTTATTTTTAGTATAAAATATCTGTAGCCTATGCCTATTTTATTATTTACACTGTTATCGTACTGTAAATAATAAAATTTTGGATTGGACGTTTTACAAAAGAAAATAAAATAAAAATTTTAGTTTTAATCCCTCGGTTGCGCCTTTTAGGTTGAGGGAGATGAACGATTAGTGAAAGTGAAGGATTGTGAAATTAAATGTTTTATGCTCTTCCACTGGGAATCGAACCCAAGACCATGTGCACCAGAGGCATATACGCTAGCTGCTAGACCAACGGGAAGAGCTTAGACCTTTTAGACGTGAGCCATCTTTGCAAATAGGTTATTCTTTAATTTGTAAGTTAGCTTTATTTTCAACATTCAGATGGTTACAAATTGTATTATTGTACATAACTAGAAAAAAATATAACACCTGCATCCAAGTGTACCTTAATTACACTGCACTGTTTCAGCAGTTTATACTGCCTTGATCAATAGGCTTCGCAGAGAGCCGAACTCTAAACGTTTATAGTCGTCCAAAGGAAATAGTACACATTTCTAGAACAAGTACGAATATCAGCGATTTTGTAGCTGGATTTAAGTATTCATGTAAAAAGAAAGAAAGAAAAAAAAGTCTAACGAAGAGTTCGAGAGAAGGGTTTTACATTGACAAGAGTTTAAACTTGGTAATTTCCCAACTGGGCACACGGAAAAGTATCAAATGAAATTCTGAGAAGAAAGGAAGAAAAAAAAACTTCCATGTAAGTTTTCCAGAGTTACTGACCAGTTTAACAGACTGGTGTAACAGTGTAGTGTAATTAAACTGCATTTGGAAGCAATAAGTTGATACATTTTTAACTAAAGGCTAACACCCTCATCCTGTAAAAAAAGGTACTTGTTCAGAAACATTCACAAAAGCCTCGGACAAGGACTGATAACTTGGCACGACATCAGCAAAAGAAAATGGACATGAGATTTGGAACATGGAATATTAGAAGTCTTTATAGGGCAGGCGCGTTAAAATCTGTAACGAGTGAGTCAGAGAAATACAGGATGGACTTGGTAGGAGTTCAGGAAGTTAGGTGGGAAGGAAATGGATCTGAGAATTCCGGAAATTTTACGTTCTTTTACGGGGATGGAAATAAAAATCACCAGTTAGGAACAGGGTTTTTCGTTCACAAACGAATATTACCAGCAATTAAACGGGTTGAATTTGTTACTGACAGACTTTCTTTTATTATTCTTAAGAGACGGTGGTGTGATATTATTGTTTTAAATGTACATGCTCCAACTGAAGATAAGGGTGACGATATAAAAGATAGCTTTTACGAAGAAGTGGAACGGATATTTGACCAACTCCCGCGATACCATATGAAGATTCTATTAGGGGATTTCAATGCGAAGGTAGGACGAGAGGATATTTTCAAACCGATTATAGGGAACGAAAGTTTGCATAAGGAAAGTAATGACAACGGTGTTAGACTCGTGAACTTTGCAACATCCAAAAACCTAATCGTGAAGAGTACAAAATTCTCACATCGCGACGTTCATAAATACACTTGGACATCACCAGACGGAAAAACACATAATCAAATTGATCACGTTTTAGTAGATAGAAGAAGACAATCTAGCATAATTGACGTCCGGTCGTTTAGAGGGGCTGATTGTGACACTGATCACTACCTGGTAGCAGCGATAATACGAGAGAGGTTATCGTTAAATAAATGTAATACTCAATGTCCGAAAACGGAGAGATTTAATTTAAATAAATTAGAAGAGAGCCAGGTAAGAGAGGAATACCAGATTGAAGTTTCGAATAGATTCTCGGTTTTAGAAGACTCGGAGTGCACTAGTGTTGAGGATACTTGGATTGAAATTAGAGATAGCATTAAAAGTTCAGCAATAGAAAAATTGGGACACGCGGAAATACGTAGGAACAAATCATGGTTCGACCAAGAATGCGTTAAACTAGTAGAGAAGAGAAAACAGGCAAAATTACGGTGGCTACAAAATCCGAATGAAATAACTACACAAAATTTCGCAGATATCAGACGGGAAACTTCCAAAACTTTTTGAACAAAGAAACGGGATTTTTTGATAGCTAAAATTAAGGAACTTGAAGATAATAGTAAAAATAAAAATATTCGGGACATGTATAAGGGGATCAGCGAATTTAAGAAAGGCTATCAACCTCGTGCTTATATATTAAAGAAATCTGACGGAACAGTTCTCACTGATACGGATAGCCTCTTAAATAGATGGAAAGATTTCTTTGACGATTTGCTGAACACGCAGCCAAAAACTAATGTGCGTGGAGAAAAGGAGATACACACCGCAGAACCGTATATTCCAGAACCCAATCGAATAGAAGTGGAAGCCGCTATAAAGAAATTAAAGAAACACAAATCTCCGGGTGTAGATGAAATTCCGGCTGAGTTAATTTTAGCTGGAGGCGAAAAATTGTGGAACAAGATACACAAACTCATTCTCCTTATCTGGAACAAGGAAGAATTGCCACAAGAGTGGAAAGAGTCAATCATTGTTCCAATTCACAAGAAAGGCGACAAAACTGACTGTAATAATTATCGAGGCATTTCTCTTCTGTCAACATCCTATAAAATCCTTTCAAATATTCTGTTAGCAAGATTGACCCCATACGCAGATGAAATTATTGGAGATTATCAGTGCGGATTTAGACGAAATCGATCAACTATCGACCAAATATTTACCATTCGCCAAATACTCGAAAAGAAGTAGGAATACAATACCCCGGTACATCAATTATTTATTGATTTTAGAAAGGCTTACGACTCGGTTAGGAAAGAAACATTATACAACGTTCTTACAGAGCTTGGAATACCGAGAAAGCTAATTAGATTAATTAAGATATGTTTAAGTGAATCCCAAAGTAAAGTTCTGGTAGGAAAATTTTTGTCCACGAGCTTCCACGTCGAAAATGGCCTGAAACAAGGAGATGCGTTGTCGCCATTATTATTTAACTTTGTGCTGGAAAATCAAAGATAGCAACCAGGGCCTAGAGTTGAACGGCATTCACCAGGTTATGGCATATGCTGATGATGTAAATTTAATAGGGGATGATAGGAGAACAGTAGAAATAAATGCAGAGACATTATTAAACGCTTGCAGGGACATGGGTTTAGAAGTAAATGCAGAGAAAACTAAATACATGGAAGTGCGTCGGGACCGTAATACGGCAAATTGTGGAGGCGTTAAAATATTAAATAATACTTTTGATAAAGTGGATACTTTCAAATATTTAGGATCAATATTAACAGACGAAAATCATATTCACGAAGAAATTAAATGTCGACTAAAAGCAGGGAATTCGTGTTACTATTCGGTTCAAAATCTCTTGTCGTCGCGAATTCTGTCGAGGAATTTGAAGCTTAAAATATATGAAACTATAATCATGCCTGTTGTTCTGTATGGTTGCGAAACATGGTCGCTTACTCTGAGGGAAGAACATAGACTGAAAGTATTTGAGAACAGGATCCTGAGAAGAATATTCGGACCCAAGAGGAACGAGAATGGGGAATGGCGGAAGCTTCATAACGAGGAACTACATAGTTTATACGGTTTACCCAACATTGTTAGGGTCGTCAAGTCTAGGAGGCTTAGGTGGGCAGGTCATGTAGCTAGAATGGAAGAAAGTAGAAACGCTTTCAAAGTCTTGACTGGTAGACCCATAGGAAAACGACCATTAGGAAGACCTAGGCGCAGATGGGAGGATAATATTAAGATGGATCTCGCAGAGATAGGAATACAAAGTAGAAACTGGATCCAATTAGCTAAGGATAGAAGTCAGTGGAGAGCTTTTCTGAACGCGGCACTGAACCTCCGGGTTCCATAGGCCATAGAGTTAGTTAGTTAGTTAGTTAGTTAGTTAGTTAGTTATAAATATTCGTCAAACCATTTCCTTAAATAAGTGTGTATCAACATTTATTTGCTACGTATAAGCAGGAGGTTTTGGCGTTTGGAGATCAAGATTATAATACATAAGTCAGAGTTACATGTTTAGATTTTTGCACATGATAAATTCGTGCGAGTATTAGTTACAAATTGTATGTATACCTACGTTGAAATAAATTAAGGAAACAGTCCTTTTACATTATAGTAAATTATACATAAAAAAATCTTATTGGTTTTTGTCTTGAAGCTCAATATATCAGTTTCATTTTTAATATCTTTAAGAAGAGAATAATTAATTCCCGTGTTACGCTAATCATTGTGTATAAAAATACGCAAATCATTATGTATAGAAGTATGTACTGAAAGTAGATCTTAGTAGAGTGTTACCTGATTATATTGTATAATTTTGATGGCGATTATTCGGAGAATTTGGTCCGTAAAGTGATTTTTAGAATATATAAACATGAATTTGTAAGAATTCTGTATTTTTTTAAAGTAATTGTTTACATGAATTAGGCAGTGATTATGCACAAGACTTTTTTTTTATTATTTCCTGAAAATAAGCATTTTCTATTATACACTAATAATATGACTTAACGTACTATTCAAAAAGATAAACATATCTTTTTAACAAATCATAACACATACTGTTTCCAAGCTTCGCTCGTGTCTTCTTCGATGTGACTTTCCACCTGCGAGAAGTGAGTGAATGTTAGCGCTATGATGTTCACTCAATATGTTACACTTGCGCTACTCAAGTTTGAGAACGAAATTCCTACAATTAAGACAATTTACTGTTACTTTTATAATAGAATCATATGTTCAGTACATCAATTATCTTGAAACGATTTTTTAAAAGAAATATTTCAGAAATATTTGTTTGTCTTGGAATTGTGGAATAAACTTGCATAGGAATTGATTTTAAGAGGTATTTCATACGAGCTATAGGATTTTCCAGAATGAAGAATTCCATCAACTGTGACGCATCTAGCAGCGCAGATGACAAACTCATACCAAAGAGACGAGCGAAACCGTACAGTAGCATCTGTTATAATTTATTATAAGAATTATTATCTTTTTGAATATCCTATCAGAAATGTATACTATAGGATCCTCAATACATATTAACTCTACTGCTTCAGTAAATGCACGATTTCTAATCTGTTCCTTTTGAACTTTTCCAGACGCAAGAGGAAAGGCACATTACACATATGCAGTATGTGGCATGGCCTGACCACGGAGTCCCAACCGAATCGTCGCAGTTTTTGGAGTTCGTCCAGAGAGTCCGTCAGGCAAGAGCCGGGATGGTTGAACCGACGGTGGTTCATTGCTCAGCTGGCATCGGGCGAACGGGTGTTCTTATTCTAATGGAGACTGCGATGTGCCTCATAGAGGCAAACGAACCTGTTTATCCTTTGGATATTGTGAGAGCGATGAGAGATCAGCGAGCCATGATGATCCAAACAGCTGTAAGTAATTAGGCTCCACTGTGAAAAGGATTTCGTGGTATTTTGGATTTTTAAAATTATTTTATTTATAATTAGGATCGTTCTTCGAATAAGGTCTGTAACTTGACGCTTAAGCTTCTTTATGCCAACTAATTTGAGATAATACTACGAAATGTTGTAAGAATCCTCAACATCGAAGCTTTTCTAATAATTTCGTCTGTCCAGTTTACAGACATCATCAGTAGTATAGTGTTTAAAAAGTAGTAAACAAGTAAAAAAATCAATAACCAAACTTAAACATAACATCTACAACAAAGATTCCATTAACATTTTCTTCGAATCACGTTGTAAATTTTGTTTCTATAATTCAAATAGAATCTTTTATTTTTCAACTGTCTTACAGTTTTTTTCTCTCTTTTTTTAAATTCATGATTATTTAAATTCATCTATCCAAATCACTCCGATCCATTTGTAGAAATATGTTCTGTTTTCTTTGAAAGATTATAACTACCTAACATTTGATTCTGCCCGAAGCCTTGGTCATGGTTAAAATTTAAAGAAGAAAACTTCAATGAGGAAAGTGTGTGTGTGTGTGTGTGTGTGGGCGGCGGGGGGGGGGGGGAGGGAGACACTTCATCTCGGTGAAGTTCTCTTGTGATAACGAGTTTTTAGGCACGGAATATGTCCGTCAATTATAAGTCACTCAGTAGTATAAACTTTCTTGTGGTACTAGAAGCAGATTGCAATTAAACTAACTGAAATAGGCATTTTAATATTAATGCTATATTTGGTCTGCAAATGCTAGAGGCAGTTTCTTCTTTTTTATTATAAATTGGAGAATCTCACTGTTTCTCTTTGATATTTGGTGATTGTTTAAATGAAGTGCCATATTTACTTGATTACATTGTACTTCTTAACTGTCTGTCCTCTAAGGAAACTTCTCAATATGTTCTGCACAAAATAAGCCGGTAAACGAACTAAACTATGCCAGTCAGTATCTGCTGACAGATTTTATATATGAATGCTCATTATTCAAAGCATAAGATTAACCGCTCAGACATTTTTAAATGTTTAGTTTTGTTTCTCGAAGTAGTTATCCATCTATGCGTGCTTTGAATAATGAATATTTGTGTATAAAATCTACTGGCAGATATTTACTGTATTGGCCAGGCCCGATTTTAAGGGGAGGTTTGGTGGAAGATAATTTCAGCCCTGGATCTCTACCTGGACAGGTCCCCAGCTAAGAATGAGAAGTAAGTTTGTGAAGATGATTACGTGACTGGTATTTCTCATTAATTTATTGATGTCATTTGAAATAATAATAATAATAATAATAATAATAATAATAATAATAATAATAAACAACCCTATATTATCCATCATATGAGGCTGTGGAAAGTGAAAACGAGTAGCTCTATCTGACAAAAATCTGGGCAAATGAGAGAAAGCTACATCTTTTGCTGTAATTGGAATATAGCAGTACAAAAGGTATACGATAGTCCCTGTTCCCTGTAGCATTTTTAGAATTACACAATTCAGTTATATGTCTTCTTCTGCATACGTCTCTCTCACTTTCAGTTATATTTAGAGCGGAAGCTAGAACGAAACTTCTCACATCAAATTATAAAAATCTTCAGCAACCTGCAGTAATCGCACGAACGATAGTAAGAAAATTAACTTTGTCTTATTACAAAAACAGGAACCTTTAACCAATCACGGGATGACCTTTAACTCCCAAATCCTCAAAATACTTTCTTCATAAAATATAGACTAAATTTGTAACATTGGATGCGAAAATTGTTGCTGATCACTGCTGTAACGAGTAAGACAAAATAATCGGAAACATCTGTAAAATAAGACTCTCTCCCTAAAATTTACATCACAAGATATATATGAACTAAACCAACACTGTAATATTGCATTATACCTATGCTGATAAAATGCCATCAATAAGACAAAGAAAGAAAAAAACTTCTGAAATAAGACAAGGGTTAAAGTTACCTAAATGGGCGTGGTTCCTGATTTGATTAAAATTTACATTACAAGATATATATACACTGCCATTTGTAATATTGGGTATAGAAATTTCTGCTGATTATTATTATAGAGAGTAAGATAATAATCGAAAGCTTACCTTGCGTTGATTGAATGCTATTTTTTCTGATAATATCGCTTTCTTTATCTGGAATCATCCTTAGATAAAATTCACCATTGAAGGTAGATCGAGTTGTGAATTCACATTCTTACCCTTTTTGTCTTCTTTCGTGTATTAATGGATATTTAAATGTTCACTGCAAAATTCTCGGACACTTGTTACATACTTTTATAAAAATGTACTTACAGGTTTTTATGCGAAAAATGTATCCCCCCCCCCAAAAAAAAAGTGTTAATCGTCCCTTACGCAAAATAACGATTCTCCGTGCCTCGTTACGAATCATAGTACTCAATTCCTATACTGATATTTTATTTCTTTTTATTATGAAAAATTCTTGAAAGTTTTTTTTTTTTTTTAAATCAAAGATAAGAAAATTAGTTCTTTTAAAATTTTAATAATTTCTTAAGGAAACATTCTATCGTTTCGTAAATTAATAATATGGCTAAAGATTCTTGATCACCGATTTAATTCTGGCACTTTTGTCCTAATAAAGTACGATTTATATGTTACGTTTTCTATTTGCGATGATGCTTTATGAAGAACTTCCATCTTTTCAATGGTATGCCTAGAGGTTGCCAAATGTTTTGATTGACTTGAAACAGATCTTGGAGATCTTGAAACTCCAAACAAGTTGAAATTAACATCAATAGATGTTTGGTTCGATACTATTAAACCTAGCTATTACTTGCATTCACAATTGGTTACGTGAAAACAAATTCAATGATTTGGAAATATATGAAATCTAAAAGCTGGAACTTGGTTTAATAACAAATTATTTTCAATTTGAAGAAAAATATTATAACCAAAGGGAAGGTCTTGTTATGGGAAATCCTCTATCTAAGTTACATGCTAATATTGCCTTAAATCATTACCAATCAAATATACTTAAAACAGAAGAGTTTCAATGTAAAGTATTAAGTATTGTAGGTGTGTAGATGATATGTTACTTCAATATAGGGAAGATATAAACTTGAGTACTATTTTAAAGGAATTGAATAATGTACACCAAAAAAAAAAAAAGTTCAGTATGGAAGTGAAGGAGGATAACAAAATTAATTTTCTAGATATTGCCATTTTTTCATTAAAAAAAATCTATAACTAACTAACTCTATGGTGTATGGAACCCGGAGGTTTAATGCAGCGTTCACAAAACCTCTCCATTGACTTCTATCCTTAGCCAATTGGATTCAGTTTCTACTTTGTATTCTTATTTCTGCGAGATCCATCTTAATATTGTCCTCCCATCTGCGTCTAGGTCTTCCTAATGGTCGTTTTCCGATTTAAAACTTTGAAAGCGTTCCTGCTTTCTTCCATTCTGGCTACATGATTTGCCCACCTGAACTTCCTAGATCTGATGACTCTAAAAATGTTTGGTAAACGGCATGAATTATGTAGTTCCTCGTTATGAAGTTTCCACCATTCTCCATTCCTGTTCCTCTTGGGTCCGAATATTCGTCTCAGAATCCTGTTTTCAAATACTTTCAGTCTACGTTCTTCCTTCAGAGAAAGTGACCATGTTTCGCAACCATACAGGACAACAGGCGTGATTATTGTTTTATATATCTTAAGCTTCAAATTCCATACAACCATTTTTAGGAAACCAAAAGCCTTGAACTTTTTTATTCATAAAAATACAGCGCACCCATTTAACATTAAAATAATTGTATGGATAAACTTTTGTCTTTAGGCTTACAGATTAGTATCATTAGAAAAAAATTTGGAACAACAATTAAAACTAATCTACAGTTTACGGTTACTTAATGGAATTTCAAATTCTACTATGGAAAACTGGAAATTATAAGCTCTACAAATTTTCAAAAACTTAAAACACAAGCTCAGTCAAGGATGTTGACAGAAATGCCAAATGGAATTCGATTACTCTGTGGCCTAACCTCTTATATAAATCAAAGAAAGTGGCAAGAAAATATGCGTGTAATGTAGCACTCAAACCTCTGATGAACTTCACATTATAAGAGCTACTATATGGATAGTTTTAGCGCGTTAGGCACGTATTTAGTGGAGTGCAATTGTAATCAAATTTATCTAGGTATAACCAAGGAAATGAGGCAATTACAATTAAAGAACACATAAGAAACTCAAAAGACCAAAAGAGTTTCAGGTACATCTAAACATTTAGCAGCGTCTAGATATAAAATTAAAAAGGTAAAAGTACTCCATAAAACATCATCGCAAATAGAGAACGTATGAATTGTACTTCATTAGGACAAAGGTTTTAGAATTAAATCTTGATCAAGGATTTTGAGATAAACGTTGGAATCATGTTATTAACTTAGGAAACGCTACAAAGTTTGTTTAAGAAACGATTAAAGTTTAAAAAGCTCTAATTTTCTTATCGTTCAAAATTTTCTTATCATTCAAATTACTGAAATGAAGTTTTTTCATAATAACATGAAACAAAGTATCACTATAGGGGCTGGCTACTTTGATTCTTAGTGGTATAAATGATGAATCGTTATTTTTCACAAGTGACAATACTTTGTTGTGCATTTTTCTGTAAAGGCATGTAATTTTTTTATAGTAATAGTGCGTAACAAGTGTCTGAGAATCTTGCAGTAAACAGTTAAAAGTTGTCTCCGTTAACACATGGAAGAAAACAGAAAAAGGAAGAATGTGAATTCACGGTTTGATCTATCTTCAAAGGTCAATATTTGTCTGAGGATGCTTTCAGATTAAAGGAAGCGAAATTAACAGGAAAAATAGCATTAAATCAACGTAAGATATCTAAAACTTTATTTTCTATATGTTTATTTATTAATTTATTAGATGTCGAATCCAAAATAAGTTTGATATTTATTCAACATTGTAATATGTAAAGAGAGAAAGCAGAGCGGCCAACCTAAAGAGAAAATGAAATAAAATGAAATTTCTAGTTTTATATTCCACTGTTATGCCCTGAGAGTAAAGGAGACGAATGACTAATGACAGTAAATATTATTATGAATGGATTGGTGGAATGAGAATGTGTGAGGAAACAGGAGACTCTTAAGAAAATCCATCGACACTTTGTTGTTCACAACACGGTGAAATGACCTTGAATCGAAGCAAGGACCCCTCGCAGCAAATGTAAGTTCTCTACCATTGAGTCACGTGGCTCCTTTAACCTTAAGAAAGTTCCGGCTAAAGTGGAGATTCTTTTTTATTTATCGTCCTGTAATTATTGTTGTTTTATTACGAGAGCTGGAAAGAAAAATGTGGCAACATATAAATGTTTCGTAAATCATGTATTGTACACTCATGAGACTTCTATAGGCCTTCAACGTAATCCCCTTCAGCATGTTGCATCCGTTGCCAGATGTGGGGGAGTCGCAGGATACCAGCAACGGTGCCCTCTTTGTTGATATTTGCAAGAGAGCGCCCTATAGCTCGAAGTATGGCATCTCTGGTGCAGAAACGCACCCCTCGCAGTGGTTCTTTCATTTTAGGGAACAGATGAATCCCATGGACTCATGTCCGGCGAATAGGGTGCGTGCTCTAGAATCTCCCACCCCAATCGTTCAAACAGGTTTCTGACAGCAACTGTGCTGTGACAACAGGCGTTCTCTTGTACAACAATAAGTGGATCCCTTATGAAGTTGGGTCGTTTCCTACGAAGTGCAGGACGAAGATGATGTTCCAGAAACCTGCAGTAGTTTATTGCATTTGAGGAACTGTATACCGTAATATGACACCACGTACATCGTATACCACTATCAGCATCACCTTCACATTCTCCGGTTTCTGACGCAGCTTCTTGGGTCGGGAGCTGATAGGTGGCACCATTCATTTGATTGTCGTTAAAAGTTGTGGCTCACAAAGAGCACGCCCATGTTTTGTCAAGTGCGATGTTCCTGTCCAGGAATACGCGACCTTCCCATCTGTAACATGCCAAATGATCACCGGCGAGGGCGTATCTGTGCCATGTTTGAACGTCTGTAAGGTGGTGCGATACCCACTGGGATGCAATTTTTCGGTAACGAAGATGTTCCTACTTCGTTATCCAACTCCCTGGCAGTCCACCTCCTGTCCACATGCAGCAAAGATTGAATCAATTCAATAGCTCGGTTTTCGACCCCATGTCAACCTCCACACTATCATGTCCTGCACGAAACACTGCAACCCAACCCAGAGGACATTCCCTGGCGTTTTTTTCTACGGGCCACTTCGATCTTTATCCATGCATGTTGATCTACCTTGGAAAGAATTCCCTTTAGAGCGGTGTAATTTGACAACCTACATTCAAAATACCCCGTACTATCACTGCAGCACCTACACTAGCGCCACCCCCCGAGTTGTGTAGCTTCACCCACCCTCTACATGTGTTGCCAACAGCAGCTCGAATAAAAATTCCTGCGCGGGGATAAAGCAGTGTTGCCGCTTATTTCTTTCCAGCCGTCGTATTTAATGGGCACATGCTTCGGCATTAGTAATGCATTCAAGTTTTTAAAAGTTTGGAAGAAGAGTGTGAATTCCTGGAATTATGCTTTTGCTCTACGTCTTTGTTTACGAAAATTTAACAAGCTTCAACATTACGCCACTTTATCTTTATATTGGGTTTGTGTAGAACACATTAGTCTAACAAAAAATGTTCATTACAAGTATATATATATATATATATATATATATATATATATATATATAGATAGATAGATAGATACAGATATAGATATATATAAAACCCTTAAACACTTATAGACTTCAAATGTTTTCTAATATGTATAGTAAATAAACAATATTTTAACTCACTGTTTCTGTTTTATTTCAGAGTCAGTACAGGTTTGTGTGCGAAAGCGTTCAACGGGCATATAATGAAGGTATAGTGAAACCTTTACCGGAGTTTCAAAGATGAAAAGACACTATTGATATATAATTCAAGTGAGCAACATTTTTTTATATTAAAAAATAAATAAAGTGATCTCCAGGAAGCCAAAAGATAAAGAGCATAGATTACAAACAACTTCAATTTTTAACCAGATTTTTTTCTGATTTTAGTACTACTGTGATGAGAACTTCTACAGCAGAAAACAAAGAAAAAAATATTTTAATCGTTCCAAAAGGAAACAAACCGTTTCTCAGGACAAAACCCTCCATCACAAATATCATACTATATATACTATGTACCAGTGCAACAAAACCATTTCTGAGGCCTTAAAATAAAACAATCACCAGTTACTCATATATACTGTCCTGTGGCTGTTAACCCGCAGTCCAAACCGTTTTACAAAGTATTTTTTTTTTCCTGTAAGAAATAATTTTTTAAACCCCTCCATCCAAGCTAGCAGCTTCGAAAACATATCTTCACTGCAGTGCCTTGGATGCGAACGGAGTTACTTTCGGAAAATGGTGCCACGAATGACGGCTGGTAACAGGAAATTTCAGAACATGAAGAGTAATAGATGCTGACGTAGGAGTTTTTTTTTTAATTACATAAATATTATTATTTATCACATTGTAAGATATGTTGTCATGTATTGTGTTATATCTGTACAGACTATAGCTTTAGTTGTCTCTTTTTGTACAGGAATGTTAGGTTAATGACTGATTCGTGTATAACTATTTGTAAAAGTCGAATGGGTTTCAAAACTCGTTTTTTAAAAAGAATAAATTATATAAAAATAATGGAACTGGAAAAAAACTGAATGTATAGCAAAAGAAGAGAAAAATCTACAGTATATCTGTTGCATGGAAACTTTGCAGTTGGTCCTATAGGAACTGTAAATGCAACAATATTTCGGTTCTTTTATTAAATTTGTGCCGATTTTAAGCATTTAATAATCCGTTGTTGTAATTAAAAAAAGGAAAAAAAGAAAGAAAGAAAACAGTTAATTTGATTTTGAGATGTACAACATTGTGAAGCCAGTAAATAAAACAAATGCAACATTAAAAATGTTTATTGTGTGCACTTGGAGAAAAGTACAAACGTTTGTTTGTATTATCACAGTACGCTTTGATCTTGAGTTTATATTCTCATGAATAAATATCCGAGGCAAGAAAGGGGACGGGAATATAACCGCAACATTTTACAAGTTTATTGTAGGGCTATTAAGGAACAAAAATTGAATTCAGTGTGACCGCTTTATGGGTCACTGAAACAAAAATTCTAGCTGCGTTGCCTCTATTTTGCATATGGTTATTAGAAAGAGTCCATATCCTACTTTTTTTTTGTTTCAGTATTCATGTGGATAATTTTAATTTAAGGGTCAGTAAATAAATTGCAATCTATACCTAGACTGGAATCTGAACACAGAGCGATCAAGATTTTATCGTAGGCCGTAGTGAAATGATCTACATTTAAAACAAGAACTAAAGCAAAATCCACCACCTAGGCCGAACATTATCCTCATTTGTTTAGAGAACGCTTGTAATATTTGAAATTCTATATAGAAATTTATCCCCATGTTTAAATTTTGTATTCAGCCTCTGAAGTTCGCTATTGGCTATAGGAAATGTAGATATGCTGTAATGTACCTAAAAAAAAATTTAATACTTATGGTTGTACATCAGATGGTCCCTAAAGCTAAACAACGACTGAATCGATGTCTAAAGAAAGTCCGGGAGGACTAAATTGACTACCACTTGTCAATATCGTTGCAGCAGCAATCATTGTTCTCCAACATTGTTGATATGATCTAATTAACAGTGCTCACTAACAGGCACGAGCACAATCACTTTGCTCAATTCTTTGTCATTTCCAGCAAAGAGGAAGTTGTTTTACGTGCTGTGACAGAAACCTAAATTGAGAGCAAATAT
Organism: Thermobia domestica; assembly: GCF_964235325.1. Taxonomy (NCBI): domain Eukaryota; kingdom Metazoa; phylum Arthropoda; class Insecta; order Zygentoma; family Lepismatidae; genus Thermobia; species Thermobia domestica. Next base: position 164,730,332 of record NC_137468.1, read on the forward strand.
TGGCATCTTCACAGTCGAAGCTTTCAAACGAACTTGTAGGCAACAAATTAGTTCACATGTACCAGGTTTTGCGCTGTACACATTCCTAGTATATTTGTATTTAGATTGTTCTAAGTTCCCATAACTAATGGCCATAATCATATCCGCCCACTAATTTGTTACTTGAAGTGTTGAGATCCATTAACAGAAGAAAAGTACGAACAAATTGGTATGTTTATGATGTATAGATTATAATAGAGTACTAATAAATAAGGTAACAAGGCTACTGACGTGATTCTTAATATACATTGATAAATGTAACTGTTGCAAAGGTTAAGCAAATATACATTTCTTACGTAGCATATTTGTTAAGATCTGTATAATATGGTTGGTTTCAAAACATTAGTACGAAAATATAGTAGTCCCATCCAGTATTGTCATTCAAATCAATCAACAACCGGTTCTGTAATTAGTATATTAAGTTGATTTAGTATTACTATTATTGCTAGTAGTATGAAAACATTTGATTACATTATTAGCGACGCCTATGCAAGTGCCAACACACAAAAACATCAGAGGCACTATTTACCGGTTTGCGTTAGCGCAACGCAAAATCTATTACACATGTTACAGAAACAAACTGCGTCTGCAAATCGTAAGAATCAAATTTCCAATGATGAGATGCTGTAGAAAATTGAAGTATCATGTCTCAACTGCAACGTGTGCTATCTCTTTAAACATTGGAAAGAAAATATACTCAAAAACAGTAAAAAAGAAAAATTATTAGGCAGAATCTAGATGTGAAGAGAGAATTTTAACAACCGCTTCATGATCTAAGACATTTTAATAACCGGTTCGGTCAAACCGGCTGAATTTCACCACTAGTCCCATGTAAAACTATACTTGGGGCCTCTAGTTTAAGTGACACCCAATTGCTACAGTCTTATGCTTTGACTCTGGAACAAGACTGAAAGAACTGGGACTACTTCATTTATATGAGTGATAGTGGGCGTATCCTGGAAATGCATCTTAAGCAGGTGCTTCTGTTTTCTTAATCTTGAAGTAGATCTTAAATAGTGGAGCCTTGTCATGTTGTTAATATTTTTCAACATTAAATCTTAAGGAAATCCTGATGACGTGTGTGGATACTTGGATCAAATGGCTCCAGGTAATCCAGTGCTGAAAACGATTAAAAACAAATCGACTTGCATTATTAAGGTTATGGCAGTTGCTAAATGTCGAATTGGGATGGTTGCCGTAGGAACTGAAAAAGTTTCTATTTTAAGTGCCGTATTATATTCACGGGTTACACCAAAATTGCCTTTTGATATGTTATCTCCATATACCTTTTAATTTTTTCATGTTGATAGTGGAGCTTCGCGCGTGATATGCTATATCATGCAAGAAAAGGAGATAAAACTATGCATCTTAATATTGGATTGTATATGTACGGGTACATTTAAAACTAAAGCCTCACATTCAATTTGACGAAATGGGATTTCACTGCATATCAGATACCACAAACAATCTATATTTGCCTTAATACATAACGATACAGCTATTACGTATTGGCCTGGTTACTTTATTTATTAAGTTACTCTACAGTTTTGAGCAACTACGCACAACATATTTGTTTGCTATTTAGATATATTATTATTATTTAATATGTTCAATTTTGCTTCTTGGCCTGTTGTATTTACTGTTTTCTACACAATAGATATCTTTCGTAACTGTAGTTTTCAATTTTTATCAAATTCTTTTGGCAGTCCAGTTTAATCTAAATACCGTTGCTCTATCTGTCTCTGATATGCAAGTCCAACAATTTAACAGGAATTCCAACCAGAACTCACATTCTTTTAAAAATAATAATTCCAAAACAAAAGCAAAATTAAACTTCAGAAAATAGAAATTTACTATAGAACTATAACAGTACTATAGAAGAGGAAGAGACCATAAAAGGACAAATACGTCATGATTATTTTTACGTAATATCCAAAATTATTATTACTATGTTGTCTAAGTACTTAGACATTGTCTCCCCAAAGTTTTAATTTTGTCTTTTGCGTGGTAGTTATTTTCAAAAAAGAAATTTAAAAATTAGGCGAATTTTATTTCGAGTGACTCAAGTAGAAAAGATTATGTAATACGGAAGATATCTCACATATGGCGAACTAATTTTCATGTGCAATGTGCTACAGCCTTCTGGGCCAAATATTAGGTTAGTATGGGAATTAAGTATATAATACAACATTAGTCATTAATTACAATTCGTTAATCAATTTTCTACTAAAAAGATGTGGTAATTTGGAAAATTCCCAATGGTAAAATTTTCTTTTTTTTTTTTTAAAAAAAAAAAAACCTATTAACCAATACTTCTCAAGAGATACTTATTTGTAGAAAATCGATTACCTAAAATGACTTGGCAACAGTGTATATACGGACAACGAATGAAAATTGTTATTCATGAGTTATCATTGTGCTATTCAACTGAAGGTAATTTTGAAAATCCAGCTAATATTTTGATTCTACTTCATTTAATTAACCCAAAAGTAACAAAATCCCAGTCATTTAGTATTTGGTTTAGAAGAAGACCGCAGCACGTAACTTCTTAAAATTTAGGCTAAAGTTGGAAAATACATTTGTAAGTATTTAATTTGGTATTAAGAAACGTGTCCATTACAATGTAATTAAAAAAAAGAAATTATGCCTGTTTGTTTTCACCATAAAGCTGTTCATAAAATTGATAAGTAATTTAACCTCATTATTTGGAAGATAAGGGTTGTAGATCAAATATCTATAGGATTCCTTTTTTTTATTTTTTTTTTTATTTTAAACCATTGACTGTTACTTCTTATAAATCAATTGTTTGTTTTTCTAGATTATACACAGCAAAGCAATGGAAACATAGTGATATTACAGCCACGATTGCTAGTTATTTCTTAAATACTAAATTTGCCTCTACATAACTTCAATTTTTAAAAAATCGAAACTAGTAGTAGTCATGATAACTTAGAGCTCTAGAAAACAATTGAATGTTGTTTTTCGCATAAAATGTTAAAACCTTGATAGACTGAGATGTAATAAAGAAGTTTAGTGTACAGAGTGCAAGAACCGTTTAAAAGGAAGTATGCACAGGGTGAACAATGGCTTGTAATATAGAAATTTTGAGTGTTTCGGTAGGAGTTATAATACATTACAAGTTCTTATCAATGAAGATTTTAAAAAATAAAACAAATATATATATACCCTGTGTGCCTTCTGTCGTTGTTACGAAATAAAATAGTTTAAACTTACATGTATATGTAAATAATAATAATAATAATAAAATCTTTTTGGAAATTGTTTTATATCTAAAATTATTATTGCATATGTTATACAACATACGACATTAAAGTCTTTTGTACACTTGAATATCCAATGTATCATTTTTGTACATTTTGCTGAGGACAAATTCTTTTAAATGTTTTATACAATATTCTCTTTTTTTTAAATATTACAGATAAATGGTGTGGTTTATCAGTAATTAATCCAATAAGCTGTAATTGATGGTAATTTATGATACCCATAATATTTAATTAAAATATGTTTTCATGTACGAGCAGAGGTCAAAAAATCGGAGAGTTGTTTGAATTACATTTACGTTACATTTGTTATTATTTTTTTTTAAATAACATTTTTGGACATTTATTGGCAATAGAATGTCAGTCTACCTATTAATGTAGAAGCATACGAAAGAGCAAAAAACTAGAAAAAGTATATCATTTTGGAATTTCAGCACAGAATTATCAACGTAATTCCCACAACTATGTAGTTGATACATGCCTTTTTTTTTTTTTTCGAATTAATGTACCACTGCCTTGATTCTTATCACAAATTACTTCTTCGTAGAGAAGAGTTTTGAATTTATGGGAAGCACAAGAAATTGCAGCATAGTGCTAAGTCCGCGAAGTAGTCGAATAAATTTGTTTTTATAAGGTTCAGCATCATACAAGGGTGGATTGGAAGTTTGTGACCTGATCTACAAAATTAGAAAATATTTGGATAAGTTATATTTTTCCTCGACCGAGATACACTCACGTTACCTGTAAGGTAATGCTTCTATACCACTTCTAAAAATGATTTCTGGAACCCTGAAAATATCCCAGTACCGCACTTTTCACCTCTGCATCGGAAGAAAATCATTGATTCCTCAACGACTTTATCAGGTTTCTAACCAAGTGAAAGTCGGAGGGGACAAGATCAGGCGAATAGGACGAATGCGGTAAGAGTTCGAACCAACATGAATGAATTTCTGCCATGCCATGGATGCAAAGGACGTGTGAACGCGCGCATTGTTCTGGTGATTTTCTCCATGTCACAAATTTCCGTCACATCCGCCGACTTGGTGCCTGATAAACTCCTTATCTGAAATAACAAAGAAAAGAATTTTACTCAGTGACTACCAACGAATGTAGCTACGCAGCTAATGTATACAAATATAAAATTGTTTATTCCCTAGTCAGGCCACGAACTTTCCAATCCACCCTCGTATGTATCAGCTTAGCGGATCCACTATTTTTCTCTTTGTTTTCCTCCTGGAAAGATAAGCTTATTCTAACATTCATTTGTAAAATACCTAGGAATACGTAGTATTGTAAAAATTAAAAATGTAGAACTCTACGATTATTTTGTCCTCTCCTTGCATTCAGTGTTTTGTTTCATTTACAGATAAACTGTTTAACTTCCTTAATTTTAAACCGAAGTAGTTGAAATTTCAATATTGTTTACAAGGATGACTGCCATCTTGAATATTATTTTGTGTCTGTGCTTGTTGGTTTTAAACTTCATAAAATTATTTTAAAATCCTGCCGTTGTTAAATATCTTCTTTGCCACTACTTTTATCTTAGAATTTCGGTCCACATACACATATATGTGTGAATGAACTTTTATATAATTACTATGTTCTATATAATGTACATATTACAAATGCAAGGTGACCAACATTTTGATAATTTAAATTAAAAGAAAAAAGTTATACAGGGTGTTCGAATTATTTGTGTATCAGGCCTCATTCTTTTGTTTAATATAATTAAGAAAATATTCACAACACTACTTTTTTGAGACTGATAAAAAGAAGTATTTAATGTCTAAGATAAGAAGTGTGATGAAATTTCAAATGTTGTGAGGTGGTTGATAGGAGAAATGGTCAGTATTGTAAGGTGTTTGGTATTCTGAACGAAGTAGCCCAATTAGATGCAGTAAATAATATTGTATATATAATAAAATATATTTACAAATGGTAAAGAATAGATTGTAATTTAGCTCGATAAAGAACCTGGATGTTCTTAGTGTGGAAAAAAAGTATGAAAACTGATGGAAATTTCGAAACCTGTAACTATACCTTGGTAGTTACTTGTAGAATAATACATTTTTACTCATGAACTGAAACAGAAAATTATTTGTTTTCGAAAGAAGGTACTGTAATGTGATTTTTCTTCCTCTGTGCAGCAACTTTCGCAGTATTTGACTGATTTCCGTAAGTTTTTCTTTTCTCCTCGCAGCAGCGTTTATTATTACAACAGGTACTATACACTATTTTATTTTACAAATCTAGAAATTAAAACAGTGCTGGTATTGCTTCATCTAATTATTCTATTTAATTGCGAAGTTCGTTTGAGTAGAATATGTGAAACAGCAAAGGGTGTGCAGAAATTACGTTTCAACTCCAAAACATATTATTTTTTACCTCTAATAGTATCATGTAGGGTGCCGGAACCCCATTATTGGTTTCTGTAACAAAACATGCAATATTCGGATCTTGAGAACAATTATTACTAGGTATTCGTCTATAATACAACACCAAAAACTTTAGAACCAAAAAGCATAGAAACTTCTAAACGTGGTAGTAGTAGTAAAGTTAATAAATTGAGCAGTTCTTTCTTTACTAATATTATTATTTGGTCTATTGTAGTAATATAATGGTTACTTACATCGATTTTTCTTCTTACGAATTAATATCAGTGGTTTTTGCTTTTATGCTAATTATTTATAGAAGGCATTCTGTTTGTGCTTTAGCTTTGCTTCCATTTCAAATTGTACATTCGGGTGGCTGAATAAGTAAGGGTCGTATTAGTACTGTTAGCGACAAAAGTTCTTTCTGTTTGCTGAAATTAGTTTTGTGAATAACTTCAGAATGGAAGGGTAATTTTAGTACAGTTTTCACCAGCCATACTACTGTTATTCTCAAAATAAATTTTACCAAACGGAAAGAACTTTTGTCGCTGACTGTACAAGTAAGTGTGTTGGGATGGTGCCTGTAAACAAAACTCTCTAGTCGTATATTTCCATAGAGCTTAAATACTATTTTAGTTTAATCTTCCAGTTGATTCATAGACATGAGATAGGCTGAGCATTTATGACTGACCAATTAGGCCAAGAATTTAAATCTTCAAACGTGTTAGAATACGTAAAGTGATAATGGCTGTAATGTAATATTGGAAAAATATAGAACAAGTTATCTTACGTCCAATTCTGCTGCAGATGTTCATATTTCTTTTGACATTTAGTATAAATTTAAATGAAAATCTCGCTTATTTTAATATTCAAGCATAGAAGTTCAAATACATTCAGGTTTGTTTCTATATCATGTAAGAGGCATATCAGTTTTTTATTCGATTCTTGTTTTTAATTGCTCTAAGTGAAGTCTGTTGAGAGAGTTCTCCCCAGCCGTATGAGTTACTTTAAAAGCAGAGTTGCATTCTTCGCAATTCCTTAAGATAGAAACGCTATTTAAATAAACATTTCATCACCATTTATCAAATATGCTTAGTGAGTATGCAACTAATAATGCTTTAAAACATTTAAAATTCTTTAAGTCAAATTAATTTGCCAGTTGAACAGAACAGTATTAATTATGAAATGGTCAGTTCTCTTAACGAGCCCTAAAATAGTACTTAACAAACAGTATCATTAACATATTGTTACTGAAACCGTTAGGATAAAAATAGCCCATAGAGATAAAACTATTTCTTCCTGAATTATCAAAGCTGTACTACGTGGAACTTAAAGTTGAGTACTATAATGGTTTAATTTACAAAGCTGTGGACAAATAAATTGAGAAATTGGTGTAAATATACAAACTTTTCGATATCTTCAATATTTCAGTTATTTTCGAACGCCTTAACGATCCAAAATGAAAAAAAGAAGAGAAATGTACACATTTATTGTCAAGCACATTTCTACATATAATGTGTTCAATTTCTTGATTAACTTTCATTTCGCTGCTGGTTATTTCTTTGTCCATTAGTGCCATATCATAATAATAGATCCATATGTTAAAAGTTATATTGAAAAAAAGGACATGGTGAAAAATCAAATCAGATTCCTTATTTCTTCATCACAATGTATAATACGGTAATGTATAAAAAGATCTGAAAATAGCGTGGTTTATTTATTGATTTTTTTAAAACGAACGTGCCACGTACCCCTTTTCTTTTCAGTTTTCATTTCATTGTGAAGTTGTGAAAACTGCCATTATTTATTGTTAATGTTGTACTGTCATTTAATTGCTTGTGAAATGAAATTTCCTCTTGTAAGTTGAGCAGAGATAAGACGGAAAAATCATGATGACTTATGGAAGGAAGTATATATGATTGTATACTCTGAAAGGAAAAACAAATCAATGTACTTTGAATATATGCATCCGTTTGTATTTTTTTTAAACAATGTTAGTTGTACTTTTTATGAAATATTTCATAACGAAAATAAAATATTTCAAATGAAAGAAAAAAAGAACAAGTTTGTAACTCATGAAGACAGTCTGTGCAGCTCACTTCTATAATTATTAAATTTCACATTACGCAATAAACAAATTGTACAGATATATTTACGGTTAGTATTATTATTTTACCTGTTCTGTACGTTGCAGACCTTTCACTATCCATCGTTATAGTAATAGATAAATCACAGGCACTTATTTTTAGAGGAAATCAAGGAATTTCCCATTTTACCATTCCCTTTCCTTTTCTAAAACTAAGGAATTTCCCATCTTCCTTTGATCAATTATTGTTGAATATTCGGGTAATGTGCTTGTTGGAAAATTTCTAAAGATTTTCCATTTCTGTGACTATACTATACTATGTAAATTTGGTGTTGGTGGACTGAAAAATGGTAATAAACTCACTTTATTAGCCAAAGCTTTGCCTCACGTGGTAAGTACCTATTCTTTATTCAGATATCGTATTAACATATACAAAAATGCAAGAGTGCAGTTACTTGGCGAGGAGTATTTGCCCCCACACTCACAAATCGATTTGGTTCTTCCTCGTATGTTTGTAAACTAAAATGTTAGATAATGCAGATAGTTTCAACCAATGATTATTGTGAGAATATATTTTAATAGATTGAACCCTCTTTAAATAGGTTCTCTTAAAGTGAAAATTCTCCAGTACTGTTAGTGTTTAATGAAATAAAGGCGAGACATAATAATTGATACAAGGTGTGATCAAAAAATATTGCTAATGATTTTTTTTATTTAAGCAGCAGCTGCTGACGCTGCAACCATTCGATGTAATTTGTTCGATAGCCTGATTCGTTGAGAGTGGGAGCGTCAAATTGGAACACGTTCTGACTTGTCAGTCAGCGCGTATCTATCGCGCATCAACAACGCGTGAACATTAAATTCTGTTTCAAGTTGCAAATATATGACAAAGAAACTCATGAAATGTTGAAATTGATGTATGGCGATAATGCTATAACTCTGAAGACTGTTTACAAGTGGTATTGAGCGATTTAAAAGCGGAAATGAGTCGGTAGAAAATGAGCAACTTTCGGGACGTCCTTAACCTAAAAAACAGAAGAATACGTGCCAAAAATGGCAAAAATTGTTCGTTCAAACAGGCGAATAACTATTCGAAAGCTTACATAAGAGCTTAGCATCTCGTACGAGTCCGTGCAAAGCATTTTAACCGCCGATTTTCAAATAAAAATAGTGGGTGCGAAATTCGTTCCCCGACTTTTGACTGACGAACAGGAGTTTTTGGTCGATAAAAATCTTCATGTTTGTCCACATCCACAGTATTCTCCGGATATAGCACAATGCAACTTTTGCCTCTTCCCCAAAATTAAAATCGTGCTTAAAGGGAAACGTGTTGACACCATTCCTGACATTGAGAGGGCCAGGACAGAACAGCTGAACACCCTTCCAAAACAAGCCTTCCAGAAATGTTTCCAGTCGGATTCTACGTTAAGATAAGTGCATTGCTAGCTAAGGACAGTATTTTGAAGGAAATTAGATCAAATTCCATATAAGCTTATTACTTTATTTCTAATAAAATTATTCACCGTATTTTTTGATCATACCTCGTATATCTCATGGAGCTGAATAAAATGACTTTGGTCAATTCAAATCGTTATGCGTAGTTTTTTGAGAAAATCGAAAAAGGAAACTCTTTTAACGTAAAGGTTGATACTGCTCGATAATCACGCCCCGTGTTGAGGCAAAACTGGTACTGAAGAATATCCTCACGGAGGACTTTTCATTTTGACACTAGAAAGACAGTAATACTTTTAAAGGTTAATGAAGTATAGTCCAAAATTATGATTGACTCTTAAACTTTATCTATTGTTTAATTATATTACATATATATATATATATATATATATATTGGTAGATCACATGAAGCTAAGCAAAATGTGGAGCTTGAAAGAAATTCTCATATGTTGTTTTCGAGAAATTTAAAAAATATGAATTTGTGTGGCGCTAATATATCCCATCCATCATGCTCATATTTCATACTTCTGTACCTCCCGAATAAATAGTTTTATCGCCTTTCATTTTCTTCTAACTTCACTTTGCTTCACTCATTGCTTTTGTCCTTTCAATCACCATCCATCTATTTTCAATTTTCTTATCTTCTTGTACTCTGATTATATTATTTGTACTGTATTATTTTATTTGTATTGTATTTGTAATAAGTGTCTATGTTCCCAAATTCCTTTCACCAGCGCCGTCATAATAATGATTATGATCGTAAAGATCATAATGTCAATGCTATTTTGATTTAATAAATAGATAAATATATACAATGAAAAACTATAACCCAGTACTCTAGCCTCCCTTAGACCATCTACCAATAATCCTTTCAACTATTATTACCTCTAACCTCTCATCTCTGCAGTAGCAGCGCTAGACTCGTAATAGTAGGGGGACAAGAGGGGAGGTAAGAAAAATTTGGGGAGGCGAGGCAACCATACTTATTTTGCTTTGAATATTATTATTATCGGTTGTACATATTATTATTATTCACCAGTTGTACATAAACAAGTCAGGGGCGAAGGAGGAGCGAGAAAAATATTGGGGTGGCGGTCCCTCCTCGCCTCCTGTAGCGCCGCCACTGCATTCCTGAAAGAGGGCGTACCCTTCTGAGAGGTAGTTAGCTCAAGGTAGCATGTAAAAGAACGGTAATATGTATGTCCGTTGCCAATAATAATTGATACATTTTAATCGCACTGGATCTGTATTCTCATAACTGTGAGATATGACGAATGATAGTAAAGTGGCTAATGTATCCTTGACATTTGAGGAACATATTTAATAAGTCCAATTTAAAATGCTATTTCAAGTTTGAAAAATGTTACTGAAGTTTTTTAACATCCTACATGTTTTTCAATTACACAACTTTATAATACATTTGAGACTCATGATATCATTTGTGATGTGCACGAAAAATGTGGAAGACCTCATACAGCTACATGTCCTACTTCTCTGACTATGAATTTATAAAAGTTTGCAACGTTACCACAGGTGTAGAAATATGAACTCCCTATACTTTACTGTAATATGTATTAAACTTGCAATTTATAAATAAAGGGCCTATCCAGTTGCTATGAGGTGAATAGACTTCAAATGTAGGAGAGACTATGTAGAATCTATATGTGGAAAGCAAATTGTCCTAAAATGAATGGAACATCGTCAAAAAGCATGAAATATTAACATTAATATCAATGGAAAATCAACAAAAAAAAAAAAAAAAAAAAATCCCACTTATCTCAAAAACCAAAACAGGGAGATGGCTGATATTCAGCTCAAATATAGAAGAGACTACGTAGATTGTACATTTTAAAAGCAAATTGTCCCAAAATGAATGGAACATAGTCAAAAAGCACGAAACATTAACATTAATATCAATGGGAAATCAGCGAGAAAAAAATTCCTCCACTTATCTCAAAAACCAAAACACGGAGATGGTTGATATTCAGCTCAAATATAGAAGAGACTACGTAGATTGTACATTTTAAAAGCAAATTGTCCTAAAATGAATGGAACATAGTCAAAAAGCACGAAACATTAACATTAATATCAATGGGAAATCAGCGAAAAAAATTCCTCCACTTATCTCAAAAACCAAAACACGGAGATGGCTGATATTCAGCTCAATTGCAGAGGAGACTACGTAGATTGTATATTTTAAAAGCAAATTGTCCTAAAATGAATGGAACATAGTCAAAAAGCACGAAACATAAACATTAATATCAATGGGAAATCAGCGAAAAAAAAAAAAATCCTCCACTTATCTCAAAAACCAAAACAGGGAGATGGCTGATATTCAGCTCAAATATAGAAGAGACTACGTAGATTGTATATTTTAAAAGCAAATTGTCCTAAAATGAATGGAACATAGTCAAAAAGCACGAAACATTAACATTAATATCAATGGGAAATCAGCGAAAAAAATCTTAGACAGGTAACCAACTTACAGAAAATAAGTGTGATTGGTGTATTTTTAAGATAGGATTTCTAGTATTACTTGATTGTAAAATTTTAATAAGCAATGGCACGACAGTTAATTTTAAATAATGTATATAGAGTAATCATAACAATATACAGTACTAGAAAATAATTCTACAGTATGTTTAATATATGTACTTTTACCTTCCTGAAAACTAGTCTGGTACACTTAGTTATTCAGATTGAAAAAACAATAACACAAACAACCATAAAAATAGAAACATATGTAGACAGTTTATTGAAATTGATATTGTAGCACACTGAGGTATTCAATTGAAAACAGAAAAGCAAAATTATAAATTGAACAATTTATGTGCAGTTTATATGACTTTTTTCGACAGTAACAAATATTTTCTGTAGATACCTTTCGAGAAAAATAGCAAATCAGTTGTTATACAAATTTATTCATGGTGGTACATTCTAAACGTACGTCTTTTATTCCTTTGGCACATATGCGCATTCTAATTTTGTAGTTAACTACCTCTTGTTAATGAGCTACAAGCGTTTTCCTCTGAGCGAAGTATGTTTTGAGGGAATTCATATCTCAAAATCCCCGCTACCTTTCGACAAGCCGTCAGGTGCCAATAGTTGGTAATTGACATGGTTAGCTGTAACCTTGAAAATTTTCCGGAATTACTAAAGCTTCTCACTGATGAAAGGAGCTGATATTGCTAATGGTTTTATCAAAACAGACAAGGTAAAAAAATATATACAACCATTTCCTGAATTCCTATACGTTGTAATGCTTCATTTTATAACATTTATTATCTTAAAACGTCTGTTCATATATATATATATATATATATATATATACAGGGTGATCGTGCATGAATGTCGGAAAATTCGTGAGATGAATCTACAGGTAAAAACAAGCAAAAAATGTCTTATGAACATTGGGTGAATGCGGCTTCGTTTGGACGCTAGAGGCGTCTGAAGTGTCACCTTCCGAGGCGGCAATTTGCAATATCTCAAGAACGGAGAGAAATACGAATGTCGGGTCAAAACATATCAAAGAAAACCCCATCCGAAGAATCCAATTATGCATAAGTAATGGCGAAACAGTGGCGGCGCTTGAAACATGGAGAAAAGTGAACAATTTGCACTGAAAAATTGTAGGAGGGGATGTTACTTAGAACATACAACAACAAATGTTAACGAACAAAGGCAACAACGGCTAGTCTGTAGGGACATTATGGGAGACAGATTGTAGGAATACAGTATCTTTGTAATGGTGAGAAATAGGAATGTCGGATCATAAGATATCAAAGGAAATCCCATCCGAAGAATCCAACTATGTATAAGTGATGGCAAAACAGTAGCGGCGCCAGGGGGAGCACAAAGAAAGTGAATGAAACGCGGAGAAAAGTTGAAATTGGTAAAAACACAACTATTTGAAAGCAATCAGGAAACAAGGAATACAACTCTAGGTGTACTGTATGATACTTGTCCGATGACAGAGGGCGTATAGCTACAGTAGGTGAAACAAGGGGGCGTACAGAGCGTCGCGTAGTAGAGTTAGTTATAGGAGTAGTGAAAGCGTGGTTAACGAGAGCGTTCGCATCGAAGGTGCAGAGGACAGCGCACAGTTCATTCGTACTGAATGGGGCAATGACAGTAACAGCACAAGCTTTTTAGTGCTAAACTCTACAGGCAGGGCAGTGATCCATGTATATGTGAATGTGGTTTATTTTGTGTCGTGTGAAACAGTGTTGATGTCGACAAGCGCGGGACGGACAAGTGCTATGTGTAATGCCCCACAATGAATAGGGTAGTATACACTAACGCCGAAATGGCAGATATGCATTTGTTGTACGGCTTAGCGGAAGGTAGTACAGAAGAAGTACGTAGGTTATATGCGGAACGCTACCCAGATCGACAAATTCCAGCACCGGGGATGTTTATTCGTATTCATCAGCGATTGCGGGACACTGGGTCATTCCTTCGAGAAGAAGGAAAATAGTTTAGGTCGGTTCGTGGCAAGACATGCAAGATCACACGAAACAGAATATTTACAATGCCATATAAAAAAAATGCTGAAAAGAAGTCATGACATAATGAATTTATGAACAAAGTTAATAGTAAAATCAACAGAATTGTACACAGAAATAGTGATGTTTTCCAAAATAATATATTATTGACTTTATCAACGTATGCAATTGATCTTTTGTTTTACAAATGTTTACACAATAGTGTTCGAATACTCAGATGAACTTCCAAATTTCATATTCTACATTTCCGTGAATGAGTGTTGTTATATATAATTATTATTTGCCTACAGAATTCAGGTAAGGTTCAGGTAAGTATTATCAATTCCAAGTAGTAGTAGGTTAGGTTTGATTTTAAAAGGATAAGTTCAGATAGAAAGTAATGAAGTAAGTTCCAGACGAATTTTAAGTAGACCATACGGTAAGTAATTAGCATAAATCCAGGTAAGGAATTTCCAAAAGGTATGTAGGGGAGAGGGGGGTACATTTGAACAGGGGGTACCTTTGAACATTTAAGATAACAGGCTAGACATAATAGGATATCTGGTGGTTTCAAAATTTTTAGTTTGGCAAAACTGCGTTGCATGACGGTCAACTGTTATCTGCAATTTTAATGTAACTATTGATGAACAGCAGTACTTTGTTACATTTGTGGGGTGAAAAGTTGGAATTTTTGTGAAGTTTTGTAAGATTTTTGACAGAAGCCTGTGTTTTGATATTATCTGCCATTCATTGCAGAAGCAAGTACATTAATTTACTTATCCAATGTTGCCCTTTGTATTTCACAATAGCTTGTACTATCTGGGTATTATCAAATTCTGCTTGATCATGCCGGTTGGGGCAGCTTTGAACAAAAATTAGGGGGCACATTTGAACATTGTTCTACCTATGCTTTTCTGAAAGTTATAAGTACCAGCAACATGTTTGTGTTCTCAGACAATGAAGACAAATGTTCAGTATCAACTGCTGATATTGTGTGTGGACTTTCTAATTCTTGTCTGTCGTTTTCGATTACTTTTAAACTCTCGTCCGCCTCACTTGGGAGTTGAGTATAACCTTGAAGTTGAATTGGATTATAACTGTCACTATTCATCTCAGTGACCCCAAAAACTATGAATTCAACTCAATTCAGATGTGTTTCCGAAGGGAAGGCAAATTATTTAGAGCACAGAGGCACACAATATACAAATACGGGCCTGCATATATGTTTCAGCAATTATTACTATTATTATTATTTCCTTGCCATACGCGATTGGTTAATTCTTGTGCTTTTAACTGTTAATGCTGCTTTGTTACATTAGCCTTGTTGTTCGTAAACGAATTCATCCTGAAAATAACGATTATTGTAGTAAAATAATGGTTTGTTCAAAACTGCCCTACGTATGTTCAAATCTACCCCATGCTTGTTTCAATCTACCCCCCAAGGGGGTACATTTGAACGACACCCCCTGCGCCCTTGCACAGAATGACAAGATCAAACAAAGTACTCTATTTTATGGCAAATATAATGTATATTATATTTAGCTTTTGCTACAGTTCTATAAGGAAATTTACTGGGTGTTTGGAAGCAAAAACGAATATTCGAAAACAGATGTTCAAATGTACCCCTCTCTTCCCTATCCAGTAGGTTTGCAGATAAATATTAAAAGAGTAAGTATTAATTCCCAAATAAGTTTGTTAGGATTGATGGTATATATAATATATATATATATATATATATATATATATATATATATATATATATATATATATATATATATATATATATATATATATATAATCTCTATTTGTACTTCTTATGATTCTACTGTATTTTAGTTGACCTTTTGAGCAATTGTTGCATAGTTTGTCTTTCTAAATATCCAGTAAGCTACAAAGCTGGCTGTTTTCTGATCTTTCAGGTTGACGGATGTGTTAGACGTGGCAGACGTATCAACAGTAACAAAGTGATCCCGGTACTTGTTAAAATCTTATTCCTATTTCCAAAACCTCATTCAATTTGTTTTCTTTTATTTGTATATACTTATATTCCCTTAATTCTTATTAACACATTTTCTTTATTATTTTATTTTACCTTTACTACCTTTTATCACGTAGCTTCATTTTATATACATTAATTATCAAATTATTTTTCGGTAAGGGTTCGGCTCTTGGGTCTACCCAAGAAGGAGCTGAGTGATTGGAACGAAACTTGCAGGATTAATAGCCCACTGGACAACAACCAAACCGCGAAAAAACTAAATTTTCCATTTCCAAATACAAAGGAGGGACGGGGGGCAAAACCCTGAAAAATTATTTAAATGGCACAAAACTCATAAATATTAATCAGAGTACGGCACTGAAGACAAAAATAATTTTTGAAATTTGTCTACTGGTATTTGAGGGGAGCAGAGGGGGCATATTCCTCCATAGAATCCTATGGTTCGGCTCTTCGGTCTAGCCAAGAAGGAGCTGAGTGATTGGAACGAAACTTGCAGGATTAATAGCCCACTGGACAACAACCAAACTGCGAAAAAACTAAATTTTCCATTTCCAAATACAAAGGAGGGACGGGGGGCAAAACCCTGAAAAATTATTTAAATGGCACAAAACTCATAAATATTAATCAGAGTACGGCACTGAAGACAAAAATAATTTTTGAAATTTGTCTACTGGTATTTGAGGGGAGCAGAGGGGGCATATTCCTCCATAGAATCCTATGGTTCGGCTCTTGGGTCTAGCCAAGAAGGAGCTGAGTGATTGGAACGAAACTTGCAGGATTAATAGCCCACTGGACAACAACCAAACCGCGAAAAAACTAAATTTTCCATTTCCAAATACAAAGGAGGGACGGGGGGCAAAACCCTGAAAAATTATTTAAATGGCACAAAACTCATAAATATTAATCAGAGTACGGCACTGAAGACAAAAATAATTTTTGAAATTTGTCTACTGGTATTTGAGGGGAGCAGAGGGGGCATATTCCTCCATAGAATCCTATGGTTCGGCTCTTGGGTCTAGCCAAGAAGGAGCTGAGTGATTGGAACGAAACTTGCAGGATTAATAGCCCACTGGACAACAACCAAACTGCGAAAAAACTAAATTTTCCATTTCCAAATACAAAGGAGGGACGGGGGGCAAAACCCTGAAAAATTATTTAAATGGCACAAAACTCATAAATATTAATCAGAGTACGGCACTGAAGACAAAAATAACTTTTGAAATTTGTCTACTGGTATTTGAGGGGAGCAGAGGGGGCATATTCCTCCATAGAATCCTATGGTTCGGCTCTTGGGTCTAGCCATGAAGGAGCTGAGTGATTGGAACGAAACTTGCAGGATTAATAGCCCACTGGACAACAACCAAACCGCGAAAAAACCAAATTTTCCATTTCCAAATACAAAGGAGGGACGGGGGCAAAACCCTGAAAAATTATTTAAATGGCACAAAACTCATAAATATTAATCAGAGTACGGCACTGAAGACAAAAATAATTTTTGAAATTTGTCTACTGGTATTTGAGGGGAGCAGAGGGGGCATATTCTTTCCATAGAATTCTATGGTTCGGTTCTTGGGTCTAGCCTAGAAGGAGCTGAGCGATTTAAACGAAACTTGCACGATTAATAGCCCATAAGACAATAACAAAACAGCGAAAAAACTAAATTTTCAATTTGAAAATACAAAGGGCGGACGGGAAGCAAAACCCTAAAAAATTATCCAAATGGCACAAAACTCATAAATATTAATCAGAGTACGGCACTGAAGACAAAAATAATTTTTAAAATTTTTCTACTGGTATTTGAGGGGAGCATAGGGGGCATATTCCTCCATAGAATCCTATGGTTCGGCTCTTGGGTCTAGCCTAGAAGGAGCTGAGCGATTTAAACGAAACTTGCAGGATTAATAGCCCACTGGACAACAACCAAACCGCGAAAAAACTAAATTTTCCATTTCCAAATACAAAAAAGGGACGGGGGGCAAAACCCTGAAAAATTATTTAAATGGCACAAAACTCATAAATATTAATCAGAGTACGGCACTGAAGACAAAAATAATTTTTGAAATTTGTCTACTGGTATTTGAGGGGAGCAGAGGGGGCATATTCCTCCATAGAATCCTATGGTTCGGCTCTTCGGTCTAGCCAAGAGGAGCTGAGTGATTGGAACGAAACTTGCAGGATTAATAGCCCACTGGACAACAACCAAACCGCGAAAAAACTAAATTTTCCATTTCCAAATACAAAGGAGGGACGGGGGGCAAAACCCTGAAAAATTATTTAAATGGCACAAAACTCATAAATATTAATCAGAGTACGGCACTGAAGACAAAAATAATTTTTGAAATTTGTCTACTGGTATTTGAGGGGAGCAGAGGGGGCATATTCCTCCATAGAATCCTATGGTTCGGCTCTTGGGTCTAGCCAAGAAGGAGCTGAGTGATTGGAACGAAACTTGCAGGATTAATAGCCCACTGGACAACAACCAAACCGCGAAAAAACTAAATTTTCCATTTCCAAATACAAAGGAGGGACGGGGGGCAAAACCCTGAAAAATTATTTAAATGGCACAAAACTCATAAATATTAATCAGAGTACGGCACTGAAGACAAAAATAATTTTTGAAATTTGTCTACTGGTATTTGAGGGGAGCAGAGGGGGCATATTCCTCCATAGAATCCTATGGTTCGGCTCTTGGGTCTAGCCAAGAAGGAGCTGAGTGATTGGAACGAAACTTGCAGGATTAATAGCCCACTGGACAACAACCAAACCGCGAAAAAACTAAATTTTCCATTTCCAAATACAAAGGAGGGACGGGGGGCAAAACCCTGAAAAATTATTTAAATGGCACAAAACTCATAAATATTAATCAGAGTACGGCACTGAAGACAAAAATAATTTTTGAAATTTGTCTACTGGTATTTGAGGGGAGCAGAGGGGGCATATTCCTCCATAGAATCCTATGGATAGGCTCTTGGGTCTAGCCAAGAAGGAGCTGAGTGATTGGAACGAAACTTGCAGGATTAATAGCCCACTGGACAGCAACCAAACCGCGAAAAAACTAAATTTTCCATTTCCAAATACAAAGGAGGGACGGGGGGCAAAACCCTGAAAAATTATTTAAATGGCACAAAACTCATAAATATTAATCAGAGTACGGCACTGAAGACAAAAATAATTTTTGAAATTTGTCTACTGGTATTTGAGGGGTGCAGAGGGGGCATATTCCTCCATAGAATCCTATGGTTCGGCTCTTGGGTCTAGCCAAGAAGGAGTTGAGTGATTGGAACGAAACTTCCAGGATTAATAGCCCACTAGACAACAACCAAACCGCGAAAAAACTAAATTTTCCATTTCCAAATACAAAGGAGGGACGGGGGGCAAAACCCTGAAAAATTATTTAAATGGCACAAAACTCATAAATATTAATCAGAGTACGGCACTGAAGACAAAAATAATTTTTGAAATTTGTCTACTGGTATTTGAGGGGAGCAGAGGGGGCATATTCCTCCATAGAATTCTATGGTTCGGCTCTTGGGTCTAGCCTAGAAGGAGCTGAGCGATTTAAACGAAACTTGCAGGATTAATAGCCCATTAGACAATAACAAAACAGCGAAAAAACTAAATTTTCAATTTGAAAATACAAAGGGGGGACGGGGGGCAAAACCCTAAAAATTATCCAAATGGCACAAAACTCATAAATATTAATCAGAGTACGGCACTGAAGACAAAAATAATTTTTAAAATTTTTCTACTTTTATTTGAGGGGAGCAGAGGGGGCATATTCCTCCATAGAATCCTATGGATCGGCTCTTGGGTCTAGCCTAGAAGGAGCTGAGCGATTTAAACGAAACTTGCAGGATTAATAGCCCATTAGACAATAACAAAACAGCGAAAAAACTAAATTTTCCGTTTGAAAATACAAAGAGGGACGGGGGGCAAAACCCTAAAAAATTATCCAAATGGAACAAAACATATAAATATTAATCAGAGTACGACACTGAAGACAAAAATAATTTTGAAAATTTTTCTACTGGTATTTGAGGGGAGCAGAGGGGGCATATTCTTCCATAGAATCCTATGGTTCGGCTCCTGGGTCTAGCCTAGAAGGAGCTGAGCGATTTAAACGAAACTTGCAGGATTAATAGATCATTAGACAATAACAGAACAGCGAAAAAACTAAATTTTCCATTTGCAAATACAAAGGGGGGACGGGGAGCAAAACCCTAAAAATTATCCTAATGGCACAAAACTCATAAATATTAATCAGAGTACGGCACTGAAGACAAAAATAATTTTTAAAATTTTTCTACTGCTATTTGAAGGGAGCAGAGGGGGCATACTCCTTCATAGAATCCCATGGCTCGACTCTTGGGTCTAGCCTAGAAGGAGCTAAGCGATTGGAACGAAACTTGCAGGATTAATAGCCCATTGGACAACAACCAAACCGCGAAAAAACTAAATTTTCCATTTGCAAATACAAAGGGGGGACGGGGGGCAAAACCCTAAAAAATTATCCAAATGGCACAAAACTTATAAATAATAATCAGAGTACGGCACTGAAGACAAAAATAATTTTTAAAATTTTTCTACTGCTATTTGAAGGAAACAAAGGGGGCATATTCCTCCATAGAATCCTAAGGTTCGGCTCTTGGGTCTAGCCTAGAAGGAGCTGAGCGATTGGAACGAAACTTGCAGGATTAATAGCCCATTGGACAACAACCAAACCGCGAAAAAACTAAATTCTCCATTTGCAAATACAAGGGATGGACGGAGGGCAAAAACCTAAAAAATTATTCAAATGGCACAAAACTCATAAATATTAATCAGAGTACGGCTCTGAAGACAAAAATAATTATTAAAATTTTTCTATTGCTATTTGAAGGGAGCAGAGGGGGCATTTTCCTCCATAGAATCCTATGGTTCGGCTCTTGGGTCTATCCTAGAAGGAGCTGAGCGATTGGAACGAAACTTGCAGGATTAATAGCCCATTGGACAGCAACCAAACCGCGAAAAAACTAAATTTTCCATTTGCAAATACAAGGGGGGAACGGGGGGTAAAACCCTAAAAAATTATCCAAATGGCACAAGGCTCATAAATATTAATCAGAGTACGGCACTGAACACGAAAATGATTTTTAAAATTTTTCTACTGCTATTTGAAGGGAGCAGAGGGGGCATATTCCTCCATAGAATCCTATGGTTCGGCTCTTGGGTCTAGCCTAGAAGGAGCTGAGCGATTGGAACGAAACTTGCAGGATTAATAGCCCATTGAACAACAACCAAACCGCGAAAACACTAAATTTTCCATTTGCAAATACAAAGGGGGGACGGGGAGCAAAACCCTAAAAAATTACCCAAATGGCACAAAACTCATAAATATTAATCAGAGTACGGCACTGAAGAGAAAAATAATTTTTAAAATTTTTCTACTGCTATTTGAAGGGAGCAGAGGGCGCATATTCCTCCATAGAATCCCATGGTTCGGCTCTTCGGTCCAGCCTAGAAGGAGCTGAGCGATTGGAACGAAACTTGCAGGATTAATAGCCCATTGGACAACAACCAAACCGCGAAAAAACTAAATTTTCCATTTGCAAATACAAAGGGGGGACGGAGGGCAAAACCCATAAAATTACCCAAATGGCACAAAACTCATAAATATTAATCAGAGTACGGCACTTAAGACAAAAATAATTTTTAAAATTTTTCTACTGCTATTTGAAGGGAGCAGAGGGGGCATATTCCTTCATAGAATCCTATGGTTCGGCTCTTGGGTCTAGCCTAGAAAGAGCTGAGCGATTGGAACGAACCTTGTAGGATTAATAGCCCATTGGACAACAACCAAACCGCGAAGAAAGTAAATTTTCCATTTGCAAATACAAAGGGGGGACGGGGGGCAAAACCTTAAAAAAATATCCGAATGGCACAAAACTCATAAATATTAATCAGAGTACGGCACTGAACACGCAAATAATTTTTAAAATTTTTCTACTGCTATTTGAAGGGAGCAGAGGGGGCATATTTCCCCATAGAATCCTATGGTTCGGCTCCTGGGTCTAGCTTAGAAGGAGCTGAGCGATTGGAACGAAACTTGCAGGATTAATATCCCATTTGACTACAACCAAACCGCGAAAAAACTAAATTTTTCGTTTGCAAATACAAAGGCGGGACAGAGGGCAAAAACCTAAAATTTATCCAAATGGCACAAAGCTGATAAATATTGATCAGAGAGACGCACTGAAGACAAAAATAATTTTTAAAATTTTTCTACTGCTATTTGAAGGGAACAAAGGGGTTATATTCTTCCATAGGAACATATGGTTCGGCTCTTGGGTCTAGCCCAGAAGGAGCTGAGCAATTGGAACGAAACTTGCAGGATTAATAGCCCATTGGAGAGCAACCAAACCGGGAAAAAACTAAATTTTCCATTTGGAAATACAAAGGGGGGACGGGGGGCAAAACCCTAAAAAATTATCCAAATGGCACAAAACTCATAAATATTAATCAGAGTACGGCACTGAAGACAAAAATAATTTTTAAAATTTTTCTACTGCTATTTGAAGGGAGGAGAGGGGGCATACTCCTCCATAGAATCCCATGGCTCGACTCTTGGGTCTAGCCTAGGAGCTAAGCGATTGGAACGAAACTTGCAGGATTAATAGCCCATTGGGCAACAACCAAACAGCGAAAAAATTAAATTTATCATTTGCAAATACAAAGGGGGGACGGGGGGCAAAACCCTAAAAAATTATCAAAAAATTGCAAGAAACTCCAATATTAATGAGAGTAACGTACTGAAGACAAAAATAATTTTTGAAATTTTTCTACTGGTATTTGAGGGGAGCAGAGGGGGCATATTCCTCGATAGAATCCTATGGTTCGGCTCTTGGGTCTAGCCTAGAAGGAGCTGAGCGATTGGAACGAAACTTGCATGATTAATAGCCCATTGGGCAACAACCAAACAGCGAAAAAATTAAATTTATCATTTGCAAATACAAAGGGGGGACGGGGGCAAAACCCTAAAATATTATCCAAATGGCACAAAGCTCATAAAAATTAATCAGAGTACGGCACTTAAGACAAAAATAATTTTTAAAATTTTTCTACTGCTATTTGAAGGGAGCAGAGGGGGGCATATTCCTCCATAGAATCCTATGGTTCGGCTCTTGGGTCTGGCCTAGAAGGAGCTGAGCGTTTGGAACAAAACTTGCAGGATTAATAGCCCACTGGACAACAACCAAGGCCACTGGACAACAACCAACAATTTATAGCCCATCAAACACCAATAAATGTACGAAAAAAATAAATTTTCCGTTTGAAAATACAAAGGAGGGACGGGGGGCGAAACCCAAAAAAATTCTCCCAATGGCGCAACACTCATAAATATTAATCAGAGAAACGCACTGAAGACATAAATAGTTTTTATAATTCTTCTGCTGCTACAGTGAAACCTGTCAACTGGGCCACCTCTCAAAGTTGGCCACCTGCTTATCTTGGCCTAGTTCGTCTTGAACCTGCATTTCCCCATAAGTCATTCGTTACTTACTACTTTATAAGTTGGCCACCTGTCTTTCTTGGAAGTTGGCCACACTGAAGCAGTGTTTACCCTATGATGGTAATGATAAATTTACCTGCATATCTTGGCCACGAAAAATACACTTTTGTTATTTTTCTTAACTCTTTCGAATTCCCATATGAGAGGCAGATGTTCTGTATTTGTGACTTGACACAAAGAAGCATAGATTCGCACGATTTGTTCTTAGAGGTCTATGGCCAGAATACTATCCTCATTAAGGGGTGGTGAAGGAAGATGTGAATAAGAAAAAGCACGTACAGGAATTCAGGAAATGGTTGTACGTATTTGTTTACCCTGTCTGTTTTGGTTAAATCATTAGCTATATCAACTGCTCTCATCAGTGGGGAGCTTTAGTAATTCCGGAAAATTCTCAAGGTTAAAACTAACCATCTCTATTGTCAACTATTGGCACCTGTCGGCTTGTCAAAAAATAGCAGAGTTTTTGAGATATGAGTTCCATCAATATTTTCTCAAAACATCTTTTGCTCCGAGGGAAACACTTCTAGCTCATTAACAAGAGGTAGTTCCAAAAAGAATAAAGCAAATATGTCTAGAATAAACCACCATTCAGTAACAACTGAAAAGAAGTCATATAAACTGCATAACTTAGCTTTTCTTGTTTTCAATCTGAATAACTCAGTGTGCTATAATATCAATTTCAATAAACTGCGTACATACGCTTCTATTTTATGGTTGTTTATGTTATTGTGTTTTCAACCCGAATAATCCAATGTATCAGACTAGTTTTCAGGAAGAGAAAGGTATGCACATACAGTATATTAAACATACTATCAAGAGCTCCGATCCTGGGGGAACCGAGGGGGCCCGGGCCCCCAAAGTTCATGTGGCCCCTATTTTATTTATGAGTATACAATATTTGGTATAATTTGAGGCAATTTGTCTTAAGATCTTCATATATATACCTTCTGCATCTCAATGAGCCCCCCCGAATTTACAGAGAAATCGGCGCTCTTGCATACTTTAGTAATATTTTCTAGTATTGTATATTTTTATGATTACTCTATATACATTATTTATAAGTAGCTGTCGTGCCACTGCTTATTAAAATTTTACAATCAAGTAATACTAGAAATCCTATTTTAAAAATACACAAATCACACTTATTTTCTGTAAGTTGGCCACCTGTCTAAGTTGGCCACTTTTCGGTGGAACCGATGGTGGCCAACATAGACAGGTTTCACTGTATTTGGAAGTAGCTGAGGGGTCATATTCCGTCAAAAAGTCATATAGTTCTGCTCTTGGGTTTGGGATATAAGCAGTTGAACGATTGGAACGAAACTTGCAGGATTCATAGCCCATTGGGGAGCAACCAAACCGCGGAGCAAAACCCATAAATATATTTTCCATTTGCAAATACAAAGGGAAGACGGGGGGGCAAAACCCAAAAAAGTTGTCCAAATGGCACAAAACTCATAAATATTAATGAGAGTAACGTACTGAAGACAGATTTTTTTAAAAAAAAAATTTGTACTGCTATTTGGAGGGAGCAGAGGTGTCATATTGCTCCATAAAGTCCTATGTTTCGATTTTTGAAAAAAAAATGAAATGAAATCTTTGAGTTTTACGTCCCACGATTATGCCGGTTAGGCTAAAGGAGACGGTGATGATGAGTAATGAATGAAATGGTGGAATGAAGAAAGTGGGAGGAAACGGGAGAACCCCGAGAAAACCCACGCACACGGTGTTTGTCCACCACAAAGTTCACTTGGCGGGGGCTGGGATAGAACCCGGGACCCCAAGCACCAGAGGTGAACGCTCTACCACTGAGCCACCGCGGCCCCCGTTTCGATTTTTGAGTTTAGCCTAGAACGAGTGGAGAGATTGGAGCGAAACTTGTAGGGTTACTAACGTCATTGCCTGTGAGTAGAAATATAGAAACCAGATGAAAGAATTTCTGTTTGCACATTCGAAGGAGTGATGAGGCTTGGCTTTATATAAATTTGTGAATGGGATAAAATTTACAATAATTAATGAGGTTCGGAGGACCAAAATATTTTTTTTTCTATCCATGTTTGTTTTCTGCAGATGTGGCATAATTGTTCATATAAATTTATTATTCGGCTAATGGATTAGGCTAGAATGACTGTGATGACAATAAATGAACTCAGAATATCAATGTCATTGTGCTTACGATTGAAAAGAGAACAATGACAGTTTCTGTTAGGCGGACCATACACTAGCGTATTTTTCAGCTGTGACCATAAAATTTCATACAGTAGGCTTGTTAGCACCTGTCAATACGTTCGTGTGTGGGATCTGTCGTAAGGCTACGTACCGAATTATTATACGCTGGAAAAGTCTGGTTGCTTTTAACTTCACGGGTAAATAGAGTCCGTAAAAACGGCTCAGATGAAGCGTTTTCTAATGGCGGACGCTGTTGAAGAACAACCTTGGAAGGCAGAATGTGTGTTAATACACAATTCGTAAACACAGTCCCAAATAACAATCTTTGGTGAGAAAAAAATAGCTACATGACATAAAATTATTTCGGTCCATCTACCAGCCAATCTCACTTGGACGCAAAGTAAGAAATAAAATCTCGGACAATTTTCAGTTGTGTTTGTGTGTGGTTCAATTCGACTGCTATAGCTTTGAAATTATTTTGTAATTTAATTGTTTTCAGTTTCATATCTGCAGAGCTGCAGAATAACATATATGTTTGTTTCCCCTTTTTTACTTTACTTTACTTTCGCCTTAATTCTTTATAACTATGCTTCATACAGAGAAATATGCCTTATCCATTAAATACAAGAACTGCGAGCATAAAAACCATACAATTTGACGAAACTTTTACACTGAGAAAAATGAAAATTTAAAATAAAACAAATTTATTTTTTGAAGCAGAAAACTGAAACCGTTCCGACCTAGATTCATTTAGATCATTGGTTCGTAATTCGTGAACCAAATGTAGTAAAAATAAATAAATTTAAACCAATGAATGGATTTGGCTCAAAACGTCTTTAATGGGTTAACAGTTTAAACTTTATTTGTTAAAAATCTGAACCAAGATTGGGTAGTTCTCAATTAATTTTAATATGCAATTGGATTTGCACCAACATGTAGTCAAATTTAAACAAACCAGTCGTTTTAAATAGTTTAATTTTGTTCGAAATCTTTCAACCCAATCTTTGTCGAATTTGAGAATAGAGAGTTGTGAATAGCCAATGTTTGGCTCAAATTTGACTACTATTTGTTCGAAATTAAATAAATTAAGGTATATATTGTGAAGATATGTGTATTTGGACACATAATGAAGCATTTTATTTCGGACTTTGGGACATTTCATTTCTAAATTCAATGCAGGAAAAAGCATCATTGTTTATTTAAAGCTAAATCACTTTTCATTTTTTTCTACGTTCATTTACTTTTCTTGCAAGGTAGTTTTTTGCTTGTTGTTAATTTCTTCAACACATGTCATTTCTTAATCAATAAAAATGAAAAATTGTTTTCCTGTCAGCATTCGTATCATCACCTCACCTTCGGTTAATCTATGAGCACGAACTTTTCATCGAGACTGAAGAAATAGTCAATGACCCAGGATATTAACCCGAAAGGGAAATGGAACAAAAATCATTGAGAGACTTTTGGAAGATTTTGTCCGGATCGTATGAGAGACGAGTCAACATGTAGGAGCAAGAATCAAATTTCCGAGTTTACAAGAAGTTCACCTTGCACTAACTTAGAGAGCACTTTGCCTTACCTAGCGTTGTAGCTCTCAGTTGCGATGGATAATCCGTTAAAGAGCAATTTCGACTTTGATTAGATTTACTGTATTCGTAACGTTAGTTTTCCTACCTGGGTTTCGCAAACCCTTAACTCACAACTACTTGGACGACCAGCTGACCAGAGAGAAGGATGGACGGACATCAATCCACTAGGAGAATCATCGAGAAGGAAACACTAAGATTCATAAGTAAGTGCAAGTAGGTTAACCAGTCCTAACACTTTCTCCCTTCTCACCCTTTTCAACCCCTTTGACATCACAATCTGTTTCTTTTGTATATGTTTGATTTTATTTATATGCAACCCAGGTCAGATTCTGTACTTTACGCTCTACCAAGTTCTATGTTTACAAAATCCTGGGCGCAACTTGTCACTTCTGACATCCCCAATTACACTATCCATTAGTGCGATATCTGAGCTTTCCAGGGGCAACTGACAAGGGTCGACTGCACAATATTATTGTAAGGTTCGTGATATTATGCCAAATATCATAACTGCAGCAAATTCATGACACAGCTCCAATCATTTGTAACAACCCTATGTTTGATTATTTGAGTTTTCTTATGTTCCCATATAACATATACCTGCAAATATATTTTGACACTAAAATTTATTATTTAGTGTAATAACTACAACAATTTTATAAAAGCGTCAAAAACTACCTTACTTCCCGCGGTCAGTTGTTGTTGTGCAAGAGCATAGATCTATTCACTTGTAATGGACAGTACTACTGACAGCGATTGGGTATGAATACTAAAGAAGGGGGAGGACATATGATTAGATAATGGTGTGGAACCAATGACTAACACTAATTTGCAAAAGGTAAGCTAACTTACTCTTGTGGATGGGATTTTTGGAAAATTTTATGAAATACGACTCAGGCTATTCTATCCACATTTCACGAATAAATACATCATTAATAATTCTATAATGTACCGTATATAATTTACCCTAAAAAGTTCAACAAGAGGTGGATTATTCTTGGGGTGAGTTTATTTCTTTTTTCAGCCAATCTCAGAAAATTGCTTAAGTATTGTCTTTATATTTCATAAATAAATATTTCGTTATCTGTCTTATAAGATGGTGTAAGTAATGTTTCCTAACGAAGTCTACAATTGACAGTATACTCTATGAGTTTCCTTCAAAGTTTTCCAAAAACGTCTATTAATATCTCATAAATAAATGTTCCAGTAATAACTGCAGAATGTCATGAGTCAATTTGAGAAACTGAAGGGAAAATGTATAGTGCGGTAATCCGAACCATTAATGAGGTGCGATTTTTGTATTTTATAGATCTTGATGCAAGTTGATGAGGTAGCTGGGTGCGAACAAAATTGTTCCCAATTGAGCCCAACACATCATAAGGTCACCCACGAGCTTAAATGTACGTTCCTTACAAATTATGATTCTAATGTCACCTATTGTCGATACCGAGCTGTCAAACATGTGACACATTCAAAATACAATAACAATATCAGGTTGTCTAAAAATTATTGAGCTTTTGATTATCAAAATTGAGAAGATATTTATTGTAATTTGAAATTAACGCTATGAAATCATATATAATCTATTTTATTTGATTACCTTCTATCATTTTTCAGCAACACCATAATCAACTTGGTATAGATTTTTTGTTGTATCTGGTTAAACAATTGTGACACGTGATTTTTACAGGCCTCTTTTGAAACTAAGTTAACACTAGTTAACACTATTCAATGAGTTTGGCAGAGACCGAAATATATGATAATCTGACGGTGCCAAGTACGGGCTATAAGGTGAATCCATTAAAACTTCCCAGTAAGTTCTCGTAATAAGACGGGTCATTAAAGATGTATGCGATGGTTTTGTCAGCGTGGTACACGGTATCCTTTCTCTTGACCAGTTCCGGCTATTTCTAATAAACTGCTAGGTACAATCGTGCTGATTGTCGACAATACAAGTCCCAGCCTATGTTCACGATGCCCTTCCAATCCCATCAAAGTCACAGCATAACCTTTCTGAGCGTTAGTATAGGCCTCGCCACGGACTGTAGAGTTTTCACTTGCTTTGGCAACGCCCATTTTCAGACATTGTTATCTAAGGTTATCCGCTTCAGGAATAGCTTGATTCCGTAGAGGTTCGCTGAGTAAGGCAGATCATGAGGCTTCCAGTAGTAGAGCTCCATTTTGTAGCCAACTTATTCCAAATGGTTTAACACTGTTTCATTATCAATGTTAGATAATTAGCGACGTCATAACTCCTTACATGCTGGTCTTGCTAGATTTTTGCCGGAATGTCATCCATTTTTTCTGCGATTGGTCACTCACTTCGAGGAGCATCTTGGACATTGAAATATGCAGACAGAAAGCAAATAAACCATATCTGGACTGTTGCTTTTGATAACGTATCTTGTCCATAAAGTACACAAGTTTCTTCACTACCTTGCGCAACATTAACGCCTTTATCGAAATGCAACTGTAGAATCCAGCGCAGTTTTGTGAAAATTCCACTCAAAGACGCAATTATTTTACGTCTGATCACAATAATTCTATTACTTTTTGCAATAATTCAGTATTCATCCAGTAGGATCAACTATCAGAGATAACCCGCTACGACTCATATACCATGAGTTTTGGAACACTAACGCTATCTCGTGACGAAAAATTCATATTGTGGAAGAATATTTTGGGTTTGGTTTTAGTATCTAAACAGACCGTTTCCCTTAAAAAGTCATGAGCTCCCTTTGAATAGTAACTTGTTCTAACATGTACAACTAATAAATACTTACAGATTTTATTGTACTGATATCCACTTGCGTACATCAAAGACTGACTGGCAAGAAAGCATGTCAGTCAGGCTCAATTATATATTTCAACGTTTAAAATGTGATTATTCTTAATCAGTTTTGAGTGCTGGTAATGTTATTTTTTGTTATTATCAATGCCACTTTTGAGTAGGAGATATGTTTAAAATGTTCAGTTTAGTAATACATTAATAATGGTGATCTTAGTTTTCTATTGCGTTTCGTTCAATTCTTTCTCTAACAGTGTCACTTTTCACATAAACATGCCCCCTCCTTCATGTTCATATTCTAAACTCAAGATTTCCATATTACGTCCCCACATTATTTGTCCATTTCGCAAGAATGATTTAGTCTTCCTTCTTTATATACCGTAAAATGAATAATATACTTGCACTTTTAATTCTCCTGCTCTACTTAAAAGAATTTGTGGTCCTGTGAGCAACATAATATCTTTTATCTTTAGGTAACTCAGAAAATGTGTGTATTACGAGCTCACCCCTACATCCCGTATACGCAGTGACGACGCCAATTTCAAATTCTTAACAGAAGGGGCCACGTGAGGCCAATTATATTTTGGGGGTTATGTACTTTTTGCACACCGAAAATGATACTATATTAGACTGCTTGACTTATATTAGAATACAACATCTCTTGAGGTAGCGTTTGCCCCTTGTCCACTTTTGCATCGTTCTACGTATGCATAATAAAATTATAATCCGTATTTCGAACAATCGTGTGTGCATTTTCTTCAAGTGATGGCAGGAGACCCAGGTTCGATTCCCGGTGGGTGCTAATTTGAGTCGGATCTCATATTAAACTGTAGATCCAACAAATAAGTTTCATATAGCTTAGCTGCTGAAAAAGCTCTTAAATCAAACGGACATGTGATCTGGGTTGATTTCAGAAAAATGTATAGCATACTCAGGTGTGACATCATACACTCAATAAGTGGAGCATGGAATGTACGCACCTTACCATTCCAAAGGAAATTAAAATAATTGCAGCTACTACTGTCTCACCATCTAAACAAACCTACGACGAAGCACAAATGTAATCTACATACTATTTTAGAAAAAAATCGACTGGAATTCAAAAAAAGTGCTAAAAATTAATA
Source organism: Thermobia domestica (assembly GCF_964235325.1). Lineage (NCBI taxonomy): Eukaryota > Metazoa > Arthropoda > Insecta > Zygentoma > Lepismatidae > Thermobia > Thermobia domestica. The sequence goes on from NC_137468.1 coordinate 164,761,255, forward strand.
TTAACGTTTCAAATTCTAGCGGGACCCTAACTTCTCATTTCATATTTTTCAGCAGAGATCCAACTTTACATTTGTCTAGGGGCCCAAATATTAATGCTTTCCCTACCAGGGAAAGTTCCAAGTTACGGTGTAGGCCGTAAGTATAAATTAACCCTCCGTTACACACATAGATTGCTGCAGTTCAAAATTTTAATAAAACTGAAATCATTCCCATTTCAATGAAATACATAATTCCTGTCATCACCCTCGAGAAGTCACTGAATAAGTATTTCAATCTTAAATTTGTTTAGTTCATGTATCGTGTCGTCTATGTATTTAGAAACGAGATTCTATATCAATTCTTATTTATATCTTTTGCTATCTTGCGAAATGAACACTCAATTGTTCACTTCCGTACTTCTCACATGGATTTCTAAAATAAATAAATTCTACTTTTAGTTGTAGTGGATGATAATAAACACAAATAAAAATTTAAAAAAAAAAAACACTCTCCCCACTAGACTAATAGCTACCACGTGCGGCTTTGGTACATAGGATCTCGGGTTTAATTTCCGGCTATAGAATTTTGAAATTTGAACGCATTACGTTGGTTCGGGTTCCACTCTAAACTGTAGATCCACATCTCATATAGCCTAGGTGTTGAATTGGACTCTAAATTCCAAATCAACTATTTATAGAAAGTGAAAACGAAACTACCGGTATATCAAGATCAAAATTTTCAAAGTTTTCGAGTTTCTTCTTTACACACATACACACTCATAAAAATCATACATATATGCACACAAGTTTCTTACAAACTTTTTTCCTTTAAAATTTGTTCGTTACATTAATTTTCTGACTCCTTCATTTCAAAAGAAAGAGGTTTTATTTCTTGAATTTTATTCACAGTTTTCTACATATATGTCTCATATAAATTCAGTTTAAATATGGATAAATGACGATTATTCTAACGTGTAAGACGAAAAAAAGCGAATTAAGAAAAAAGTTTGCAAATGTTGTTGTATTAGAGATTCTTTTACTTTTGCTCCAATATCTCACAATAAATTCCATACACATTCAGATCATTCCAGTTTGCTACTAATTCCATTATCATTCATCTTGCGTTGAGCGACTTACGTTGATCCACAGTGTGAGAAAATTTTAATTATCTTCCAGAAATTATTGAGAGATTTTGATGTAACTCGGCCTGTGTAGACATTCAATCTTACATGTATCATTAAGTGAAAATTATTCACGTATGATATTTACTTTCTCTACACCTAATGCTAGTTGTCAGTAAAGTGCAACCAAGGAAGACAGAAATTTGTAGCTTGATTAACTTTGTGAATTTGAAGGATTGTAGGGCCCAGAAAATTCATGATGAATTAATTTTATCTATGGTATTGATTGTCTATCCTCTGAGACTGTCATGAGAGAGGCAAGAATTTCAGAACAGGCCACAGGCCCCTTACAAATGAACCAAGGACTCGATGCCTATCAACAACCGGCACAGCCACTGCATTGAGGAAAATTGAAGAGCTGATCCTGGAAGATCAACTAATGATAATCCATCCACAACATTATACAGCATAATGGACTTTGTTATTGTAGTGTATGGAAAATAATTAATGGAAAATTGCACATGTCCAACGTAACATTGGGTAAAGAGATTACATACTTCGCTTCAGACAAAAACTCCGCAATGACATGTCGAGTCATTCCTTGAAAATTTTGGAGCAATATGAAGAAAACTTTTTCCTCATGTGGTAACGTTGCACGAATGTTGGACCTATGTATATTATAATGAAACTAAAGAGAAAGAAGTGGAAACACTCTTCCTCATCTCACAAAAAGAAGTACAAAAGTAAGCAAGTAAGGTCATCTTCTGATACTCTGAAATAAACAAGCTTACCTCTCGCAAAAAGGGAAGCAAAAGAAGGTAAAAATAATTTTTACTTTTAAGACATCAAGGAATTAAATTTTGCAAAATTTTATCGAGTTGGGATAATTTCAAAACAGTATACATAATAAATCTATTCGTAAGTGTAACAGAAAATGTCATTCTTCTCTCTTCAATCATAAAAATAAAGACATTGATATTCTGAGTTTATTTCTACCCATCGCAGTTATTAAGGCTAAACCAAAAGACTCACACACTCACTCACTCACTCTATGGTCTATGGAACCCGGAGGTTCAATGCCGCGTTCACAAAAGCTCTCCACTGACTTCTATCCTTAGCTAACTGCATCCAGTTTCTACTTTGTATTCCAATCTCTGCGAGATCCATCTTAATATTATCCTCCCATCTGCGCCTAGGTCTTCCTAATGGTCGTTTTCCGATTGGTCTTCCAGTTAAGACTTCGAAAGCGTTTCTATTTTCTTCCATTCTAGCTACATGATCCGCCCACCTAAGCCTCCTACATTTGACGACCCTAACAATGTTGGGTAAACCATATAAATTATGTAGTTCCTCGTTATGAAGTTTCCGCCATTCCCCATTCCCATTCCTCTTGGGTCCGAATATTCGTCTCAGGATCTTGTTCTCAAATATTTTCAGTCTATGTTCTTCCCTAAGAGTAAGTGATCATGTTTCGCAGCCATACAAAACAACAGGCATGATTATCGTTTGGTATATTTTAAGCTTCAAATTCCTCGACAGAATTCGCGACGACAGGAGATTTTGAACCGAATAGTAACACGAATTCCCTGCTTCTGGTCGACATTTAATTTCTTCGTGAATATAATTTTTCTCTGTTAATATTGATCCTAGATATTTAAAACTATCCACTTTATCAAAAGTATTATTTAATATTTTAACGCATCCATAATTTGCTGTATTCCGGTCCCGACGCACTTCCATGTATTTAGTTTTCTCTGCATTTACTTCTAAACCCATGTCCCTGCAAGCGTTTAATAAGATCTCTTCATTTCTTTCTATTGTTCTCCTATCATCCCCTATTAAATTTACATCATCAGCATATGCCATAACCTGATGAATACCGTTCAACTCTAGGCCCTGGTTGCTATCTTGGATTTTAATTATAGCGTATTCCAGAACGAAGTTAAATAATAATGGCGACAACGCATCTCCTTGTTTCATTCCATTTTCGACTTGAAAAATCGTGCACAAAAATTTTCCTACCCAGACTTTACTTTGGGATTCATTTAAACATATCTTAATTAATATAATTAGCTTTCTCGGTATTCCAAGTTCTGTAAGAACGTTGTATAATGTTTCTCTCCTAACAGAGTCGTACGCCTTTCTAAAATTAATAAATAGTTGATGTACCGGGGTATTCTATTCCCACTTTTTTTCGAGTATTTGGCGAATGGTAAATATTTGGTCGATAGTTGATCGATTTCGTCCAAAACCGCACTGATAATCTCCAATAATGTCATCTGCGTATGGGGTTAGTCTTGCTAATAGAATATTTGAAAGGATTTTATAGGATGTTGACAGAAGAGAAATGCCTCGATAATTATTACAGTCAGTTTTGTCGCCTTTCTTGTGAATTGGAACAATGATTGATTCTTTCCATTCTTGTGGCAATTCTTCCTTGTTCCAGATAAGGAGAATGAGTTTGTGTATCTTGTTCCACAATTTTTCGCCTCCAGCTAAAATTAACTCAGCCGGAATTTCATCTACACCCGGAGATTTGTGTTTCTTTAATTTCTTTATAGCAGTTTCTACTTCTATTCGGCTGGGTTCTGGAATATACGGTTCTGCGGTGTGTATCTCCTTTTCTCCATGCACACTAGTTATTGGTTGCGTGTTAAGCAAATCGTCAAAGAAATCTTTCCCTCTATTTAAGATGCTATCTCTGTCAGTGAGAACTGTGCCGTCAGATTTCTTTAATATATAACCACGAGGTTGATAACCTTTCTTAAATTAGTTGATTCCCTTATACATGTCCCGGATGTTTTTATTTTTACTATTATCTTCAAGTTCCTTAATTTTAGTTTTCAGAAAATCGCGTTTCTTTGTTCTAAAAGTTTTCGAAGTTTCCCGCCTGATATCTACGAAATTTTGTGTAGTTTTTTCATTCGGATTTTGTAGCCACCGTAATTTTGCCTGTTTTCTCTTCTCTGCTAGTTTTATGCATTCCTGGTCGAACCATGGTTTGTTCCTACGTATTTCCGCGTGTCCCAATTTTTCTTTTGCTGAAATTTTAATGCTATCTCTAATTTCAATACAGGTATCCTCAACACTAGTGCACTCCGAATCTTCTAAAGCCGAGAATCTATTCGAAACTTCAATCTGGTATTTCTCTCTTACCTGGCTCTCTTCTAATTTCTTTAAATTGAATCTCACCGTTTTCGGACAATGAATATTACCTTTATTCAACGATAACCTCTCTCGAATTATCGCTGCTACCAGGTAGTGGTCAGTGTCACAATCAGACCCTCTAAACGACCGGACATCAATCATGCTAGATTGCCATCTTCTATCTACTAAAACGTGATCAATTTGATTATGTGTTTTCCCGTCTGGTGATGTCCAAGTGTACTTATGAACGTCGCGATGTGGGAATTTTGTACTCTTCACGATTAGGTTTTTGGATGTTGCAAAGTTCACGAGTCTAACACCGTTGTCATTACTTTCCTTATGCAAACTTTCGTTCCCTATAATCGGTTTGAAAATATCCTCTCGTCCTACCTTCGCATTGAAATCCCCTAATAGAATTTTCATATGCTATCGCGGGAATTGGTCAAATATCCGTTCCACTTCTTCGTAAAAAGTGTCTTTTATATCATCATCCTTATCTTCAGTTGGGGCATGTACATTTAAAACAATAATATCACACCACCGTTCCTTAAGAGTAATAAAAGAAAGTCTATCAGTAACAAATTCAACCCGTTTAATTGCTGGTAATATACGTTTGTGAACGAAAAACCCTGTTCCTAACTGGTGATTTTTGTTCCCTTCCCCGTAAAAGAACGTAAAATTTCCGGAATTGACAGATCCATTTCCTTCCCACCTAACTTCCTGAACTCCTGTTACGTCCATCCTGTATTTCTCTAACTCACTCGTTACGGATTTTAATGCGCCTGCCCTATAAAGACTCCTAATATTCCATGTTCCAAATCTCAAGTCCATTTTCTTTTGCTGAGGTCGTGCCAAGTTATCTGTCCTTGTCCGAGGCTTTTGTGAATATTTCTGAACAAGTGCTTTTTTTTACAGGATGAGGTTGTTAGCTCTACCCAAACCCCCAAGCTTGAGGACCACTCCTAGTCGGCTGTCCGCGACTGCTTATTCAGTCTATTCGCAGCTAACCTCTATATCTAGAGGCCTTCTCCTCGATTCGCAACCTGAGGACGCGCCATGCCGTGGTGACAGGAACCCACGTTACACGGGCTGAACCAAAAGACATAATAAATTTATATGTCTAACTATTATGCCACATCTGCACAAAACAAACAGGGATTAAAAGAATTTTTTATTTGATTCTCAGCAGTTCATTAAATTTTGAAATTTTATACCATTAACAAATATTTTTAAAGATAAGCCTCGTCCCATTCTCGAATGTGCAAAAGGGAAAATAAATATCCACATTTATTATAGGCCAAAAAATTATCAATTATACAAGCTTTCTTCAGCCGCGTAAATCCATCTAGGCTAAAAACAAGACCGAACAACAGGATTTTATAACAGGATATGCACCGTCTGCTCCCTCCAAATACACAAGAGAAGAAATTTCAAAAAAATATTTCTGTCTTCAATACGTCAATCTGACTAACATTTATGAGTTTTGTGCTATTTGAAATTTTTTACGGCTTTGCAACCCATCCCCCCTTTGAATTTGCAAATGAAAAATTTAATTTTTTCGGAGTTGTATTGCTGTCTGATGGGATATAAATCCTGCAAGTTTCGTTTCAGTCGATCAGCACCTTTTACCCTAGAACGAAGAGCCAAACCATAGCATTTTATGGACGAATATGCCCCCTCCTCTCAATCCAATTAATGGTAGAAAATTTCAAAAATAATTTCTGTCTTCAGTACGTTACTCTGATTAATATTTATGCGTTTTGTGCCATTTGGATAATGTTTTAGGGTTTTGCCCCAAGCCCCCTTCAATTTGCAAAAGGAAAATTTATTTTTTTTACGGACTTACTGGTCTCCAATAGGCTATTAATCCTGTAAGTTTCTTTGAAATCGCTCAGCTCCTTCTAGGCTAGAGCCAAAAGCCGAAGCATAGCATTCAATGGAGGAATATGCCCTCTCTGCTCCCTTCAAATAGCAGTAGAAAAATTTTAAAAATTATTTTTGTCTTCAGTACGTTAATCTGATTAACATTTATGAATTTTGTGCCATTTGGATAATGCTTTAGGGTTTTACCCCGGTCCCCCCTTTGTGTTTGGAAATGGAAAATTTAGTTTCTTCGTTGTTTGGTTGTTGTCCAATGGGCTATTAATCCTGCAAGTTTCGTTCCAATCGCTCAGCTCCTTCTAGGCTAGACCCAAGAGCCGAACCATAGGAATCTATGGAGGAATATGCCCCCTCTGCTCCCTTCAAATAGCAGTAGAAAAATTTTAAAAACTATTTTTGTCTTCAGTGCCGCACTCTGATTAATATTTATGAGTTTTGTGCCATTTGGATAAATTTTAGGGATTTGCTCCCCGTCCCCCCTTTGTATTTGCAAATGGAAAATTTAGTTTTTTCGCGGTTTGGTTGTTGTCCAATGGGCTATAAATCCTGCAAGTTTCGTTCCAATCGCTCAGCTCCTTCTAGGCTAGACCCAAGAGCCGAACCATAGGATTCTATGGAGGAATATGCCCCCTCTGCTCCCTTCAAATAGCAGTAGAAAAATTTTAAAAATTATTTTTGTCTTCAGTGCTGCACTCTGATTAATATTTGCGAGTTTTGTGCCATTTGGATAATTTTTTTAGGGTTTTGCCCTCCGTCCCCCCTTCGTATTTGCAAATGGAAAATTTAGTTTTTTCGCGGTTTTGTTGTTGTCTAATGGGCTATTAATCCTGCAAGTTTCGTTCCAATCGCTCAGCTCCTTCTAGGCTAGACCCAAGAGCCGAACCATAGGATTCTATGGAGGAATATGCCCCCTCTGCTCCCTACAAATAGCAGTAGAAAAAATTTAAAAACTATTTTTGTCTTCAGTGTCGTACTCTGATTAATATTTATGAGCTTTGTGCCATTTAAATAATTTTTTAGGTGTTTTGCCCCCCGTTCCCCCCTTTGTGTTTGCAAATGGAAAATTTAGTTTTTTCGCGGTTTGGTTGTTGTCCAAGGGGCTATTAATCCTGCAAGTTTCGTTCCAATCGCTTAGCTCCTTCTAGGCTAGAACCAAGAGCAGAACCATAGGATTCTTTGGAGCAATATGCCCCCTCTGCTCGCTTCAAATAGCAGCAGAAAAATTTTAAAAATTATTTTTCTCTTCAGTGTCGTACTCTGATTAATATTTATGAGTTTTGTGCCATTTGGATAATTTTTTAGGGTTTTGCCCCCCGTCCCTCCTTTGTATTTGCAAATGAAAAATTTAGTTTTTTCGCTGTTTTGTTGTTGTCCAATGGGCTATTAATCCTGCAAGTTTCGTTCCAATCGCTCAGCTCCTTCTAGGCTAGAGCCAAGAGCCGAACCATAGGATTCTATGGAGGAATATGCCCCCTCTGCTCCCTTCAAATAGCAGTAGAAAAATTTTAAAAATTATTTTTGTCTTCAGTGGTGTACTCTGATTAATATTTATGACTTTTGTGCCATTTGGATAATTTTTTAGGGTTTTGCCCCCCGTCCCCCCTTTGTATTTGCAAATGGAAAATTTAGTTTTTTCGCGGTTTGGTTGTTGTCCAATGGGCTATAAATCCTGCAAGTTTCGTTCCAATCGCTCAGCTCCTTCTAGGCTAGACCCAAGAGCCGAGCCATGGGATTCTATGGAGGAATATGCCCCCTCTGCTCCCTTCAAATAGCAGTAGAAAAATTTTAAAAATTATTTTTCTCTTCAGTGCCGTACTCTGATTAATATCTATGAGTTTTGCGCCATTTGGATAATTTTTTTAGGGTTTTGACCCCGGTCCCCCCTTTGTATTTGCAAATGGAAAATTTAGTTTTCTCGCGGTTTGGTTGCTGTTCAATGGGCTATTAATCCTGCAAGTTTCGTTCCAATCGCTCAGCTCCTTCTAGGCTAGACCCAAGAGCCGAACCATAGGATTCTATGAAGGAATATGCCCCCTCTGCTCCCTTCAAATAGCAGTAGAAAAATTTTAAAAATTATTTTTGTCTTCAGTGCTGCACTCTGATTAATATTTGCGAGTTTTGTGAAATTTGGATAATTTTTTAAGGTTTTTGCCCTCCGTCCCCCCTTCGTATTTGCAAATGGAAAATTTAGTTTTTTCGCGGTTTTGTTGTTGTCCAATGGGCTATTAATCCTGCAAGTTTCGTTCCAATCGCTCAGCTCCTTCTAGGCTAGACCCAAGAGCCGAACCATAGGATTCTATTTAGGAATATGCCCCCTCTGCACCTACAAATAGCAGTAGAAAAATTTTAAAAACTATTTTTGTCTTCAGTGCCGCACTTTGATTAATATTTATGAGTTTTGTGCCATTTGGATAATTTTTTAGGGTTTTGCCCTCCGTCCCCCCTTTGTATTTGCTAATGGAAGATTTAGTTTTTTTCGCGGTTTGGTTGTTGTCCAATGGGCTATTAATCCTGCAAGTTTCGTTCCAATCGCTCAGCTCCTTCTAGGCTAGACCCAAGAGCCGAACCATAGGATTCTTTGGAGGAATATGCCCCCTCTGCTCCCTTCAAATAGCAGCAGAAAAATTTTAAAAATTATTTTTCTCTTCAGTGTCGTACTCTGATTATTATTTATAAGTTTTGTGCCATTTGGATAATTTTTTAGGGTTTTGCCCCCCGTCCCCCCTTTGTATTTCCAAATGGAAAATTTAGTTTTTTCGCTGTTTTGTTGTTGTCCAATGGGCTATTAATCCTGCAAGTTTCGTTCCAATCGCTCAGCTCCTTCTAGGCTAGACCCAAGAGCCGAACCATAGGATTCTATGGAGGAATATGCCCCCTCTGCTCCCTTCAAATAGCAGTAGAAAAATTTTAAAAATTATTTTTGTCTTCAGTGCCGTACTGTGATTAATATTTATGAGTTTTGTCCCATTTGGATAATTTTTTAGTGTTTTTCCCCCGTCCCCCCTTTGTATTTGCAAATGAAAAATTTAGTTTTTTCGCTGTTTTGTTGTTGTCCAATGGGCTATTAATCCTGCAAGTTTCGTTCCAATCGCTCAGCTCCTTCTAGGCTAGACCCAAGAGCCGAACCATAGGATTCTATGGAGGAATATGCCCCCTCTGCTCCCTTCAAATAGCAGTAGAAAAATTTTAAAAATTATTTTTGTCTTCAGTGCCGTACTGTGATTAATATTTATGAGTTTTGTCCCATTTGGATAATTTTTTAGTGTTTTTCCCCCGTCCCCCCTTTGTATTTGCAAATGAAAAATTTAGTTTTTTCGCTGTTTTGTTGTTGTCTAATGGGCTATTAATCCTGCAAGTTTCGTTCCAATCGCTCAGCTCCTTCTAGACTGGACCCAAAAGCCGAACCATAGGATTCTATGGAGGAATATGCCCCCTCTGCTCCCCTCAAATACCAGTAGAAAAATTTCAAAAATTATTTTTGTCTTCAGTGTCGTACTCTGATTAATATTTATGTGTTTTGTGCCATTTAAATAATTTTTTAGGTGTTTTGCCCCCCGTCCCCCCTTTGTATTTGCAAATGGAAAATTTAGTGTTTCCGCGGTTTGGTTGTTGTCCAATGGGCTATTAATCCTGCAAGTTTCGTTCCAATCACTCAGCTCCTTCTAGGCTAGACCCAAGAGCCGAACCCTTACCTATTTTTCTTTTCAGGGAATCGAAATCAACATTCTGGTACCAGGGATTATATTTTTAATACACACGTCATAAGGACATCTTCCTGCTGATAAATATCTAAAGGATATATTTCCAAACCATTACTGCATCTACGAACACATTGCTCCATTACAAGAATATGCAGCCAGTTTATGAATAGTCTATGTAAATTTAAGTAACATATGCATATTGAATAATTATAAGAAATTTTGAGTTGTGAGGCCAAGAGTACATCAGGTGGAACATGAAACTTCGGGAAGATTAGCTTCCCGAGCAAAGATTACTTAGCTCATAGCCATTCTTTTATTTTCCTTTCCACCTTCGAAATAAATAATAAATTTTTAATAATTATCAAATTACCTGTTAGCTTCTTCAGAACTATTTTATTATATTTTCTGCACTTTTACAATATAAGCTTCAATAATTTTAAATTATCTTCAGCAAGTTTTCCTCTCTTCTTTCAGACGTTTTAAAAATTTTTTCAGATCAATAAAACAGATAATCATTAATTTTATAAATTTTCTTCTTCTTTTCATATTTGTTTCTAGGGATGATACGGACCACAAAGCTAATTGCCCACATCTAAATATTTAACACTAAACAATTAAAATTTTAAATTTAATTTGTTTTAGAAATATAAAAAAAACAAAATTTAACTACAAAACACAAATTACAATATATGTAATGCACGGTATAGATTCAGAATACTGGGGCATTACAACGTGCTTTTTCATATTCACATCTTTCTTCACCACCCCTTTATGAGGGTAGTGTTCTGGTCATTGACCTCCAAGAACAAATCGTGCAAATCTATGCTTCTTTGTGTCCAGTCACAAATACAGAACATCTGCCTCTCATATGGGAATACGAAAAAAGTTAAGAAAAATTTTAACGGTATTTTGTGTGGCCATGATATGCAGGTAAATTTATCATTATCGTCATAGGGTAAACATTGCTTCAATGTGGCCAACTTCCAAGATAGACAGGTGGCTAACTTACAGAGTAATAAGTAACGAATGTCTTACGGGAAAATGCAGGTTCAAGACGAACCAGACCAAGATAAGCAGGTGGCCAAGTTTACAGGTTTTACTGTATATGTTTCTTCTTCGAATTACCCAAGGCGCCTCACGCGGAGGTTATATGCTTGAAATATCTCACATCCACATCTTGATTTGGAATCTCCAGACTCGATTTGGCACGCATCGTGACTTTTGACCTAATCGCGTGACAGTCTGGTGCTTATGGCAAATCGGATAGGCCCTTTATATTCTGTGATGAAAGTTGCCGATTTTCGGTTGAAATATTGAAAATGTTGCATCAAAGGAGACGTATTTCTGACAAAGTAAAGTTGTACTTGCATTCTCAGTGCACGTAGGAAAGACATTATTAGCGTTCTTACTGAAATAGTAATTTGTAAAAGGAAAAACAAAGAAAAATCTGATATTGATAATATTCCTGTTCCGTTTACGCAAATATATATATATTTAAAAAATCGACTTTACTATACCTTGAAAATTGTCGAAGTTTTTCCACTACCTAATAAAAAGTTGTCTTAATTACTACAGACCCTTGCTATTATCCCACCTAATAAAGAACAACATGAGTTTTGTTAAAAAAAAAAATACATAGCATGATAAACAATTAATAAGCTACTTTGATTTATTGTAGAAATGTTAGACCAAAACAAGTTTAGTTGTATACTTCTAGGTAAGATGGAAACATTTGAGGTCTTACTTGTACAGTCATCGGTAGAAGTAAAGTACCATATTTCATAAACAAACTGTGTACACGATATGCTTTTTCTTTTGTCACAGTGCGTACAATAGGAGGTAATATGTTGATTTAAGATACAATGTGAATGGAAAATTCACGAATATTTCTTCAGAATTAAAGAGTCATTAACAATGTTCCATAAAGAAATGTATTGGGAACCATTTTCTTCTTTCTTTATATTAATGATTTTTTTAATACTACACATTCTAAGTTGACTTTGTTTGCTTACAATACCAAGGTTGCCGATCTAAACTAAGACATTTTTAGGTAAAACATTAGACACGATATCAGTAGTATCAAATCCAGGGGTGTAGCCACGGGGGGAGGCATCGGTGTCAGCTCTCCCAAATGAGTTCTTGCCCCCCCCCAAATAACCAGCTTATAAAACATCATTGTAAGATTACCTCGCTTCAGTAATTTAAAAACAACGAAGTTTACATATAATTCATAATATACGGTAAAATAGTACTAGGAATGCAATGGATGTACCCGATTGCAATGAAATGAGCTGAGCGAGCTTAAACTACGTAATCATTCCTGGCCATTATGCAATAATAAATGCCATTTTTAATTGTTGACAAAAAAAAAAAAAAAAGCGTGAAAACTTTTTCTCCATGTTAAGTCTATGCAAGCGTTTTTCGGTGATTATTCCTCGATGGTACATCGTATTTTTGATTTCGACCTATGTTGTCACTCAACACGACATACTCTATCGGCGTGGCGTGCTAAGTTTGGTTGAGATCGGCCAAACGGTCTAGGAGGAGTTCGCGGACAACCAAACGGCTAACCCGAGTATAAGAGCTTCGCTTCGCTCAGCTCAATGAAAAATACTATTTTACCATACCGATCGAGTGTAGTATCCAGGGGCGTCGTGAAGGGGATAAGGGTGGAGCTCCCCCCCCAAAGTTCTCAATTCCTTAACAAGTTGGCAAATTAAAATACCTAGTTGGCAATTTGAAGAATGCCGCTTTGTTCGTGCTGCAAATCATTATCAGTTCTTTTATAAACTTGGCATAAATTTTGTGTAGTTTCCTATCTTGAAATAAATTGATATATTCGTTGAAAGCTTCTTTACTTGTTGTAAGTGATCAGTGCCGGATTTACGTAAAGCTATAGTTTAGGACCCCACTGTTTTGGGGGTCCGAAAACCTGATGAAAACTATATATCCATTTCCAATGTATAAGAAAATCAATCAATAAAATAAAATTTACATATACGTAGGACGTAAGCAACAGTGCTTCTTGTTGTGTAGGCTATTATGATGTAAGTAATGGTGCCCCTTCTGCTAGCCTGCTTCCTAAAATATCATTAGTTTATCCATTTCTGTATATAGGGTGCCTACGTTCACCTGGACACGTAAAGGGCCCCATTACCTTCAACAGTTTTGGACCCCACTAAACCTAAATCCGACTCTGCAAGTGATCACACTTCACTTCTGTTCATTTGATATTCCTAAACATTTTGAAGAATCTTTAATGAAAAATTGGGAAATTGTACTACTGACAAAAGCTGAATAGAGGTGGCGTGCAAAATTAAAACAAAGACAGACAAAAGAAGCGTTTCGCTTGCAGGTAGAGCAGCGTTTCCCAACCGGTGTAAGTGTGCCGCTAATGGATCGCTGGTGTGCCGCGAGAAAAACGAAACAAAATTATTAATTGTATAGCAACCAAATTGCAAGGCATAGGGGGAAAATGTATAGTTTTGTATTTCACATTAGATACTATGAATTTCTACCATGGAAAAAATTACTGTAATTGTAATATTTATTCTACATCTATTACTGTGTAGCAGACAGTATTTCGGCTCGTACACATTTACACGGTTAGCTGCTATGTTACTCTTCAATTGAGAGTCATACTACCACCGAGAAATGGAAGCACTTGTACGGTACGCGTGAAGTGAACGTTCGTAGAACACTGATTCGCACGTGAATGACAGAACAACACTTTGTTCAACAGGTGTGTTTTGACTTCGATGCATGCAAGCTGTGTGATTGCAATAATATGCACCGGTTTTGGTTAAAACAGCAAAGTTAAAAGTACAAGACATTTGTTTGTAAGTTCGTTATTTAGTGATCATCGTTCTTAGTGAAAGGTTGGATACATTTTTCGAAAAAGAAAGCGTATTTTTAAAAATCTGAGTCCTATATTTCATTGCAATTGTTTTCTATTGTAAAATTAGAATAAAAAATAATCATAATGAATTAGCATAGGTGAAAACATGTGATCGAGCTTTCATCTCTGTGAGAAGATCAGTAATCACAAGAAAAAAGTACCATGGTATTTTATATTTGCAAGTAATAATAATATCTATGAGTGTGCCGCGAGAATTCAAGTTACACCCGTAGTGTGCCGCAAGTTGAAAAAGGTTGGGAAACGCTGAGGTAGAGCATTGGATGCAAAAGCATTTGATACGAGGGCCACTACGAAAGTTTTGAGATGTGAAATAACTTACATACTTAAAATCAATTTAACACTTACATTTTCTCAAAGTATTGGCCATTACACTGTACACACTTTTGCATCCTCGAAAACCACTTTTGGAAGCAGTGTTGCCAGTCTTTTTCTTCAAGTATTGAAAGTTCATTCTCGTAAGCTACTACAGCTTCTTCAGGGCTGCGAAATCTCTTCCCACACATGCGATATTTGATCCCAGGGCACAGAAAAAATCACATGGGGCCAGGTCAGGGCTATACGGCGGATGAGTCATAAATTTGACCTCCGTAGATTCTAAAAACTGAATTGTAATATTGCCCGTGTGTGCGGACGCGTTGTCATGATGAGCAGGATCCCACGCAATCCAGTTCTTGGACGCCGTTCCCAAAGCTTCTGGAACACTTTTGTTAGGCAAACAGTGGTGTACCACTGAGCAGTAACAGTCCTTTGTTCTTCAAGTGGAACAGTTGCAACATGGCCAGATTTGGATAAGAAAGTTGCGACCATCTTCTTCCCCACACTCCGCGGTCGCTTCACTTTCGTCGGTGGATTTTCGTCTGGAAAGATCCAAACTGTAGACTGGCCTTTATTTTCAGGATCAAGTTGATAGATCCAAGTCTCATCACCAGTAACAATGTCAGAGACGCGTCGAGAATTGCCTCCATCAAATCTTGCAAGCATTTCTTCACACCATTCCACTCGCATACGCTTCTGCTGTTCAGTCAAAGTCTGAGGCACCCAACGAGATGAAACCTTCCTGAGCCGAAGATGATCATGAAGAATTTTTTTTACTGCTGGCTATCCAATGTTCACTGTAGAGTCAATGTCCTAGAAAGTTGTTCGAAGATTTTCTCGAATCATTTGTTTCACAGCGGCAATGTTTTCATCTGACACAGCTGTTGCCGGACGTCCAGCTCTCTCTTCATCTTTAAGCAATGTCCGGCCTCTTCTGAATTCACCAAACCATCGAAAAATTGTAGCACGGGAAGGAGCAAGGTCCCCAAATGCCCCTTGCAAACGGTCAAGGCTTTGTGTCTCGTTAAAACTACTTTTGAAATCGTAAAGCATTATTGCCCGAAAATGTTCCCTTTCGAGCTCCATTCTAGACAGCCGAATACTGCTCACATCAACAAACAAGTGAAGGCGATACGGCCACGCCGATAAGCGAAGCGAGTTGAAACTTGCTTCGCTTCTTCGCTCTGGATACCACTACCGAACGCAATTGTTGGAATTCAAATACTGTCCCACAACAATGCGTATCTCAAAACTTTCTTAGTGACCCTCGTAAGAAGTGAACATAAATCAAGAGTTATAATGCAATGTATTTTACAAGTAATAATATTGATAATCTCCTTTCTCTGTTTTTAAACACACACACACACACACACACACACACACAAAAAAAAAAAAACAGAGAAAAGAAAGCAACAAGCATAGTAGCAGGTTGAACTTGAATCTTTGTGACGTCATCCGTGCGTGGCCAATAAGAGTGCTACTTCAGCCATGTATTGGATGAAAACTGGGTTAGAAAATGTAATGTCGCTACACACCTAGCTTATATTTACACATTGCCTCTTTAAAAATAAGAGGAATGAATTGAACTGAACTGAAGGGTCCTTATTCCTAGTGGTTTGTGTGAAAGCAACGCATAATTTGAGATTCCGTTTGCGATAGTCAATGTAGTAGTTATACTACTACTTTTTGGACGTGACTGTTGTGTTGTATCCGCAAGGTGTAGAAATACCGATAGGTCATAAGGTCCCCTTTCTATGATTTTCATTTCAACGTTGAAGAACGATTTTGGTGAAGTTGGTTAAAGTGGTTCTTTCCCGTGTGACCACCGCTAGTACTTTCGTACTTAGATCTAGTACCTTTATAATATTCTAGTACGTTCACCAACAAATCAAGTACTTTTCTCCTCCTCTTCTTTTCTCATAAATACATTTGGGAGAAAAAAAGGAATCTCATGGAAATTTGGCAATGTACAAAACTTTCACTGTTTCTGGTAACTTTTTTCTTCCTTTTTTCTAACAGTGGTATTTACAAGAGCGGAAGTGGGACATAGGTCCCTGCACATACTAATAAATGACCACAGTAAACAATAGGCCTATTACATATTTGGTGATCCGTTTAAACAGTAGGCTATTAAGAAATTAAAACTCGATTTTCTCAATGAGCCCTTTTTATGATATTTCTTGTTTTCTTCTGACATCCTCAATATATTTGTCATACTTGTGTTACTTTAGTGGTTTTACAGGGAGTTCTAATACGACGATTAACCAGGGATTCCGCTATGATTTTTAGTTTGGGGATATAAAGTCAAAAGGGGGAGAGTGATTTGCACGGTTGTATCGAATTTTGACAGTAAAAAAATAAAGTAGGAATTTCTTTGAAGAATGTGGGGGTCACTCCCGTCCCCACCCACAGGGGAGGGGAAGCTGCCGGAAACCTTCTAATAAGATATTAATATCGTAAAATGCAGTAGCGGCCGGTGAATGATGATCTCGGGTGTTGCAGTACAAAACATCGGAAACAGAAGATAGAAACTGAATTCATTAACTAATCAACATAAATTTAGACGCACATACTATGTGATATGTGAAAATAAATATAATGAAATCTAAACATTAGAACACTTATATTAATATAAAATATATTCTCCTCCTTTTGATTGCAGCAAATTTTCTATTACAAACTCGTTAAAGTCTGGTATCCCCATTTTCCGGTCTTTTTCGATGAATGCCAATACTGATAACCTTTCTTGAAACATCGAGTTCTTTTAAAATGTTTTAATTCTATTCAATGTGCAAAAACACCTTTCTCCTTCTGCTGACGTCATAGGTCCAGTTAGTATCAGTTCATAAGTTTTGTAGATTCACTAAATGATTTTCATAGATTATTCCGAACAATTAATTCTAGCAAACCCACATCCCTGACAGTGATCCAAATTTATTTACAGCATAGACTGAAAACAGTTCATGGCAGAGATTAGTGTTATATATGTAAAAAGATATCCTGCATTGGACTACGTACCGAAAAACAATAACATCAAATCAATATGAAGTACATTTGAAATAGACTTGAGATCCCTTGTTTCATCGGCTATAATAGCCAGGAAATCAGCTTCTTTAATTTCGTATGATATTTGTTCCTGACAAACTTCAAGCGTTATCTCTAGGAGCTCATTCTAGATCGTTTTGGATGTCCATTTAAGCTCTGTAAGTTTTTTAAAGGTTTTCTCAAAGCAACGTTTAATTCTGAGCTAAAATTTATAAATCTTCTAGATACTTCCGGGTTGGAGGTCGAGTCAGTTTAGTCGTGTCTCCTTTAAGCTAGTTTAAAACGCCTCGAAAATGAACATAGTTTATGATCATATTTAGTACGCATGAATTCTGGCTGATGTTTTCTATGTCCTATTCGTTTTCTCCTAAAAAGCAAATTCCGGAATCTCCTAAAAAATTGCTGAAAATATAAAAAACTGTCCAACTACGAAGCGATATTTACTTTTCGAAGAAGTGCGAATTTTAAAACACTGGCATTTTTTATGTTCTTTATGTTTGAGCATAAATGGCTTAAATTTGTCATGCCTAATTTTGTCCACAATTCTTCACCACCAAACGACAGACACAGAAAACAAAATTGTATTCTTTACTTCGCACTCATACAATCATATTCACAATTTTTTTCTGAACTCCCTCTTTAATTAACTTTCGCCTGTTTTGATGCTCTGCACAATGTCTGGCAGTGGCCTTCCAAGTTCGTTAGTTGGAAGTTATTCCTCAGCGGAAAACTGGGAAAATGACTTCTTTTGGAATTATTTACAGAATTCATGAGGTAGAATTCATTCAGAATTTATAAGTCACGCAATTAGAACACACACAACGCAAGTAAATCTAATAACTAAAAACCAAAACTCCTGATTCAAAACACACTCGAGAGGTGCATGAATCACGAATGCCAGATACATACATACACACGGGCGTCTCTGGCGGGGGGACAGGGGGAACGCGTCCCCCAAATATTTTGAGTCGAGATAAGTGAATCAATGCTGAAAGTACAGTGAAACCTCTGAATAACGGATACCAATGGGATGGGAATTTTTGTCCGTTACTGACAGGTGTCCGTTACAGAGAGGTTACACAAATGTAATTTTTCACAACGGTAATTGTATGCAATAGTATACAGTAAATACATTATGTATGAGCGTAAATATATAAAATTAAATATGAAAATACTTTATTTAGTATATATTTGAATTACTGGGTTGGATGAAGGAGAAATTAATTGGGAGGGATGAAGGAGAAATTTCTGGGAATGAGTTAATATATTTGTATACTGCAAATGATAATGCGTGTATGGTAATTTTCTTAAGTACATGTCATCGCCCTTTAAAGAATCCATTAATTCACATACCACCACATTAATACTGAAAATATGGGGAACATACTCACTAACTATGAATTTTTTGGGAAAAAGTTTGCAATAGTTGTCTGCCGTGTATATCCTACATACACTAGTTTCTGTTCGAAATTTGCTTGTAACTCATCAATTGGAGAGCTTCTGTGTCACCGAGATTAATGACAAATTTCTTTAATTGTTCAACTGTTTGACATTCCAATTTGTACAAAAGAAAAATGTTGCTTTTCCAAAAAAGTAAGAGAGGAAATATTGCTCGTTGAAAAATATTATTGCAAAACAAACAGTGTTTGTTTTGTTATCTATGAAATTGTCGGGAAAGAAGCAAGGCCCAGAGGAAAAAGGACCAAAGTTGATAGGGAAGGGAATCTTTCGCATAGAATTCTTGGCCATACGACTGACCCTGCATGAGTGTTATTGCTTATTGAAGGTTTTCTAAGATTTCCGCCAGAAAGCAGTTTATTGCGGGGAGAAGAAAAGAAGAATTTCGTAAGTTCAGTTTGAAGCTGTTCTGTTTGCTGGTTTACCAGGTCTATCTAGACTGACGATAGATACGCTTGTGGGGAAAGACTTTTCTGTCTACTGTAATATATCACAGCACAGAGAATAATTCCTGTCCGTCATGAAAAGATTATTCAAACGTTTGGGGAAAAAAGGACTGTCCGCGTTCGTATCTGAGAGTGTCCGTAAAAGGGAGGGTTTAGTTCCTTAACCCTTTCACAGAGGAAGTCGACTTTTGTCGACAGAACCAAATTTCCTTAACATGCGAATGTCGACTATAGTCGACGTGTTAAAATTTGTTTGTCCGTATCTTGGCTTTGTCAAGAGTAGTCGCCAAAGTTGTACCGTTCATTTTTGTTTGTGTTCTATTGTTTTCGATAAACAATAGAAATCACACAGAAAACCTTTAGCGACTACAATCGACAAACCCAAGATACAGACAAATTTTAACACGTCGACTATAATCGACATTCGCAGGTTAGGGAATTTTTTTTTCCGTCGCCTTCCACAGTGAAAGGGTTAAGAGAACATATATTTTTGCCAGCATAAAAAGTCTGTCCGTATTATAGAGCTGTCCGTTATTAAGAGGTGTCCGTTAAGGGAGGTTTCACTGTATTTAGATCTATATGGAAGAAGTAAAAACATATACAGAACAAATTAAAGTTATGTCTGTTCTTAAACATTACGTTAATGTGATTAAAATGTCAGCCCGACGTGTGTCACTTTCAAAGAAAGATATTTAAAAAAACATATATATATTTCTTGGTTAGTCAAAGTAGTTTCGTCTGCAGGAGCACTATTTTTCATTGCTTACCCAGCAACAATTTGTTTTCCATGACGAAGGAAGACTGGAGAAGGGAAGGAAAGGGTGTATAGCTACGAATTAAGAAGGGCAATCTATAAAGACAGGGAAGTATATAATAGAAGCAAAAGTGACAAGAGGAATTTAAAAAGATAGGGAAATTTGAATATTATAAATAAGGGTAAATTTCATGCGAATACTGTAGAAGGGTTGCAAGAGGATGGTTCATTGGACAAATTAAAAAAAAAAAAAAAACAAAAAAAAAACAGCGAGATGAAGAATAAAAAGGTAGATAATATACCTTTGGACGTAACTTTAGTTGGAGTCTACTAACATTCTAGACGTCCCCGTCCACCCAATTTTAACATGCCAGACACCCATCTAACATACATCACACACACACACACACACACACACATACACACACACACACGCGCGCGCGAGTTTGCGAAAAACAATGCCTATCGATGTCATACATTATGGAAAGCAAACTTTGGAATCCGCCATATGTAGGATCAGCTTTAATAGGAGCCAAAAGTCAAAGAACGCCAAAACAAACAGGATTTGCTAACTAGTCCCAAATGCGTTGTGGTTAGTGCATTACACAGTTTTATATGGAATTTTTCAGTTTAACACCCTACTATTATGCCATTTAGGCTAAGAGAGACGGTTGATTTAGGCAAGTGAATGACTATGGAATGAGAATGTGGCAATAAACGGGGATATCCTGAGAAAACTTACGGACACGATGTTGTCCACTACAAACTTACATCGCCGGGCATCGAACTAAGGATCCCAGGCACCAGAGGTAAGCACTACCATTGAGTCACCATGCTCCCATATGGAAAGCTATCAAAAGTAGGCTGTATGATACATTTATTTTATAGAAGATAGACATATATATATATACTAAAATACTATCTACGGAAGGGGAGATGCTGTACGTTTTTTTAAAAGCATAAACGTCTGTTTCGATAATGTTTTGGAAAGCAGAAATGTGATTTTTCATTACATCAACTCAGGTTCTAACGATTACTAGAATTTCTGCAATTCTTGTCCGAAGCTAAAGCACTCAGGTTGTTGTTCAACGCAGTGTTGGGTAAGTTACTTGTAAAAATGTAACGCGTTACAAGTTACTTTACTTTCTCTTAAAATGTAACGCGTTAGTAATGCGTTACTTGACCCAAAAAAAAGTAACTGTTACTTTACTTCGAAAGTAA
This sequence comes from Thermobia domestica, assembly GCF_964235325.1. NCBI lineage: Eukaryota > Metazoa > Arthropoda > Insecta > Zygentoma > Lepismatidae > Thermobia > Thermobia domestica. The sequence continues at coordinate 164,782,242 of NC_137468.1, forward strand.
CGCGCTACTAACGCGTTACTTTTAGGTCCGAAACTTTAAAACTGGGAAAAAATTATGACTTCAATTTTCCGTACTACCATTAGTACCGCTATTATTATTATTATTATTATTATTGCACGTTCTGAATCGCTTTATGTAAATACAAGGACAAATTTTTCCTTGATATATGAACATTTTCATATAATGTAACATTGATAGAATGCCATACTGCGTTACTAGTAGGGATGGACACGACCGAGTTCGAGCGAGTTTTCTTTGACACTCGATTCGACTAGAAACAGACATTTTTGAGCTCGACCCGAGAACTCGACTCGAAAAATTTCCTCCAAATCGACTCGAATTGGGGTCGAGTTTCGAGTCGACTCGAGCCAAATCCGCTGTGTAGTTTCGAGTACATTCTTCAAGTATATTACATAGACAGTATAATTATTATCAATGACACTACTACAACTTTTATTATTATTATTATTATTATTATTATTATTATTATTATTATTATTATTATTATTATTATTATTATTATTATTATTATTATTATTATTATTATTATAACAACACTGTACATGAAAAGAAAGAAAGGCGGTTTCTATTTGAATACTAAAGAAACTAGTTGATTGCCAACCTCGGTAGCCATGAAGTCTAAGAGTCAAGGACATTGTTCAAGAGCTTCTGAATTTGGGTTGAGGGTCTAGGTTGAGTATTTGGGCTCGAGCCAAACACTGTTAAAAGCTAGAGGGCACCGGCCAAATACATTCAAAACTGCTTGGCCCGGGTTTAGAATTGTCAACGACTCGAGCAGCTCGGCTCACAGCTCATTCACTACCGACCCGAACCGAGAAGTGAGCCGAGCCAACAGCTCACCCAACCGACTCGGCTAAAGCCCTCAGGGCAGTTGAGCCGAACCGAGCAAATGGCTTATCCCTACCATCCAGCTCGAGCCGATGGTTCACCCCAAGTGAGCCAGCTCGAGCCATCTTCTCAGTTAAGCCAAGCCGAGTGAGCTTGTTATAAAAAAAAATCTCTTGTGGTCTCGCTATCGAGACGAGACGAGATGCGAGCCGTGTCCCCTCTCGTGACCAACACTAAAAGTATTCCATATTACTGTTTAGCTTACATTTCTCATGGCTTTCGTTTTCCAGTGTAATCAGGCCATGATTTCAAGACGACTTAAAACGAACGAGCCATTTATCACACTCGACTTGACTCGAAACTTGACGCGAAAAACGAATCGGATCGGAACTAAACTCGAGGATTTTACCCTTGACTTGACTCAAAACTCGACTTAAATTCGAGTCGAGTTGAGTTTTAGCTTGACTCGTGCTCATCCCTATGCGTTAGAAAAAATGGTTGCTTATTATTATTCTGTTAAACTAATTATATAATAATAACAATGTTGTTATGTAATTCTTTCAAATGTTCGAACACTAAAATATTTTCGTTCTCCATCTTTATAAAAACAACACCAATCAAAGTAAAATAGACTACCGGTACCATTGTACTCGTAATTCCCTCACTGAATGTATTGATTTGAAGCTGTCAAAATCTACGACAAAATATTCCAGGTGCTTCCAATCAGTACACGTGATTTCTCTAAGCCTGTCCTCATCTTTCAAAAACAGCAAGTGGCACTATGAACTTATCTGTTTCTCTGTGTGTCTGTGAATGTCGGTCACTGACATACGTAGTTCATGCTCGATTGTTTTGTTCTGAGAAATTCACTTACAGGAAAGAAACATTTGTTTCCGAAAAAATATATACACATATTGTATTTACTCATCCGAAATGTAACGCGAAAAAAGTAACGCAAACTAGGTACGTTACTTAAAAATTTGTAACGCGTTACCGTTACAGTTACTTTGGAAAAAATGTAACGCGTTACTATGAAACGTTACTTGCGTTACTTTACTTCCCAACACTGGTTCAACGAATTTCGCTGTCTTCAGAAATGAAGGAATCATATTAATAGTTCTTGAAATATGATGCTATATATTGACTTATTATTATTATTATTTGGTTCCAGTGGCGTAGAACAATTTTGCGGGCACCCCGCAAAGTATAGAGAAGGGGTCCTAGTTGTAAAGCCGATAGAAGTAAGGTTGAAGTTCTACTTTTTATTCATCGCAAGACTTCGGTGCTCCCTATACCTCGGGGCCCCCCGCACTGCGGGGGTTGCGGGGGCAGCTGCTACGCCACTGTTTGGTACACAAATTACTGTACCGGTACAAGAAGTCCTCATTATCTATATCAGCTAATAATTAAATTCTAATGCGTGTTTACTTTCATTTGTTTTCTGCACTAGTACATATTTTCTTTCTTATTTAGTAATTCTGTGACCACTTTTTTTAAAATAATAATTTGTATTCAAGGATCTTATAAAATAGAGGATATGCCCTTACAAGATAATCTTGAAGCCATATGTCACAGTTTCGCCACCCCTACTCTGCCCACTCCGCCCAATAGGATCGCAATGTTTTGAGCCACCAATCATGGCGGAAACGAAAGTAGCCAATCGGACGATGGCGGAAACGAGAGTAACCAATCAGACGTGCCGATGCTCGTTTTTTTTTTGCTTCATCGATTTAATAGGATGACGATACATATGGGCAGATCCTCTATTTATAACATCCTTGTTTGTATTATTATTTTTGTTTGCTTCCGCACAAGTCCATAATTTAAATATGATTATGAATCCATAAAAATGAACGCCACTTGTTAACTGGTAGTGAAATAATATTCAGAAATCTTATTTAGCGCGAGAAATCTTCTCGTTCATTGAAAACGTCTCGCGTTAAATAATATTCAGAAATCTTATTTAGCGCAAGAAATCTTCTCGTTCACTGAAAACGTCTCGCGTTACACGAGCACTGCAAAGACCAGGGTCTTTAACTCCTGTGATAGGGGAAAAGCGACTTAGCAATCGCTTCAATCTCTGTGTTGTAGAAATCTGGTCGCTGTATGCTCGCTGCAACGCAACATAAATTAGAGATTCTGTGACGGATTGTTTTCTGCTTTTTAAAACGGATTAATGGATTTTACAGTTATAGAAGTATTAACTTTCCTACTACTGCTAATATTTTTGCTTGAAAATCTTTGGTTGTTGGGCAACACTGCAACGCTAACATTAGCCGCCACTGGTAAAATGTCATAAATAGGTTGAAACGGGAGCAGATAAAATTTTAGTACTGTTTCCCCAGATCTAATACTTTCTTTCTGCTTGGGTTAGTACGAAATATATTCGTTCGGTGGTCACACTGGTTCCTTTCTGAATCACAAATCCTCGATGTGAGGTACACATAAGACAATTTTGCATTTGTAGCACACATGACTTTAATGCTAGTGCACCTATCTATTTGACCGATAATGGTCTCAAGACAAGACAAGACACACTGGTTCTTTCTTAAAGTAAGATGAAGATTATCGGTTGAGTCTGTAGAAGTCGTATCGTCTTTGATTTCTCCTAGTACATCGACTTTTCATTTCTTAATTGTGTTGTGCCTTAGTGTTTGTGTTATTTTCATTGTGTGCAGTGCTTAGTTCTAATATATTTGCCTCCTTAGGGGCACTTATTTAAAATGGCCGCCCAATTGGGTGGAACGCCTTTGAACTCACCATCCGGCCCTTAGCCTGAAACCTCCATACCGGATAGTAGTAAGCGCCTGACTTGACAGAAATTTTCCGCATCCTGGAGCATGGCGTCCGGCGCCGCCGCCAAAATTTTGCGCCCCGGGCGCCCAGCGCCCATTTGGGTTACGTGGTATAACGTCACAGGATCACGTGATGTTAGGCCACGCCTTTTTGGGTTACGTCCTGTTAGGCTACGCCTTTATGGGGTAGCTCCACCGAGGGCGTTGATTTTATTCTCTTTTACGGCATAAAATTTTGGAGATTGTTACCTTTTGATGGAATACCGGTGTCTGTATACTTTACCTTGCGGTATATAATTTTAACTTTTTGCCCCCTCGGCGCCCTAGACCACGCCCCGTCCGCCTTTATGGGGTAGTCCCACCTATGGTATATTTTATTCCCTTTTATGGCATAAAATTAGGAGATTGTTATTCCCTTTTAACCTTATAGGATGTATGTATAGCTTATTTTGTGGTACGTGATTTTAACTTTTGCGCCCCTGGAGTGTGTCGCCCACCGAAATTTTGCGCCCCGTCCCCTCTAGTTTACATAGTTTTACGATCCATTTTTATGGAGTAGTCCCACTAAAGGGGTTTATTTTGTTCCCTTTTATGGGTATAAATTTGCAGAATGTTATTCCCTTTCTTAGCTTATAGGGTATATATATATATATATATATATATATATATATATATATATATATATATATATATATATATATATATCCTACCTTATTTTTGTACCCTTTGATACAACCCTGTAGGATCACGTCATGGGGTCATGTGATGTTAGGCTATGCCTTTTTGTGTTCATATGCTCCACCTTTAAGGGGTAGACCTACCGAAGGGGTCGATTTTATTCTCTTTTATGGTTATAAAATTTTGGAGATTGTTATCTTTATTTCTTACCTTATAGGTTGTATGTATAGTCCGTTTCCTTTGATGAGTATCAATGATTCATTTTGGAGCCTTACGATTACGTTATATTATTATTTGGAGGTGTACTTAAGATTATTTCCTTAAATTTGATATGTAGTACTTTGTGATCCATTTCATACCACCTCAGGGATGAACATGGATACCTTACATATCTTGATTATTATGTTATAGTCATTGCAGTCGTTCGAGTTCGATCCTTGGTGCTACTTTCAGGAAATGCTGAGTTTAACATCCCCTCGAGGCTAAGGGAAACGATGATGAGAAATGATAGGACGAAACAACAGAACAAATCATAAACTTACTTGACTGCGGATTGAAGCAGGGACATCACACATTATATACAAGCACTGAGCCACCGTGCCCCATAAGAGCAATTTCACGTATGAAAAGAACATGGACATGTTATGTTACATTACACATTTCTGCTGGTTGTTACGCATACGAGTTTGTTAAGAAATTGCAGAATCTGCTTGTACGAAGAGTATAATGTCAGTTCGTTTATTGAATATCTCTAAGATGTGTAAAGGCGGAACGATTCCAGACCTGGTTAACCACATTAATTTATATCGTTTTTGTTTGCAGATTAAATAAAAATATTGCAAAGTTTAAAAAAGCTTCTTCGTGTATTGGCTTATAATCATATGTTTAGAAGCAAACGTCAGCAATATTGTGTTACGTGTGCTTACGTATTCGTTGTCGGTATCATTGCCATTCTTTTGTTATTGCATATTGAACATATACAGTATTTAATTGTCAAATAGTGTGTAATAGTTTACTTTGAAAGGATATATTTATTCTTTGAGTAGGATAAAAGGGATGGAATGATGTGATTTTGGACCTACTTAGTACCTCTCGTTTCCGTTCGTGGATTAAAAAAAAATGACGTCACATTTACTCTTTGCTTAAATCTGATTAGTTCATTGTTCATGCGATTTTTTAAACGCTCAACGTTTTGTTGCTCAGTAAGCGCTTCATTGATGGAAACAATGTTGCCATATTTTGAACATCTAAACTGTTCCGATTCTTTTTTCGAAACGGTTTCGTTGAGTGCAAGAATTTTCAAAACTCAAACTCAAAGTTTTCGAAAGTTTTAACAGAGATTGAAAGTGATCACCTAAACAGATTACATCGTAGATTGTGAATTGTTGCTAACGTTTAAAGTGCAGTCAGTTTAACGACTTTTAGTTCACTGATTTGAATTTAAATTATCTTGAAGAAGTATTCAGGATTAAATTTGATATATGATTATGAATCGTCTTTCTAGTCATTTATTTCGTAACGGAACATTAAAATGAAGTCTCAAGCTCATCTCATAAGACAAACTATCTAGTCAGCCCTAACTCACAAATCGTTTCGCTAGCCAAAGTGCGTTGGTAAGCCGTAACTTTTAATAATGTAACATAGTTTACGGTTTAAGATTTATATTGTATTGAGAACGATTGAGTTCGTTTATGTAATGAACCCGTTGGTCAGTCATAGCTTGATTTCACATCGTAGCTCATGAAAACAATCTTGTTGTAGTATTTTAGCCGTGACCATTTTTTCTGGACATAGCCTGTACGATCAAACAAAATGTGTGTGTTTTTCCTTACCTGTAGTCGAAGCCCGGATCGATTTCGCAAAGGTGTAATTTTTGGATAACTTTAAGAAAAGGACATATTTCGTTTAGCACAGCGATTCGTATCTTATGAGCTGGGAACTCGGACCTCAAAATCGACGTCTGCTTAGTTGTTAAAAGCAATGAACCAATTTTCCATTTACATTGCCAAACTCTAAAATATTGAGTCAGCTTCTGTCACTGTGAAGTTGCATTTTAAAAATCACATGCGAAGGCGAAGATGACGAAAGGGTGGGAGCGGCTTCTTGCACAAGTTTCGTAACGAGATGAATTTCATTACTTCAGTATCATAGTTTCTTTGTCATAGAAGAATAATGCAGAATTTGCAGTTTTTCTTTATGACATCATTCAGCTCTGTCATATTGCATTCTCTCTCTTTAAATTGTGTTATTTGTGCTTATTTACTAGATATCAGTCCTGTGCTTGTAACACTGAACTTGTCATTTACTGCAGTAGTGATTTCCTACGGAACCGTGTTACCTAGTGATGTTATATAATGATGCATTGAATCCAATTTTTTGTGATGCAAGAGGTTTTCAGTTCGATTCCTTTAGAGGGCTTCCCTTCGTTCTCATGTGATTATCATGTTACTTATTTCATGAAAAATTTTGCCAGTAGTGAATGATGCTACATTGAATTCAATTTACTATGGCGGAAGAGCTTCCCTCATGAGATTGTAAATGAAGAAAGAAGAAAAAAACTTTTTACGATACCATGGTTAGGCTTTCCTTGTGTAAAAGAAATAAATGATTTATCGTTTTGATCTGATATTGTTTTGTGCCATGGTGCTGTGATACGAATGATTTGTATTAAATAACATTCATAAGAAGATCGATTCCGGCTGGAAAACAATTTCATAAAAGTGAACAAGTGCATCTAATGCGAAAAGGATTCTAGTTTGATCGTGCTGACGCTCACTATTTTAAGTGAAGTTTTATACGATAAAAGTTCTGCATGAACAGTCTGTGCCTACTGCTCTACTTCATTACGTTTTCATTGAAACAAATACAAGTAATACATTTGTATTCAAAATATGTAATCAGTATGTACTGTAATAAACAATATTGTGTGTTTGTGTGTGTGTGTGTGTGCGTTATGTTAGTCTAAACAACAGTCCTTTTCATGAATGTTTTTAAAATTATCGTTGTGGTATCTGCTCTCCGAGGCCTCCAAAATGATCTTCCTCAACTCAGTGACATTGCTTGTTTCATATTAAGTACTGTATATCATTATCTCCATCAAATATTTTGTTTCTGTTTTACGTCATGATGACTCAATGACAGAGGTGTGTAAGGTCCCTGGTTCGATCTTAGCTAACGCCAAGTTGTTTTGCGATGAACAAAACTCTGTGTGCGTGGGTTTTCTCAGGGTTCGCCCCACTATATTTAATCCATCATTACATTTATTTCTTATCATCATCGTCTCCTTTAGCCTAGTTGTCATAACCGTGAGACGGAAAACTCAAAGATTTAATTTCATTTCTCTTTTACGTGGAAAATTGATTAATTAAAGTTTTGTGTCACTAGGCTGTATAGGACTTGAACGATAGAATCTGAACCACCACGAGAGTTTTTTTGTTCTCTTAACAGTACCGAGGACGTAAATCTTGTGTTCCTAGACTACATATGACGTGAACGATACAATCTGAACCACCATAAATGTTTTATGTTATCTCAACAATACCGAGGCTGTATAAGACGTGGACCTGCAGTTCAAAGTGAAATTCATCATAAATGTAGCTATAAACACCAAATATTTGTTTCTATTTTACGTATAAGATTGAAAATGTTTATGACCTTAGGTTGTATAAGACTTGAAGTACTTCTGTGGGTTGGGTACTTAAATCCGTAATAATAACACCGAAAATCAAACCTGGACTTAGCCACTGAAATCTCAAATGAGCTTAACGAAAGATTTTTTTTATCGTAATGCATTAAACCTGGAAAATGCTGACTAGCACTTTGTCCTTCAAGTGAAAGGAGTGAGAGGTAAGGAAATACTTCCGTGCTTGACGTCACATGAATGAAATTCTGTCCATCTTAGCATTTTGTTCATTCTGTGCTTTGATCAGTATGCTGTTATCCGTTTCATACTAGTTCAAGTGTTAATGTGGCTAATATTTATTAACTCATGTCTTAATGGTCGCTAAACTAAGTAGTATTTCATTCCTGGTACAGGCTATGTCCAGAAAAAGGGCCACGGCTAAACAACAACAAGATTGCTTTCATGAGCTACGATGTGAAATCAGGATATGGCCGACCAACGGGTTCATTACATAAATGAACTCAATCGTTCTCAATACAATATAAATCTTAAACCGTAAACTATGTTACATTATTAAAAGTTACGGCTTACCAACGCACTTTGGCTAGCGAAACGATTTGTGAGTTAGGGCTGACTAGATAGTTTGTCTTATGAGATGAGCTTGAGACTTCATTTTAATGTTCCGTTACGAAATAAGTGACTAGCCAAACGATTCATAATCATATATCAAATTTAATCCTGAATACTATCCAAGATAATTTAAAATCAAATCAGTGAACTAAAAGTTGTTAAACTGACTGCAGTTTAAATTTTAGCAACAATTCACAATCTACGATGTAATCTGTTTAGGTGATTACTTTCAATCTCTGTTAACATTTTCGAAAACCTTGAGTTTGATAATTGTAGTTCGAAAATATTTTTAATTCGAAAACTTGAGTTTCAAATTATGATTTTAAAACTTACTGAGTTCGACATTTTTTAGTTTAAACTTTCGGAGTTCGAATTTTTTAGTTCAAAGTTTTAGATCGAAAACCTTTAGTTTGAAATTTTGATTTGCAAGTTTTAAGTTTGAAACTTTCTAAGTTCAAAAAAATTTGTTTGAAAATTTGGTTCGAGAAGTTTTTAGTTTTCAAATTCGGTTTGAAATCTTAAGTTCGAAAATTTTAAGTTTAAAAAGTTTCATTCCAGAAAGTTTGATTTGATTTTTTTAGTTTTTAAAATTTTTAATTTTCAAAATTTGTTTCAAAATTTTATTTGAAATCTTTTAGTTTGAAATTTTGTTTATTTATTTTATTTGAAAATTTTAGTTGGAAAAATTTTTTATTTTGCAAAGTTTGTTTAAATTTTTTAGTTTGAAATATATAGTTTTTGAAAATTTTTAGTTTTGAAAATTCTTGCACTCAACGGAACCGTTTCGAAAAAGAATCGAAACAGTTTAGATGTTCAAAATATGGCAACATTGTTTCCATCAATGAAGCGCTTACTGAGCAACAAAACGCTGAGCGTTTAAAAAATCGCATGAACAATGAACTAATCAGATTTAAGCAAAGAGTAAATGTGACGTCATTTTTTTTAATCCACGAACGGAAACGAGAGGTATTAAGTAGGTCCAAAATCACATCATTCCATCCCTTTTATCCTACTCAAAGAATAAATATATCCTTTCAAAGTAAACTATTACACACTATTTGACAATTAAATACTGTATATGTTCAATATGCAATAACAAAAGAATGGCAATGATACCGACAACGAATACGTAAGCACACGTAACACAATATTGCTGACGTTTGCTTCTAAACATATGATTATAAGCCAATACACGACGAACAAAAACGATATAAATTAATGTTGTTAACGAGGTCTGGAATCGTTCCGCCTTTACACATCTTAGAGATATTCAATAAACGAACTGACATTATACTCTTCGTACAAGCAGATTCTGCAATTTCTTAACAAACTCGTATGCGTAACAAGAGCAGAAATGTGTAATGTAACATAACATGTCCATGTTCTTTTCATACGTGAAATTGCTCTTACGGGGCACGGTGGCTCAGTGCTTGTATATAATGTGTGATGTCCCTGCTTCAATCCTCAGTCAAGTAAGTTTATGATATGTTCTCTTGTTTCGTCCTATCATTTCTCATCATCGTTTCCCTTAGCCTCGAGAGGATGTTAAACTCAGCATTTTCTGAAAGTAGCACCAAGGATCGAACTCGAACGACTGCAATGGCTATAACATAATAATCAACATATGTAAGGTATCCATGTCCATCCCTGAGGTGGTACGAAATGGAACACAAAGTACTACATATCAAATTTAAGGAAATAATCTTAAGTACACCTCCAAATAATAATATAACGTAATAAGGCTCCAAAATCAATCATTGATACTCATCAAAGGAAACGAACTATACATACAACCTATAAGGTAAGAAATAAAGATAACAATCTCCAAAATTTTATAACCATAAAAATCGACCCCTTCGGTAGGTCTACTCCATAAAGGTGGAGGGTAAAACTATGTAAACTAGAGGGGACGGGGCGCAAAATTTCGGTAGGCGACACACTCCAGGGGCGCAAAAGTTAAAATCAGGTGCCACAAAATAAGCTATACATACATCCTATAAGGTAAAAAGGGAATAACAATCTCCTAATTTTATGCCATAAAAGGGAACAAAATACATCGTAGGGGGACTACCCCATAAAGGCGGACGGGGTGTGGCTTAGGGTGCCGAGGGCGCAAAAAGTTAAAATTATATACCGCAAGGTAAACTATACAGACACCGGTATTCCAACAAAAGGTAACAATCTCCAAAATTTTATGCCGTGAAAGGGAACAAAATCAACCCCTCGGTGGAGCTACCCCATAAAGGCGGGTCCTAACACCACGTAACCCAAAAAGCCGTGGCCTAACATAATGTGACCATATAACGCCATACCATGTAACCTCAAATGGGCGCCGGGCACCAGGGCGCAAAATCTTCGTGGCGGCGGCGGACGCCATGCTCCAGGGGCGGAAAATTTCGGCCAAGTAAGGCGCTTACTACTCGGATCTACTTATGTCAGAAATTCACCAACCTCCAAGTCCGGCTATGGAAGTCACCATTACCACTGATCAAACTTCCTCTGTGGCATCTTCGCCTTCTGTCACATAAAAATCACATCATTTGCCTCCTTATGTGATGCACATTACTGCCAAAGACCATTCAAAGCCTGTGGGGAAAACTCACCCCATGGCTCTTGAGCGTACTCTCTGCAAATCCAAAGTGACGGGAATAACGTGTTTTGACATCATAGGTCGCAATTTAATCAAGGCTACCTGTGACAGTGCTACACACGCTAATGCCTTACTTAACAATGATATCCTCAAACAACAAGGTTGGACGGCGTACATACCTAACTATGCTGTTACTACTATGGGAGTCATTAAGGGAGTGCTTGTCGACGTCTCGATGGAAGATCTACTCACCGATATACAGTGTGCTAGAACTCCTGTTGTCCATGCACGGAGGATAGAACGTTTGGTCCGAAACCATCGAACCGAAGCTGTACAAAGATCAGATGCTCCAAACAAACCTACTGCTCCGCCAGTACAGCCAATTCGTCTACCCACGACCACAGTCGTACTCACCTTTGACAGCCAATTACTTCCTATTGAGTGTAAACTCTATTACTTCCGTTTCAAAATCGCACGTTATGTGCCGTTAGCGAAAATTTGCCGAAAATATTACCGGTACGGGCACATCGCCAAAACTTGCAAATCCACCGCTAGATGTCGTTCGTGTGATCAGGACATGTCTCCGATCAATGTTCCAACCCTACCATATACCTTCATTGTGGTGCATCACACGCATCTGACGCCATTGCTTGCCCTGAACGCCAACATCAACAAAAACTACAGGAAACTATGGCCAAGTCTAAGATCTACAATGAAACACGCAAGTTACATCCAAGGTAAGCCACTTACGCCCAAACTGTGCAGGCCTCACCAAGTTCAGATACCACATTTAGAATAGCGACTCGTTCTTCTGGTCCACCTCCCAGTGCACAGCGCTCATCCTCTACCTCGCCAAGACGCCAGGTTCGATCTACGACCACCTCAAACATACCAGTAGATCGTGACGTACAGCCTGGAACGCCAAAAGAAACTTCTTCCTCAAAGAGGCGAAAAGGTTTATTCTCTTCGGGGACTCCTCCCTTTTCTGCTTCTTCATCTTCCCCCTCTGTTTCTTTAACTCGTGTCCACAGAGAACCGCCATCAGATGTAGTGCGCCAGCTTCAATCTGCATCTAAAATTCAAGACTGCACACCTAAGTACTCTCCTCCGATTGTTCTCAAAAATCAGTACATAGCCATTCGAACTGTGCTGTTTCAACAACTAGTGAGTACCAACCTTCTTCACGATAGTGACCTGGAATCTGCACTTAATACTATCTCGCATATTTTAGGGTGGCAGGAACAAATCTAATAACAATTTTACAGTGGCATATCCATCAAGCACAGGGCAAGAAAATGGCCTTACAACGCCTATGTGCTATTTTTCAACCCACCATAATCCTGCTCCAAGAAGTCTGGTCATTTCATCATTTCCAACTACGCATCCCAGATTATCGTCTACTACAGAAAGACCGGCAGGATCACTACGGAGGCATTGCTCTGGGGATTCGACGAGGACTTCCCTACAGTCTTCTCTCTGGGATACCACCTCCACCGTCTCCGCACACTCAACTACAAGGAATACGTTTTGAAACTATCAATTTCATCAACGTTTATTCACCCCGGAATCCCCTATTCCTGCTGTCTACTGGAACCTTTTGTTTCACCACTTTCCACCCTCCACTGTCATCGGAGGAGACCCGAACACGAAGAGCCTTTGTGGGGCAATGTAGCAACGAAAACAGCTGGTACAGACTTCCTTACGGCTCTACGCCACAGTACCTATCTACTAGCAAACGACGGTACTCGGACTCGACTGCCTTCACTTCAGTCCAGACCTAGTGCTCCGGATATTAAGACTCTTAGTCCGGAGTTGAATATCCAGCATACCTGGCGAGTTCATGGATATGCATATGGAAGGGACCGCTTTCCCATTCAATTAACTCTCCACTCATCTCGAGTCGCCCGTTCTGCATCCGAATTAGAATTGTTGCTCCCTCACTTTACTCCTAAAGTCCCTCTCCCATCCCGACCTAGTACCTTTCACCAGCACTTCCAAGACCATTTCCAAGAACGCACTAAGGAAACGGATGAACATTCAGTGCAGCACCTTCAGGATATCATTGTGCTTGCTGCCCGCAAAGCTGTCACATCTACGAAGCCGACTACTTCTACATCTCGCCCCAGTCGCTCTCATATCAGTACTACACCATGGTGGGACATAGAATGCCAGCGCAGTTATAACTATCGCAGGCGATGTCAACTGGAGTACCTACGAAGCCGCTCACGAGAAACTTATCTTCGATATCAGGAAGCCCACGATCGATATCAGGAAGTCAACCTCGAAACTCACCGAACAAGGCACTCCTGGATGAAGCAGGTATCATTCCTTACAATATCAGAGCATTTCATGTGGCTAAACTCTTCATCTTGAAACGAATGGCATCTACATAATCTCCTATCAACCTTAAAACTCAACTGCTTTATTCTACTAATCACAGTAAAACTCTACCCTACCATCGACAACTGCCTTGGACCTACTTTGCGTACCTTCGTGTAAAACAATGGATGATTTTTATTTACCGCACGCAAAAACTCCCGTACTATCAATCATCTTACACCACATATATTACATCTACGCAAGTGGAATTTCCACTTCTATCGCTTCACTGGCTACGCACCGCTCCCCACTCTCTAATAGCGCATCTCTGGGAAGACTATATAAACCAACATCACTCCGACGCTATACTTATACTTATTTACACGGATGCCTCTAAACAGGTAAAGGCTGGATAATCGAAGGTGGATATCGGTGTTTTTATACCTCATTACAATTTGCGCTTTCATCAGGTATTCCCAGGCCACACGTCAATCAACATGGCTGAAGCGTTCGTTATTCGAGCTGTATTTGTAGTGATAGAGTGTTCTTCGTCTTCTTCCTACAGCCCAACCGGCTCATTCCAACTGGATTCTGGTCAATATTCTACAACAGGTATGTCAAATACAACGTAAAGGACTTCAGGTAACTTTTATACATGTACCAGCGCACAAACAGATACCAGGTAATGAGGAGGTCGACCAATTATGTAAACAAGGAGCCTTATTAGCTGCCTGATAGTGAAATTACCGGCTACCTCATTTATCCCAACTCTTGGAGCACAACAGCAGAGTGAATGGTGAGACTATCAATACCAGGCTAGAGGTGGACCAGATAAATATTACTGGCGAACAGAACCACATTCTACCACACGTTCTTTTATTTATCACACTAAATGGACTCATGTTCACCATGTCTTGTTCAGTAGAATTCGACTTAACACCGCACAAACTCCGGTGCAAAAATATCGTCAGGGTCTCCGAGATACTCCATTCTGCTACTGCCAGGAAGATCTAGGTATCTTGAATCACCTAATCTATGCCTGTCCATACACACAGCACTACCGACCAGTGTTTTTACTTCCTTGCACTCCTTGCTTGGTTAAGGTCCCATTCCAGTGTGCACCATTCTCTCCATTAATAACTCCACAGTGATTTATCATCTCCTTCAGCTTCTACTTCTCAATAAGCTCGATATGTAATCACTCACAGCAGCCGCCATAAGCTTCATCTGCGCTACACGATTTTCTACTTTAAGCTAACCCTCTCAGCAATTTACCCTTGTACTTACCTTTTTAATACACCTCATGTTCAAGGCGTCGCCGCTGGAACATAGGAGGTGGAGCGTGTCCTCCCCCAGAAGTGGAAGTGGAAGAAAGATGAAGGAGGTGTGTAAGTGAAAGTAGAGTGAAGTGGATACTGGTGTGCTTAGAAACGCTTTTATAGTTCGTTTACAAGAGTTATATTTGGTGTAATGTTACTTTTTGGGTTATCTATCACTTTTCCTTCTATTTTTCTGTGTATATTGTGCTTCTTTGCTGGGACTTCTTATTTTGCTTGTGGGTTTCTTTTAAAACCTCAGCATGGCTCCTGATACTAATTTGACCACTGCCTACACGGGATTCGGATACTTTAGACGTCAACATGGACACTGATGTTCACTTAGTTGTTCCTGAGTCTAGCCCTCCTTCTACTCTTCCTACGGTTCAAGCAAACGTTTCTGTATCTGATATACCGCGCCATACGGCGCCCACTGCTACTTTTCGTAACAAAGACACTAATTTTACCCAACTGAAAAAATACCACTATACTCATTTGGCTCCATATTATGTTTTTTTTAATCCACTGTCGATGATATTGCGAAAATGCATGTTATGGCTATAAGTCGGAAATTATATCTTGCTGATATTTCTGGTATTGATTCTCTTACACCCCTTGGTCGTAACTTAATTAAACTTCAATTTCGTTCTGGTGCCGAAGCTAATACTTTTCTGGACCACCCTCTTTTACCTCAGAATCAGTGGGACGCTTATATACCGAACCACTTCCTCTACTCTACTGGTGTCGTACGGGATATTGATATTTCCATGGATGACCTCATTACTGATATTTCTTGTGACGTACAGGTCACGTCAGCTCGGAGAATTTATCGCCGAGATGCTACTAATGGACTTCACCCCACCAAAACTGTACTTCTCACCTTTAATTCCCAACTCCGTCCCGAGGATATTAAACTTTACTATGTTCACCGTCCTGTTACTCCCTACATTCCGCGGTTCGTCAATGCTTAAATGGCTGTTTTAAATACGTACACCTCAAACGTAATTGCCGCCTAAATAAACTTCTCTGTAAAAATTGTGGCGCTCATCACTTTTCCGACACTTGTACCAATCCTCTTAAATGCCTTAATCGTGGCCAAGCTCATACGGCTGATAGTCCCGATTGCCCGGAACGCTCCCGTCAGAAGAAAATTATGGAAATAATGGCCCTCAATAGACTCTCGTTTAACGAAGCCTGTAACCTTATTTCCAAATCATCGGACAAAACGCCTCTGTATCAATTTTCAGCTGTTGTACCTTCTGCCCGTCCTGGCACTTCTCTCTTATCATCAACAGCATCTTCTTCCTCTTACGCTGGTATCGTATCTTCTGCTTTCCCATCTACTTTTACTTCGCCCCCAACCATAGTCCCTGACTCGCCTCCGGGAAAGAAACGCCGCAATACGCCTGGACCTTCTTCCCCCATCCTCGGAACCAATTCGTACCTCGTATAGATGGTGCACATCGCCAGAAGTCTTTACTTTCTTCTTCCACATTTTGTTCTGCAGTTAGTTTTACGGATCCACCTGTGTTCCAGGATGTTTCCCGATTTCCCAAACGAAAGACTGTACGACCAATACCTGATCCTTCTCATGACCGATCTGTTCGGACTCTGTCCCTCTCTCGCGGTCCGCAACGATCTTCCCTTTCTGTGTCGCATTCTTCCCAACTTTCCTCTACAAGCCCGGGCTTTCCGTATCTCTCCACTTGCTCTTCTCAGAAGTACAAGGATGCGGTTCGGAAATGTTTATCCACATTTTTGGTGTCCCTCTGGCGAATAAATATGATTCTCATCTTGAACCTTTATTACTTACTCTTTGTACTTCATTTGACATCAATTCAAATGGCGCAGCAGCGACTTCGATGCCTTACTGTACTCCAGTGGAACTGCCAGAATGTTTATGGTAAACCTCATCATCTTTCTCATCTACTTCAAATTTTTTCTCCAGATCTCATCCTATTACAAGAAACCTGGTGCAAACCTAACTTCTCCCTACAACTCAAGCATTACACTGTAATTAATCAATTTCGACATGACCGTCGTGGCGGTATTGCGACTTGTGTTAAACGTAGCCTTCCTCATAATATTTTTCCTCTTCATTCTTCTCACACTTCCCCTCACAATCAAATGTTTGGGGTTACGGTGGATACTGTTCACGTTGCGAACCTTTATATACCACCGTCGATTCATCCCAATCTCGCATTCTGGGATGATTTTTTCCACGCCAATTCACAACTTGATTATATAGGTGGCGATTTTAATGTCCATAGTTCCATCTGGGGTAGGAATCGGACTGATCTGAGTGGGAAAACCTTTCTTATAGCCTTAGCACACTCTCCGTATCTCCTTCTCAATAACGGTTCTCCTACCAGAATTTCTATTAACGGTACCAGATCTAACGTTCCCTCGCAATCGTTTATATGTTGACACGGACTGGCATACTCATTTCACTCCTTGTGATAGTGATCACTTTCCGATTCTCTTCACTACTCATCCATTTCTTCTTTCTCATGGCTGGTCTTCCTCATCGGCTTCGGCATTCACTTCCAAATTACAACACATTGCCACGAACCTAACTGGACTCATTATTCCCAGCACATTTCGAACCACATTTCTCTCTTGCCTCCTGATGCCTTCTCTCCTTTTGGTTCACAGCTCTTCTCCCTCATAAAATCTACTGTTTCTTCTTTATCTAAACAGGCCTCCTCTTCTTCTGCTGGCCGCACCCCTCTGTCTCGCTCTGTTCCTAATAAAAAACCTATATGGTGGACATCTTGTAAGCAAAGCATTAATCTTGGTCACCAGGCATTTCGCACCTTCCTTCAACATCCTTCCCGTGACAATTTCCTCATTTACAGCTCTCACAAAGCCCGTACTCGACGCCTTATTAACATTAGTAAGCATCAGAGTTGGGATGACTTTTGTACTTCTTTTTCTACTCGCGCACCCACTCGCCAGCTTTGGAATTTTTGGAAACGCTACCCTCATAGCGAGTCTCCGCAGCATCTCCATCTTTGTTTTCAGGATCTCCGATGGGTTGACCCTTTCCATCATTCTTTGTCACCGCCTTATGTCAACAATGACCCCCTCCTTCTTCACCGACAACTCTTCAGTAATTTCGATCCTTTTCTTGATCGTGACTTCTCCCCTTGCGAATTGGAAACTGTTCTCACCAGCATTAAGAAATCCACTGCCCCTGGGATTGATGGCCTAACTTATGATCATCATAAACATCTACCGCCTTCTGGATTCACTTTGTTGCTTCGATACTTCAACCACATATGGAATACTGGTCTTATCCCTCCGACATGGAAAAAGGTGTTAATTGTCCCAATACCAAAACCCAAAAATTCGGTTTGCTCTGCAGAGAACTTTCGTCGCATAGCCTAACTTCCATGTGCTTATATAATCTTCGAACACCTAATTCTCCACCGTTTAACCTGGTTTATTGAACATCACCAACTTCCCCACAATATGACTGAATTCAGGAAGAATATCTCCACATATGATGCTCTTGCCTCGATTGTGCTTGATATATATCATGCTTTTTACACTAGACGCTATCTATTAGCGACTAGTATTGATATCAAACAGTCTATGACTCCGTTATCTTGGACCTTCTTATCCATAAACTGCACGACCTTCGTATCCCTGGCAAGATAATACGCATTGTCCACAATACCTTAATCAACAGGAAAATTTATATTAAAATTGGAAATTCTTATAAAGTAAGCCGTATGACATCTTTGGGTCTCATACAAGGCAGCAAATTGAGTCCGCTTCTTTTTAATCTTTACATTCGTGATTTATTCACTCACTGTACGGCTGCTGTCCGCATAGCCAGTTTTGCAGATGATTTGTTTCTTCGTTTATTAACGCCTATCTTAGATGCTGGATGCGAAACACTGAAACGTACTCTTCACACTCTCACTTCTTGGTCTTCTAAACTTGGCCTCGACATTACTTGGCAGAAGACCAAATTTATAATCTTCTCTCACCGGAAACATCTTCCTTCCACCTTTCTCCGTCTCAACGACATACAACTTCCCAATGAACCCGTGATTAATCACATCGGTTGAACTCTTGACAAAAAATTAACTTGGAATGATCGTCTCAACTATTTAACCCAGAAGGTGGACCATTTTACTCGTCTGTTTCGTTGCATCTCCGTCTAAAAGTGGGGTCTGCCCTTTCAGTCTTTCGACATCTTGAAACACTGTGTGGTCGCTCAATTTCTGTATGGTGGAATTTTCTATTCCACTACCATTCGGTATTTCTACACAAAGCTGGCCCGCATAGTCTACGAGTTGGTGAAGCTCATTTTTCTCAGCCTCGGTTCTGTCCCAAGCAAACTCTCCTTGAAGAGTCCCATTCTGTACCCCTTACTGTCCAACTACCACGTCTAGCTGGTAAGTTTATCTTAGCACGACTTGGTCGTACAAACTCTTTACCAATCGAGACACTTCAACAATTAGATCTCCTCATCAGTACGTCCCGTACTCCTCACTCGACCACTCTCCCATGGATTTTACAATCCTGTTTGGATCTTAAACATTTAAGGCCATATATTCATACTGTCCCACTTCTTCCTTACTATTCTTGGCAGTACAGCACCAATCTCATCACTATTCCAGCTATTCTCCCTACTTATTCTCTCAGTCACGACCCAGCGCTACGATCTATAGTCTACCACCATACTTGGACAGATTGCGTTCAAACTCTTCTTCCTGATACTGATTTTATATACAGACGGTTGTAAATCTCCTCAATTGTCTGTGGGAGCTGCAGTTTTCTTTCCTGCTCGCAATCTTACCATGCAATACAAATTGCCTGCTTCCTGCTTGATTTTCGACGGCGAAGCATTTGCTATTCGCCAAGCCCTTTTATATGTCAAACGCCACAACATTCAATCTTCTTGCATTTGTATTGACTCGCTTAGTATGCTTCAATCACTGCTGTATTTACTGGAATGCTAAAGGTACTTGGATTATTCTCAATATTAAACATCTTTATAACTCTCTCCTGACTACTCTGCACATAGTTCACTTTCGTTTTATGCGCTCTCACGTAGGATTGGAACATGGGGATACTATCGACCTAGCTGCAAAACGCGCATGTACCGATGGCAAGGCTTGTTTTATCAAATTTCCTTATCAAAGCTAGTCATACCTCTTAGGGCCAATCCTACCATCTTCTGATATCTGTCTGATATAAATATCCTCCTTACATTTTTCCGATAAGTGTTCTATAATGTCCTGATAACAATCAGGTGACTGATAAACCCTATCAGCTGGTTGGTACTTTGACAGGAAGTTCAATTGCCTGTTAACAGCTATCAGCTACTTGTTAGTGCAGTGAATCATGGACGAAATCGAAGAATTGTTGATGGTGTCCGAGGACGATGAGGAGATTGTTAAATATATAGCGAGGCCTAGAAGACCATTTTAGCTCGAATATATGCCAATTTATAACGATAAGTAGTACCCGTTGGCTACAAGTGCCCGCACATAAGCGCCAAGTAATTTGTGTAGTTAGAAGATGAAGAAATATATTCTATATAAAATATAGAGTTTAATTATTGAAATTGAATGATATATAAAAACATATCTAAATTATTAATCTAATTTACATTTTTAAGAGGTGGAATATCAAATAAATGAATTAATTAAAAGCTCAGATTATGTTATTACGTGTAATATTATAAAATGTAGTTTATTACTTAAGTTTGTGTTTGCCTTTACGATAATGTACCCCTAGACAATATATTTTTTTTTTCTCCTCTTTCGAGGAATTAAGATTTAAGGCACAGATCTTATCTTATCCCAGTTTGCCTATGTCCTGCTATTTTGATTAATTGTTCCTGTAATAAAGTCTTGAGTCGAAAACTTCTTGTTCAAACACTGGATTCTTCTTGTAACTAAAATCAAAATAACAAACGCAAGATCAAACGTAAAGATTATGAAGGATATATATATATATATATATATTTTTTTTTTTTTTGAGAAATTTTGAATTCCAGTATGCTTTGTAATCTGTCATCAAACTGTTTGAAAAATATATTATTAGACTTTTTTTTATATATATATGTTTAAATTGTTTTGTTGTAGAAATTGCAAAAAGATATGTAAAAACTCTTGATTTATGCTTGTTAAAATAAAATTAATATTAACTGGTATTGTATGAAAATATTTAACAATTTGTTCCATAAATTTGTCTCGATTTTTGTTGAATAATTCGCATTGAAATATCAAGTGATTAATTGTTCCAATGGATTTACCACACCAGCAGGTATCTGAATCTCTACATTTAATCTGCCACAGTTTTCTGGGAGTTAACGTAGTATGTAAAAGTAACCTAAGTAGTATTATAGTTTTTGATCTTGTCCAAGAATTTATGATTGTTGAGATTGGGCGCGTGTGACATTCTGTTATTTTCCAATAATTCTGTCCTGGACCTGTTTCACTCTTCTTTCTCCATGCCAAAATTTGTTGGTGTTGATATTCCTTGATTAAATGTTTAAAGTTATGATGTGGTATTTTTATGTTAGTTGTTATTCCTGACGTAACTGCTTTCCGGGATAAGTCATCCACATATTCATTATATTTTATGCCAACATGTGCTTTAGTGTAAAATAATGTAATTTGATAATTTTGGCGTCGTAGAGTATCGTAACAGGATTTAATTAGCATAATATTCCATGTCGTTGTGGTTGTCCATTTGGGATTGTTAATTGCAGTTATTACACTTAAGGCATCAGTACATATGCATGCTATCTTTATCCTTAGTTGTTTAATTAAAATCATAGCTTGTCTTATTCCAAAAGCTTCCGCTTCAAAGATGGAGGTATTTTTTGGCAATTTGTATTGACGTTTTATTTCAAGTTGGGGAATTATGACTGCCACACCTACTGGTAATTTTTTTTGTTTTGAGCCATCTGTGAATAGTAAAATACAGTCTTTCGGAAGTTGCTCTTTATGATATAGCCAAATATTTTTATAAACAGGTAAATATTCTTTGTTATGAAGTTGAATATAATTTGGGATTATGGCTGGTATTTGAAGTAAGTTAATGTGATATTGAAACAGATATGGTGTGATAGTCGGAGCTTTAGATATGCACTTGCCAATAGGTCTGAGTACACTATATAAATGGTATATCCATGGCAATCTATCTAGATATGGTAGTTTCTTTTTGTTATTTATTAAAAATAGCTTCTCTAATGCTTGACATGTGTTAGACGAAGATTTGCCCATTCTCGATAGCAAGTAATTTCCTGTTGATTTCAAGATTTGAAATTCGATGGGATAGTTTAAAGAAGTGTCCAAAAGAGCATTTTTTGGACAGTAGGACGGTTGTGAAAAGATAATTCTGGTTGCTTGATATTGTAATTGTTGTAATTTGTTATAAAAGTAGGTTAAATTTTTGCTATAAAACATACTTCCATATAAAAGTTTTGCTATTAAAGTTTGGTTCAGAATTTTATTTACTAAGTATGGGTTAAGACCCCATTTTCTGGCACATAGACTTTTTAATATGTTTTGATATTTGTGAGTTTCATTAGTGATATATTGTAAATGATTTTTCCAGGTTAATTTTTGGTCCAAGGTTATTCCTAAATATTTAATTTTCGTCGTATATTTTAAATTATTATTCTGTATCTTAAGACTCGGGATCTTTTTAATTCTTTTTTTGGTGAAGATTATGT
The DNA here is from genome assembly GCF_964235325.1 of Thermobia domestica. Lineage (NCBI taxonomy): Eukaryota > Metazoa > Arthropoda > Insecta > Zygentoma > Lepismatidae > Thermobia > Thermobia domestica. The sequence continues at coordinate 164,804,746 of NC_137468.1, forward strand.
AAGATGATTTTGACCAATTGATTTCTAGACCGTTCCTGAAACTCCATTCTTGTAAATTATATAGAATTTTACTAAGATGATTAATTCCTGATTCTACTGATGAATAAATATTCCAAATTAGAATATCATCTGCGTAACCTTGAACATTTATCTGTGATTGTAACATTAATAATAAATCTCTGAGATATATATTAAAAAGCAAAGGGCTAAGCTTGCTGCCTTGCAATAACCCTAATGAAGTGAATCTTACTTTAGTTATTATTTTTTGTAGTTTGATATATACTTGTCTATTGTATAGAAGATTATATATAATTCTAGTGAATTTGTTAGGAATTTTGACGTTAATCATTTTCTGAAGTAATATATCCAAAATTACTGAATCGTAAGCCTTTTGAAAATCAATACTGACTGCAATTAAAAATTGTTTTTGTTGGTAAGTACGCCATATATCTAAGATTAGAGGTCCTATTGCGTCATATGTACTACTATTTTTCCTGAAACCAGACATATTTATTGGAAGTAGATGATGATGTTCCACATACCACTGAAGTCTGTTCAAGACCATCTGTTCAAAGATTTTTAGACTACAGGAAAGTAGAGCAATGGGTCTATAACTTGTTGCCACATGGCATGGTTTGTTATGTTTTAACACTGGTACAATTAATGATTTTTTCCAAGTATTTGGGATTATTCCAGTATCCCATATGTTATTATATGCATTAAGTAATATATGTTTACCTTCAGTAGAAAGTTGTTTATAATGCCAATATTGTATTCCTTCTACGCCAGGCGAAGATTTCTTCTTAACATTGTTCAAAACCAGATCTAGCTCTTTTAATGTAAAATGTGATTCAAGATTTGTATTATTTGAAGTATTTAAACTAACCTGTACTTTTGCATTGTACATATTCACCGAATCAGGCGCTAGTGAGCGATGAAAATCCTGTATCCATGAAAAATCATCGATATGCGTTGTATTCGAGTACGTAGAGAATTTATTTAGGTGTTGTTTAAAAAAATTCCAAATTATAGGTTTCGGTGTTTGAAACGAGAGTGAATTACAAAATGTTTCCCAGCTCTTTCTTTTAATTTTCTTGAGAATTTGAGTTGTACTTGCTTTAATTTTTACATAATGTAAATAATCTGATGCTAAGCGTGTTTGCCAAAATATGCGGAATGCTTGTTGTCGTAGATTGACTGCTTTTTGAGCTTCTATCGTCCACCATGGAGGTTTATTGCAATTTTTATTTTTTTGGATTTTTTTACGACTGGTCTGTGAATATATATCAGTAGATTCGTGTTTAGTGATAGCTACTGTCTGAATTATTAAATTATTCAATTCATTTAAGTTGTCTGGTTTGACATCTTTTCGGGATAATAGACGTGAGAAATTTATACTGTATAGTGACCAATTGAGATTCGTTTCTATTCTGGAAAGTCTCTTGAATCCTTGAAGGTGTTGATCAGTTGTCATTTGATTAATTTGGTCAAATTTTCGTGAGAGAAGTGGATGAGTACTAGTTATAATGGGTAAGTGATCGCTACCAAACGCGTCGTGATACACTTTCCAAGAAGATTTTATGTAATGAGGTATTTTGCAAAGTGTTATGTCAGGAACACTAATCCCATCGACCGTAATTCTTGTGGCTGTTCCATCATTTAAAAGTAGATATTGAGAAGTGTGCAAAGCTTTAGAAAAATTTTTCCCCGCCTTATTTGGTTTTGTACTGCCAGTTAGAGTTGTTTGTGTATTAAAATCGCCAATAATATAGTCAAAGTTATTTTTATGAAATAATTCTGTCCAAAATTTAATACTAGGAATAGTGTCAGGAGGGATATACATATTTAAAAGTTTGACCGATTCTATTTCTACACCAAACATTTGAATATCCTGATATGTTGTAGACATTTGAATATGTATATTATTATATTTTATATTTTTATGAATACAAGTTGCTAATCCTCCATATCCATCTTCCCTCAAATGTTCTATGACGTTATAGTTCTGAATATTAATAGGGAAGTTTGGCTTGCCCCATGTTTCTTGTATAAAAATTACATGAGGGTGGAAGTTTTGAATGAGGTGCCTGATTGCATACTGTTTAGAAAAAATACTTTGTGTGTTCCACTGTAAAATAATTAAACTCCTCTTATTGTTACAATCCATTATCACTCTTAAAATGATTATTTGTTGGGGGAGGGATGGAACAGTGCACAATTTTTTTTTTTTAATATTGTAGTGAGTCTATGAGACTATAGAATGGTTGTACTAATTGATCTATTGAATCTTTGGAGATATTACTGTTAACAGTAGTTATTACATTCCCCAAGAGTTGTTTTATTGCTATTTTAATTTTAGATACATTTTCTTTCGATATATTAATTTTCTGTAATCGTTGTTCTTGTGATTCTTGTGAAGGTTGGCTTGAACCGGATGTCCCAGTACGTGAATCCCATTCTGTATTAGTAAACTGTTTCCTTCCAGATCTTTCTTTATCTAATTTATTCATATCCCCTTGCTCTAGGCAGAATGGAGACTCATCTTTGGAAAAGTGTCCTTGTTCGGAACTAAAGTTACCTTGATCAAGACTAAAGTTGAATCTGTTATTTCTTGTTAAAGGATTAGGTTTGTAACTTTTGTCAGATTGAGAACTAGATACGTAGGTCTTTTGTATTGAGTTCTTAGAATTGTTTTCATTAAATATCGAAAATCTAGGAGATCTCGATTGTACGCTTATGTTCATATTGTCTGTGTTCCTTCTTTTCTTCCATGGTGGTGGAGCTGCTTCTAATTGAGCAGATGAAGAACTATTTACAGTGTATGATTTTTCGATTAGAACAGGTGAGTTTAAAGTATTGACTTTATTGATTACAGAGTTTGTTTTATTCGTAACATTGGGTCGTAAAACAGTGCTATATTGTAATGTGCCTTGGTTAGTCTTCGACCTCCTTAATTGATTATTGGCTTCGTTGAATGAAATATTTTGTTCAGCCATTAATTGCATTATTTTCTTCTGTCTTGTTCTTTCTGTACAATCTTGAAAAAATGCTCCGTGTGGTTCTCCACAGTGGAAACACTTAGGTGTTGAAGTACATGTCTGTGCATTATGTTCCAGTGAGCAATTATGACAAAAATGCTTTGTCGACTTACACGTGCGTTCAGTATGTCCGTATCTTAAGCATAGTTTACATTGTCGAATAGCTGGTATGTATGGTTCTATTCTAATTCTTAGGAAGAAAATTTTAATATCAATTGGTAAAATTTGTGAGTTAAATGTTAATATTATAGTTGAAGTGGGGATTTTTTGACGTTCTTCATTTAATCTGTATATACGACGAATAGATACTATTGGAACATCACATTTAATTTCCTGTAGCAGTTCATCCATTTCCACCGTGGGGTCCACCTCTTTGGCTACTCCCATAGTGTATATTGCATGATTAGGAATATATGCAACCCAATTCTGTTCCTTTAGAATAGGATGGTCTAGAAATTTATTAGCAGATGTTCCTTTGTGGAAATGTACTTTTATTAGATTTTTACCTATTGTTTCTAAGTTTTTGATGTCTTCGATACCTGCTAAGTATAGTTTACGACTTATGGTCATGAGATGTTTTCGGCCCAGATCTTCTGTATTAGATTTAATGAAAACAAAATATGGACCCGTGTGATTACCATTATATTGATTTCGAATAGTAACATTAGCTTTGCTAGCATCATTTGAACTTGTTTGGTCCTGAGTAGAAATAATTGTTTGTGGGACTGGTGTCTTTTTAGTACTGTACATTTTTGTATGTTGATTGCCATTTACATTAGGTACTTCATGTGTATTCTTGTTTTCTGATGCATTGCAATCATTCGTATTAATAACTATTTCCATAACATTACTATCCTCCATGTTAACTAATGCTTATATTGTGTTACAAGATATTATGAAATGTTTCCACGAAAGAAATTACAATTAAATTATGAATATTTAATTTCGAATAATTAATTATTTTTCACCTCTTTTTAACACCACAATTGCACTAATAAATTAATTAAGATAAAAAAATTAAATAAATTGGTAAGATCTCACCAGGTACTGTTCCTAGGAGATTGAAGAGTTTATTTCTTCTTTTTAAATTGTAGAACACTGATTAAGTGTTTTATTAACACTAAAGACAGTTTAGTTCACTAAATTATGTTCACTAAAAGATTACAGAAGGTAATTGCGATTTATACACATATCACTTAATCCATTTTTCCTTTTATTCTAACACTCCTTTCCGTATACAACCATTTTCAATTCAATGTTCCTACCAAATTCTACTAATGCGACGGAAAGTACTCAATTTTTGTATCAAAACACTCCTTTTATTTACCAATTCTTATTAATAGTATTCTATCAACATTTCAAAGTTTCTAGTGAAACTGATAATAGTTAGTATTCTATTTTATTCAGAAGATTTTTCGAAATTCCCCTAGACAATAACGTGCATAACAAAAAATACCGGTGCTCATTTGTTTCCCATGTTTTCAATAGGATAATTTAAACAAGCATACTGAAAACGCACTTGACGTTTCAATTGTTTTCAGTATGAGCAACAGAAAACCAAACAATCAAATGGTCCGTTAAAACCTTGCTTCGTGTTAACTATCTGAAAGAGTATATATCAGGCACAGTATATTGTAGAACGAACCACGGGTTAAAGTAACTGACAATTTTCTGATATCTAATTCTGACTGATAGTAATCAGAAAGAATATCAGGATATTGTAGGACTGGCCCTAGACAGACAATACAACCTTGCTTTGACACGTTGGCAACAGCAAAACAGACGTGGTTCCGGCCAATCCTATTGGGCAATTGTTGGACCGCACCACCTCAAAGCCAGTGATTTTATTACTACTTGGTCTCGCGCCGAAATAACCACCTACTATCGCATCTTGTTCGGAACTGCTCTTACTCCTGCCAAGCTTTTTCAGATTCGCAAGAAAGACACTTATCACTGTTGGTGCGACAAAGGTATCGGCACTCTTAACCATCTCTTGTTTGCATGCGATCTTCTGAATCACCTTCGAAATTCCTTCCTACAGCAACTGACTTTCTACCTAGGCTTGGGCCCTTTTTCCTATCAGTTCATCTTTGCAACATACAATTGGTTTGCTTCAAAATACTTATTAACTTTCTCCTCTCCAACGACATTGTTATCTAATTTTCTCTTTCCCACTTACTCTTCCCTATCTCCTTTTCATCTATAACTTAAGTACATGTTCTTTCCTTTGAAAGACCTTTCTGTTCGACTCCCCTGCTCAGTCTTCCATTTTATCAGCTGCTGAATGTATCCTTTGCCCAGTCGTAAATATTTGCATGACTCATACGCAGGACGTATTTGTTCAGTCCTAAATATTGCCAGACCGCTATGGAGAAATTTTCTACTTTGCCATCCTTTTGCTTTCAGCCATTGCTCGCTATCGGCAGTTCTATCCTGTTGAAGACATTTACCTGGCAACTGAAATATTCCTCCCTCCATATTGGGAACGCATCAATTACCTTTCATTTACTCTCTCTACTTGAACAATATAGCATTTGTGGCCGACTTAGGCGTCCCGTCTATAGCACCCCCCTTTATCATTGATAATAGTGTCCAAGATAGAAAGAAACAACAGCTTCGAATATTACATAACAATCATCAAGTGGTTACGTTAATTCATACGCCATCCCACTGCAACATCACCGGGAACGAATTCAGTGAGCAGATATGCAACTCAAAATGGCACACCAATTGATCTCCGGCTTACAGCATCTTCTTTCGCCGAGATGCTGCTCCAGAAACGGCAAACCGAATGGCGAATTTACCAACAACAACAACGATCAGAACCAGAGATTTATTATTGGCAACTAGAACCGATTCCCACCACGAGGAAATGGGAGGCCCCTCATAATTGGACAAGAAAACCATTGTTTATATTCTCGCCTTCGTCTTCGTATTATACTCAGACTCCCATGCAGCAATATACACAGCAGCAGCGCCTTACGCGTTAGTTTTATTGTTGAGAAAATGAAGGTTCTATTGACCACTTGACCTTTCAGTGCTCCCTAACGCCTGGTTACCGTCCGATATTCAACACAGTCATTCACTCTGTTTATTTCTCTAGCCCCGTAACAGTGTCTTTCTTACTAGCTAACAAAAACCACCTCGTTCTTTATCATCTGCTACAATATTACCTAGTAAACAACTACGACTTGTAATGGTGTCAAAGTGATCAACAGTGCAGTGCTCTTGTTATTCATAGCAGCTTGTAATCTATAGTATCTTCGACTTAGTTAATGTTCCACATGAAGTGATTGTTTCGATCCCGAATTCATCCTGGACCATTCATCTCTGCAAGTAAAGATCCCCATTTTACCGTATGTATTGCTCAACGGACGAATTCCTGGAGCATCAATACATTGAGAAAGATATAGAAAGAAAGAAGAAGATGACGGAAATGTTTACATAAAGAGGAGGTTTTAAAGTGAGTAAAATTAAAATTAAAATATAACTAATTTTAATGGATGTGATTGCTTTATTAAAACAATGTGTGAAGTAAAAAGCATGTAGCTCTATAAAGAGTGCATATATACTGTAGTACTGCCTAAAACGGACGTTATAATACAAGTAAATATATACCGGTATAATTTTCAAACAAGAATTCACTGAAAATGCCGGTAGTTGAACTTAATTTCCGAATAAGTGACACTTTTTCACACATTTTATTTAGTAACAGTTTAGAGATGGGGTGTCAAAACTGGCAAAGGTATTACTGGAGCAGACGGTTCTACCAAAATTTTTTACATATTACATTTTCAGGTTAGATAGGAGCTCTGTATTTCTTTTAGCAAAACATACACTAAATGAGAACTCCATTACTACTTGCAGGATGACTTGAGGACTCAGTATAAATACAGTGTAAATGTGCAGCATAAAATATGAACCAACTTGTGCTAGGTGGCCACTAAAAGCATGAATCTTATCTAAGCGAGTCAGTGAAGGAGTGCAGCAAGGGAGGCCTGAGCGTTAGCGAGGCGGTGCGCCCTTAGGGAGCAGGCGCGTTAGCGTCGGAGGTTATACGTATAAACGAGGATAGTGGAAGAGGACACTTACACATACAATACTTTCACTATCACCTAAAAGTTCATTTCAATATAGTGTGCACTGACAAGAATTACTTATATTTACACTGTCATTCCGTCACAAAAAATATTTGACATTGTATTTGACCTATACATTTTGTATTTGGTAGAACCGTCTGCTCAAGTGAACCTCTGGCAAAATACAGGATGATTCACAGCAGAAGCGAGCTGATAGTTGTGACTGATAATTAATTGATATTTGAGTAAAGTGTGATAAAAATTTTAACAAATTTAGCTGTAGATTACCGAACTAGAACTTTGTAGTGACTTACGTAGGAATAGGAAGTGCAATATTTGTAACGAAGACAAAAAACAACGTGCCTTGCGGGGCTCTAACACTCGCTCTGCAATACCATGTAAATAAAATATTGATAACGTTACCTAACCAAATTTAACGTCTGGAACCATAAGACAACCGAATCTCAGTAGAATATTGGAAAAAAAAGTAGGTGAAAAACCTCCCCCGCCCCCATCGCTAAACAAAGGTGTTTTTTTCGCACAGTAATGTAGGTCGGATAATTTGATAATATGTATAATTAGGATGAACTAAACACTAATGTATCACTAGTTCAGATTTAATATGTGGTGGTTCATATGCGCAGAATAACAGTACGTAAACGGCTTGCTTCGTATGTATTTATTATCTCTACTTCCATATGTGGAACTGTAATTCATTTAGCAAATTAGCGTGCAGTTGCAGTTCTGGTATCATACTTATATTTACATCTTTCATAGGTATACTGTCTTACACAATGGTTCTTAAGAGTGCAGATTGACTGTAGGAAGGTTTATCCATTACGGTAATAAGCAGAGCGTAGTGGCTTACGCCTTAGAAACTGAGTGCGATAATCACTAACTTGGACTAGGTAGGCACTGAAAGCGAGGATGCTATCTAAACCGCTTAAAGAAGGAACGATGTGGTAGAGACCTGCACGGGCCGAATTTCGGCCCGAGCCCAATCCAGCCCGAACGTACCTAGGCCGGCCCAGCCCGGGCCCGAAAAGTTTTGGAGATTTTCAGCCCGGCCCGGCCCGATAAGTTTTTCAAAATTCTTGGCCCAAGCCCGGCCCGGGCCCGATAAATTTTAAAAGTTTTTGGCCCGACCCCGGCCCGATAATTTTTTTAAAAAATTAGCTCGAGCCCCAATCTTTCTCAAAATTTAGTACTAAATTTGACCTAACCCTCAGAAATATTTTCTAAACTTTGGTTCACAACCTAACGCTTGCCTTCCGAATGGTACCATTGCCTCACAGAACTTTGCCTGTCATCGAGAGAACAAAAACTCCATTCCCTGTAACAAAAATCTAACTTAATTGATTTTTAGCATAAAGTGAAGATGGCAATATTGTTTAGCGACAGGCAAAACATTCCCACGCCTTCTTTTTATATTTTGAGTTCAGTGAAGGCCAAGGTCAGAGCTAAATTTACTGCATACTGCCTGCAATCGTCTGTAGTGAAAGAGGAGCCGCTAAGCAACACAAACTGTAAATAGCTATTGCATTCCTTGTAACATTTTCACTTCTTCAAAGTTTGGCTTTATTCCAATTATCGTTTAACGAAAGTCAATAATTATTAAAGAATTGCAATTGATCTGCCCCAGCCTGGCCCGACCTCAAGAGAAATCAGTGTCGGCCAGCCCAAGCCCGACCCGGCCCAAAGAAATAACAGTGTCGGCCCGCCCAAGCCCGGCCCGGCCCAAAGAAATAACAGAGTCGGCCCGCGGGCCGAGCTGGGCTTCGGGCCGGGCCCGGCCCGTGCAGGTCTCTACGATCTGGGCGAGCTTTGGGTTGCGTCTAAAGAAAGCAGGCGCGTCAGCGATGCTGGGTATGTGCATAAAGAAGGTTAGTGGAAAAACCCTTCATATGGCATAAAATATGAAGAATATAGATTTTATCCTTTCCAATATCCTAATGTTTTATCCTTTCCAATATCTGGTAAATTAAATATCTCCTCAAGTGTCTCTGATATATATAAACACTACATCAGAGAATTCCAACATTGCCTGTGACTCTTTCAGATCAGTATCACACTTTGCAGTCACTAACTACTAAAAGAACATTAGAGGAAGTCGGACTCATTACAGACACGTTTGGAAAACGTCCATGGTTACGGATCACGACTTACTACACTACACTTCACTTTATCATAGTTCTCTTATTAAATATTATGTGTTACAGAGGACACTTTGCATTTGACATTTCTACTTTATTATACGTGAGAGGTAAATTCCCATATGTTCCAAGTACTTATACATTTTTTTTTTTTTTTTTTTAATCTTCCGTACATTTTACAAATCTATGTATACCTAAACTGAGATAGCATCGCAATTAGATTGACTTTTATTCCGTTAGCCTCCGCCAGTTTTTCAACATGATAATAATGACTTTATGAATGGGTTGGGTTAGGTTAGTTTAAACTACTATAGATTAGATTAAGTTTGGTTTCGTTCACTTACATTAGTACAAAATTAGTTTGACGGGGCGTGGCTTATCGGGATATAAGCCACAGATTTCGTGCAGCCCTAGTTTAGGCACATCACTCGAAATAATTGTTGAAAAATTATAATTCTGTCACTAATTCCCTTCTTATTGACGTTCTAAAGATTTGCGTGGGGTGACGTAACAATATTCACTTAGCATAGATGAGGTTCATAGGAGAACCACCAGGGGCCTGTTTCTCAAAACATCTTCTAACATTAGTGTACTAGTTTTCAAAACCAAATAATGTACAATTGTACATGTGAGTTAACTGGCGCAGATGGTGGCTGAGGTGATTGTTGAGGGTATGCCAAGTAATGTCAGAAGAAGTTTGGGTAGAAAGTCTCTCAGCTTAAAACTTGGCCGACCAAAATTTTGCAGTACAAAAACATCACATGGCTGAAGCGAGGTGGCTCAATGGTAGAGCGTTCACCTCCGGTGCTTGGGGTCCCTGGTTCGATCCCAGTTTGCAGCGTTTGAACTTTGTGGTGGACAAACACCGTGCTGGACTTTGTTGTGGTTTTTTCGGGATTCTTCCGTTTCCTTCCACTTCTTCATTCCACCATTTCACTCGTCTTTCATCATCTTCATCGTCTCCTTTAGCCTAACCGGCATAATCGTGGGACGTAAAACTTAAATATTTCATTTCATTTCATCGCATGGATGAAATCTCGCAGGTCAAAATCTTGGGTGGGACAAAATCTCACCTGGGCAAGATCTGGAGATGCAAAATAGCCAAGCTTAGCCCCCCCCTCCCAATGAGAAGCCTTTTTTTTTTTCTAATTCTCATGGAGAATTTTCTCCTTTTTTTTTTGGGGGGGGGGGCATTTTATGACTTCCTTGTTCAGCATCACTTTGTTTCCCTGCAGTGTATTGTACAATTAGGAAAGTTAGGTTACGACTCCAGTACTTGTGGGTCCTATGCTCAGTTCAGATATAGCAGTCTTGATTGGTTTTTAAACTGACATTGCAGTTGTTGCCAGCAAATGTAAGTTATGTAACCCTCTACATCTCAATTGTCGTTTCGGTTGAGATGTAGAGATCTTATCAAGTACGTGGAAGTTATACATTTTGATTTGTATGTTTTACTGGTTGCCTAAATTTAGTGTGCCAGACAAGGAAAACGTACCATGAACCAAGAAAGAGATGCAAATTATTTTTGTTTTGGTATAAAGTCTTGTTTACATCTCGTTTCCCGTTATGGTTATTTTGGATATGATGTTAGTTTAACATCATCTTTCACAGAATTCGTCCTTTCATTACTGTTATTTCTTGTCAAAACTTTTGAAATATGAAACTTGTGGGTAGTGTTTTAAACGTTCACCTTCTCACTGGGCTTAATAATTTTATATATACTTATAATGAAGTTTGTTTATTCATAACTTTTAAATAATTTTTCCCACAAAATCTACTACATTTTCAGAACGATTATTTCTAACACTATCAAACTCTTTACCAGGGTGGAAAAAAAATCATGATTTTTTTAAAAAAAATCATTTTTGATGATTTTTTTGATTTAAATCGATTTTTTTGATTTAAATCAAATCTTTCTCCTCGCATAATACAAGTCGCGAACTGAAGAAAAAGCATTACGAATTAGTATTAAATGCCAATTATGCAATTTAAGTGAAACTATTGGGGTTGAATTTTGAATTAATTCCAAATCGTTAACCTATATCAATCCCAAACATTTGTGTGTGTGTGTGTGTGTAAATTATAGACTTTCAGTCAAGCATCATCCCTATTTACCCTAGGATCATGGTTCATACCTCATTCTCTTCAGAATAGAACAGCTTTTAAAACGGTAACATTCACATTTTCCCTATCATGTACCTAAAGCGGAAAATTTTGAGAGAAGTGGGGATTTTTTCTGATTTTTTTTATCAAATTTTGATTCCCTCTGGACTCCCCTGTGTTAACGCACAGATCTCAAAATCAACTGGGAAATGCTAAGGGGTGTACTAAATGTGTGTACAAAATTTCAAGCTTCTATCTTGAATAGTGAGGGTGGGAAAAATATTTAACAATGAGCTAAGAAAATCCTCACAATACCCCAGATGACCCGGATGTAATATAAAAGTTTCCTCAGACATCCCTATTTATCCTAGAATCATGATTTATACATTATTCTCTTCAGAATAAAACAGAGTTTCAAACGGTATTTTCAAATGTCTCCATTGTGTAGGCCAGTGGTTCTCAAGCTTGTTGTGACCGCGACCCATATTAAATATTAAAACTGTTTTGTGGCCCAGCTAGTTTTATTCAAATACACATCGTGATGCGTTCCAAACCAATTAAATTTTGAAAGTCATATTTCTAATTTTTCCATAGAAATGTAACTCAGAGCTAACAATATTCCCAACGCAGTGCCCTACCCCGTGACAGATTTTGACTCACCCATTCTCTTTCCATTTTAATCCAGCATCTCTACTGATTGTACAATCAAGAAAGAAAGTATTTTTCCGTTGACAAAATTTCTTTTCCTAATAACTAAACAAAAAATAGCCTATTAGAGTACCGCTTTTGGCAAGTTATTAAGTTAACTAGTCTAATGATAGCAACAAAAAGATCCAAATTAATACATTTGTTCCCGAGTTATTGACAAAACAAAATTTGTCAACTGTCAAATACTTTCTTTCCCATGTGTACAACAAGGCAAGGCTCTGAGCAATCACTTACTCTTCACCTCATTAACAAACGCTTCGAATTTTCATTTCCTGAATGGTGCTTTATAACATATGTTTCTGCATCAAAATAAAATTTTCATACTTAATTTCTCGCGACCCACAAAAACATGGCCCGCAACCCACACTTTGAGAAACACTGGTGTAGGCTATCTGGGGCTGGAAAATCACGAAAAAAGGGATTTTCTGTTAATCCCCTTTTTTACTTTTTCCCCCTCTGTACCGCCTCTGTTTAAAGATAAAGATCTGAAACAAATCTGAAAAATACTAAGAGTGCACTGGACGAGTGTGCAGAATTTCAGTCTTCTGAATGCAAAATGTAGGCCCGCCAAAAAATAATAAAAATAGGCACAACAAAAAATATCTTTTAAAAAAAAAATTATGATGCCATCACATCCTATGTCTCGACGCAGAGAGGCGTGAAAGCATATGTAACGTGCTCTACGATGCCTTCAGTCCTGAAAAAAACGAAGTAAAAAGCTTTATTGGTACTTTTTTAATCGAATAATGAAGATTTTATCCTATCACATAAAAATAGGTGATATAATTTAATAGGTTAAGCGTTAAGGAAAAAGTACAGCAACGCTTATCAGTGACACTTTTTTTTCCACAAAAGTTACTGATATTTGGCAGGGGCAAATTTTTAAGGAAATTGTAAGTAGCTTGCGGCACGAAATACATAAATTTTGCCTAAAGTTATAAAATCTAAAACCAAAAAAAAAAAAAAAAAAAAAAAATCGGACAGGGGATAGGACACTTCTAAATACGTCCTTTTATCTGGAAACAAATATATAGACGCGCACACAAAAGAATCTTCGTCTTAAATGTCGATGGTGATTTCCCCGTTGGAATAGTTAACGATTTACAATATAAACCCTATGTTACGAAGAGAAGAAAACAGGATTATCCTGTTACCCGTTCAAAACGGGATTTTCCCTAATCATCCTCTGCATGACACTTGTTTTCATGCTATGCTGTACATACTGTACATTTGAGTCACATTGTATTATGATTATCATCTTCCATAATCGAAATAACAGAACAGAAACGGGACTTTACTTATTTTCACTTTATATTATTTCGGAATTTGATTTAAATCAGCGATTTTTATTAAAAAAATCAAGTGATTTAAATCTTGATTTAAATCGTGATTTAAATCAGACTGATTTAAATCAATACACCTTGCTCTTTACTATACTTTTTGTCGTCGAAGATTAATACAGGATTCCTATTGGTCAGGAAAGTCAGGGAAGATCAGGGAAAAAGACTGGAAATCAGGAAAAGCCAGGGGAATTTTATAAAATATATATTTCTCTTACATTAATTCTACACCAATTTCAGGTTATCAACCATTATATGGGACGTTGCTCAGATTTTATGAGAGATCCTTCGTGGCTAAGCGGTTAGCGTACGCGTCTTTGGCGTGGAAGACCCGGGTTCGATTCCCAATGGGAGCGCATGTGGTTAGGATTCCACGTTAATCAGTAGGTCCACGTCTTATATAGCCTCGCTGATGAACGGGATGTAAAACTAATTATCAGCTCAACTCAACTCAGATTTTTATCGGAGGTAAGTGGAATGTACGTATGAGCAATTGACTACTATTTGTCTTTTTAAAGTAAATGTTCTAATACGTAAATAGTCACCGTTATTTATTCCTTATCTATATATTAACGTCGTCCGATACCTGTCATGAAAGTCAGGGAATTTCCTGCCAAAGGTAATGGAAATAGATTTCTTTAGATCAGTAGAAGCCCTGTAATAGCTCTGTAAACAATTTGTTAGCACTAAAAAACCCACTGTGTCCACCGGTTTTGAAATTTTTACTTCCTATTGAATGATCGATTTTTCATTAATTCTCAAAGTTTTTCAGATATTTCTTGTCAATATGAAGTGATTAAATATTTTTTCATATTATCTCTCTGAAAACAAAACTTGAACTATTATCTCTCCACTTTGATTATTATTTAAAAAGAAAAAAAAATCCAAGCAAAAAGTCCAGAGAAAAGCTTCTAAAAAAAAAAGGTTTTTCCGACCTCTTGGATCTCTAGGAAAACCTCTTCATAACGATTTCTTAATTGTACAGTGTTCTGTATGTATATTTTATTTAAAAACTAACATTTCACATTTAAAATTGTCAGACAGTAATATCCTCCTTATGGTTGCAAAGTAATTATTATAAATGTACAAAAAAAAAAAAAAAAAAAAAAAAAAAAAAAAAAAAAAGCTAATTAGCGATTTTGTAATTTTACAAAGAGAACAAGAAAGGTTTCCTGTATAGGTCAGTATATCATTAGTTTCGGAAAGAAAGAATAAAAGATGTAGTTCCCGTTCATCAAAAATTTAACTATTCCATTAGTAATATTCACTTTCATTAATAACCCGTCTCCTTTAGCTTAAAGGTCGTAACGTGTGACGTAGAACTAGAAATTTGATTTCATAGAAGAAGAAAAGAGTGAGATTGTAAATCAAAATAGGAACATTTTCTCCAACTGTTCATGCTCACTATTTTTTTTTTTTTTTTTTACTTTTATTATTATTAAGATTAGAATTTATTTATTTATTTATCTTAGAGCATGGGTCACCTTAGCAGTCGAGAAGTATTAACATTATATCGTAACTTGCTGCAATATGGAAAGCAACTGAAGCTGACAGATAAAGACTATTTTAGACAAAGAATCCGGCAGGAGTTCAAGAAAAACAAGGATTTGGAAGACCAAGAACAAAGGAAGTTTCATTATGAGGTGAGGGAATAAGGTTTTATATTCTAAAGTTCGTAAGAATTGCTTTTTAGTTTGTAAACTGGAGTGAAGTATGTTTAAATTTCAGTCATCTCCCTCCGGAAATAGAACCCTGGACCACGCGCACGACATTTCCGTGCTAGCTATTAGACCAGCGGGGAAGGCTAAAAGAGGTTTCTTTTTATCAGTAGTTGTTCCCCGAAGCCTTCGACTCTCTGTGCGCAATAGGTTAAAATTAGTTAATTGTACATTCTAATTGTTTACACTTAACTTTTTAAGTTTGTCCACCAACTAACTTCCTGTTACACGAAAATTAATGTTCAAATCTAAATATAGCTACCGCCTTTGTCTTAATAATAAAAGCAAAGCATACAGTTCATCATCATTATTATACAGTTTCAGTACTTAAATTGAGATAATAGAGTTATGAGTTGCAATTACATAATCACAATATATTGTCGTAGCAATTCACAAATACGAGTATTAATGCTCAAATCTAAATATGATCACAGACCTTGACCTATTTTCAAATAATTAAATTGAAACAATATGGTTTTTAAGTTGGAGTTAAATCATCACAATAGTTTTATGTGCAAGTTGTGACTGCACATTAGCGGTATCGATTGGTGTCTAAAGCTTCCTCGTGGCTAAGCGGTTAGCGTACACGTTTTTGGCGTGGGAGACCCGGGTTCGATTCCCGGCGGGAGCTCATGGTTTGGATTACACATTAATCAGTAGGTCCACGTCGCCTATAGCCTCGCTGCTGAAAGGAACGCTAAACTAAAATCAACTCAACTCTACTGATGTCTAAGCATGACTATGAACTATTAAGAATTATCGTTACTCACAGGCTGAGACGTTTCCCTTTTATATGTAATAAGGATTAATTACGTCAATGAACTTTGCTTAAGAAAGTGAACTCTGCTAACGACAAATATAATTTCGAAAAGAGTTATCTCCAGCTTTGGACAAAAAGGACTTTACATATGGCTTTCCTCTATTTTAACGAAATTAGCTTATCGAGGTTAAACATGTAAATAGAAACTGAAGAGCGAAAACCATAGGCTATTAAGGATTAGCTAGTTCATATAATGGATTCACTTTCTGGTGTAATTGAAAGTACTTTTTACCTTTATTACATTATGTAATTACGTCATTATATTCTAACCATTTAATATTTTCCCCATCGCTTGCATCTTTTTTCTTTCCTTTAATTATGATTTCTAGAAGGAAATTTAGATATAAGATGGCCACCCTGTAAAAAATCTTCACAGCCGGGAGTAGGTGGAGAAACTCGGCTGGAAGGGTCGCTAAGACCGAATTCCGTAGCCTTGCAACCTTCTTAGATGCCACCAGTACACATCCCACCGTGATAACGGCATGTCTTATAAAACACTTGTTTTCCAGCATTATGGCGTAATATGGCAACATTCACGGTACCAGACGGTGTCAACACATGTGGCCAGTCACCAACTATCCTACAGATAGGTGTTGTAAACAAACAAGAAACTTGCAAATCATTGAGAAAACATAATGATCTATCTACGCCTGGCCATGACTTCGTTAGTATTGCCATATTGCTCCATAATGCCGGAAAACAGGTGGCTTTTTACGACACGCCATTATCACGGCCATGAAATGTCTACACTTGGTGTCTATATGCCGTTTTTGTTTCAGAACGATACATTCCTAACAGTCTACCCATTAGCATTCCCATTTGTCCACCAAAGAGCTAAACAGCCTTTAATTTCTGATTTTTCACATTTTGTTCTTCACCTTTGTCACCTTTCTTCACCTTAAAATTTTTCTTCACCTTTCTCTGTTTCTGGCATTTGTAAGGACGAACGTGGAACCCACACCTCACGGTTTATACGTCAAAAGTATCTACAAAGAACCTTTTCTGGATGGAAGTTTCATTTCATTCGCACTTTTGGTTCAAAAGTTCGGGTTATGAGACTTTACGAACATCCTGGAGAATAGAAATTACGTCATTCTGGTATACTTGATTTTCTAATGTGTGATTCCAGAAGCTTAAAGTTTTAGTCCATTTCCTCGTAACCACAGAATGTACCGAAATTATAACCAACGTTCCTACTGACACAACCTATCCATCAATGTGTTCTTCTCGACGTTGTCTTTATGACCAACAATTAAAGAAATAAATAGATGAAAAATAATTATTTTCAAAATTCAATTCGACGTAATATGGATGGGAATATGGCCCTTTTTTATCTTGTTAAATTTTCAAGGTTATGAGGTTAAGAATTTCCTTTCCTCTCCTTTTCTTTAGTGTTAGGATAAATTGTTTAATTTTCGCAGAAGAAAATAAAATCCACGATTTGCACATACATACTTACACACACATACACACACACACACCAGAAAAAAAAGAAGAAGAAAGAAAGAAAGAAAGAAAGAAAGAAAGAAAGAAAAGCGCTCAAAACATGGCAACACAGAAATGTGTCTGTTTCATCGACTGCCTTGCTACCGATCATTAGTAAGTCTCACATTTAGTTTGATGACATTCGAAGCAAGTTACACTGTATCGGCACTGGACAGGTACTGTACACAGTGCAGAACTTAGGCGTGGTGATAAATAAATATCAGTTCAATGTAACAATAGAACTGAGAATAATGGTAGGAAGTATTTGGTACTTTTCCATGCAAAAACCTCTCTATTTTGGGAACAAATATCAAAGAAATAATAAGTCTAAAAGCCTGATTTAGCCTGTTGTATATTTTGGATATGAAAGTTAATCCTTGAGACTCCTTTCTTTGGTAAGTTGTTTTCCTGTTGTCAATGTTTTTTTTTTTTTTTTTCTGTCCAGTATGTTATACTGTATTTTTTCGATTGAAATTAATAATGCATGGGCCTTAAAACGAAATTTCCTGTTTTATTTTAAAAAGGTAATTGAATCTAAAGAGTAATTGTATTTAAAAATGTAAACATCGTTATGTTATTTACAGGGTGACCCAATTATTATGTATATGATGTTTGACTGACTGTAGCATTTGTAATTCTGGACAAAACGTTTCGATATGGCAACACTGTGTATCCTAAGAGTGGGGATAACGCTCACTGAACTTATGACCATTAGTGTACGCCAGACATGATGGCGGAATCGTTGTCTCTGGAACAGCATTTGCATAGTGTGGATTTGTACTCTGCTACAACATTGGAGGTGAGACGGAGGATGACAGTCGGGTTTGGAGGAAATGGGCTCTCTGTGTTAACAGTCGTAAGAATTAATAAATTTGACGTTACTGCTAGTGTTTTATAGGCCCGGAGTATGCATACCGACATGCTGACATGCTTCTGACAACGTTGCTCTTCGTCTCCAGGCATGTATTGATTTGGATGGTGCATTGGTGGAGCATGCCATCGAGAACAGAGCTTAAAATTCTTGTAAGGAAATGTATGAGAATAATCTGTTTATGTTCAATTTTATGTCCAAGTTATGTTCCTAGTTTCTTTACCGCAGTCTTTGAAACATGATACCGGTATACATAATTATGGACAACCCTGTATAGAAGAAATATCGAATGAAATATACATCCGAGAGATCTCAATAAACATATTTATTTTGATGCTTTATTATTGTAACAAAACATACATTTAAAATGTAATCTGGCAGCGCTAGATTCCACATACTCTGACAGTATATACTCATTCCCTCTGTTATTACTAGCAAAACCAAATTCATATATTTTGTAATTTTTCATGATTTTTATTGTTCATACCAGTTGTGTATCCTTCAGCCCTAATTCACTACATCCTACTTTAGTTCCGTATCTGTTACTTCAACAAAGCTTGTTACACTTGTTTTTTTACACCTTTTTTCTAATTATTATTTTACAGAAAGGCTGCACACTGCTATCAAGAAAGAAAATACTGTAGTACAGTGAATGTTATCCAAAATGTCTACGTTACTTAAAATTATGAAGTTACCCAGAGAATTTCTATCAATTTGTAATGGAAGTCGTACGCGCTTGGGTAGTGGTGTGACTCCATGGGGAGTGTCTGTGACCAGAGCTAAGCATGTAATTGACTACTCGATGGTGCCGTCACTTAATGAAGACGACTTGGAGGAGCAGTTTGTGAAAGGCCATGGTCCTGGTGGGCAAGCTGTGAACAAGCTTTCTAATTGTGTACTGCTCACACATAAACCAACAGGTATTTATTTATTAGCTGAAACTTTCATTTGACATAAATTGGGATGAAGTTAGATATTCTTTTAATAAGTATCAGATTAGATAAGAGGATAACAGTTGTTGTAGTGAAACCTTGATTGATTGTAAATTTTCTTCACTAGAAACGTATCCTTAACCCTGTTCTTTCAATTATCCAATCCTCAGGATTATCTTTAGCACTAACTTTATTATTATTACTACTAATAGAAATATCCTTTCTCTACACGGAAAGAATAAGGTTTAATGAAAATAAAATCGGAAATTTATCTTCGTTTTACCTTCAGAAGCGAATTTTCGTAAATACCATAATGCTTTCTTTTTTTCTCATTTGTAATGAGCAGAAGAGGTTATAAATGTAAAACGATGGAAAACAACAAGAAGCTTTCGAAATGTGTGTGTGGTGGAGAATGGAAAACGAATGAGAGGGTGTTAGAAATGGTGGGGAGAGAACAATTTTAGATATTATTAAGAGTAGGAATAGAAACTGGTTGGGACATTGCGTAAGGAGGAACTTTATCATAAGGGACCTGCTAGAGGGTATGGTGGCAGGAAAGAGAGGGAGAGGGCGAATGAGACTATAATTAATGGGCGATATTAAAACAGAATCGTATGTGAAGATGAAGAGGTTAAGCGGAAAACTTCGTGGAGCATGGGAGCTTCTCAGTTGCAGCAAGTGACCTGCCAATAATGACAGAATACCACCTATGATGATTCGATAGCCAAATGTCATTCCTCAAAGTAGGTAACAGTTTTATCGTTCCTAATTAAAAATTACCGAATCCGAATAAAAAAATAGTTATATTAATCCTATTTGAAACCAACCCCATACCATTCAGTCCATTATGTGGATCCAGACCTATACCCTATAACACGATGTCAATGCGCAACTACCATTGACCGGCAGGCCTGGGATCCACTCAAATACAACATTCATTTAACATTCCAGGTTATATAATAAATAAATAAATATCAATGTCATAACCTCTAAATTTATTAAACATTAAATATACTATAGAAAACAAAAAACACATACCCCTAACAAACATGCAGAGTATGAACTTACATATATATATATATATATATATATATATATATATATATCCTTTGTTTAAACAATATAGGGTGAGCCTAAATGATTCATCTGGATTCAAAGCACTGTTTATTTACAAGTATACGACATACAAAAATGAGTGATACATGAAAAAATACATGCATTCACTAAGTTTTAAAAGCCCGCTTTGGCTCATGTACTTGCTAAATGACAGACCAGAGCATTTTGCATTGATTTCGCCAGTTTCGTGATACTGGTTGTCTGTGTAAAGGGAAAAGTACGGGGCAACCGTGTGTCTCAGACGAAATCGTGAAGCGCGTGCGATAGCTTTGTGCGCAGCCCACAAAAATCAGTCGTTCTTGCAAGCCTTAAACTGGTCATTCCCTTTCCAACTCCACACGAATATGTGGCAGTTCAGTACCCCACACTCTCACATTGTGACATTCACCTTTTTCGACAGATGGAAAGTCGCCTCGTCGCTGAATATCAGTATCGTTGCAAGGTCATCATCATCTTCCATAGCATGCTGCATTCGGGTACAAAACTGCAATCGGCGGGCATAATCATCTGGAGTAAGGTGTTGTAATAGTTTCAAACGGTAGAGTTTGAAATGCAAACACCGCCGCAAAACATTCCCACACTATTTCCTGCTGAATGTCCAGTTCACGGTTGATTTTTGTGGGCTGCGCACAAAGCTCTATCTTACGCGCTTCACGATTTCCTTTGAAACATTTGATCGCCTCGTGCTTTTCCCTTTACACAGACAACCAGTATCATGAAACTGGCGAAATCAACGCAAAATACTCTGGTGACCAGGCGCAGCTTTTCCGTATTTGCGTACGAATGAATGCTCGTAGCCGACGAACACTTTGCATATTCTAACACACAAAAACTCTTTTTCATGGGTACTATCTTGTATAGTCCCGTCGCAGATCTGCTGCCATCTAGTGTGCACGCGAGCCACAAGACGGACTTTTTAAACTTGGTAACTATCTATCTTTTCATGTATCACCCGTCTTTGCACGTCTATACTTGTAAATTAACAGTACTTTGAAACCTGATGAATCATTTAGGCTAACCTTGTATTATTTCAACTTATTTTTTTAACTTACGATGTATTATTTCGCTACTCATTATTCTCTTTTAATCATTCGTGTCTTCTTTGAAAATCATTCTTTTAACTTTCCTCATTTCATCATATATTTCTGTCTTTCTCCCCCCCCCCTCCCTTCATACCCCAATATCCATCAACCTAAACACAACATTAACATTTCACTAAAATAAAATAACACCGATAGAATTTCACACAAAAAAATACTTCCTATCAATCACTATAATATTAATGCATATTCAGAATTCCTAAAGGTGACTTCATTACATGATTAATCATTCTCTTCTAGAGGGAACATGAGCTGACGGTATACAGGGTGTTACAAAAATTTGTCACAAAATTTTGGAAATTGATTCCTCACATCAAAATAAGAAAAGAAGTTCTTAAGGACCTTGGTCGAAAGTGCATAGTTTCGTAGTTACAGGGTGGCGAAAACGAAAAAAAAAAAAAATGAACTTTAAAGGTTCTTAGTTCCACTACTATAGGACTATCGTAGTCGGGTCAAGACATCACTGAGGAACGAAAGTCTGTTTCAGGGAACCTGATAGGAAACTCGTCTAGCTCCGACCCTTTCCACTGAAGAAAGGGAGAGCAAGACGTTGACCTTAACAGGGAGCTTTTCTAATGAACAGAATCGTGTAAACTCTATATTCGTACCTCAAATTTAGAGCAATGCTTCCTCAACATCTGGTGCTAGTGAATTGACGTACGAATTTACAATTTACACGATTCTGTTTATTAGAAAAGCTTCCCTCCCTGTGAAGGTCAATGTCTTGCTTTCCCCTTCTTCAGTGGAAAGTGCTGGGAGGTCTCTATACTTTTACCTCGGAATTCTTCACCTGCCCAATCCAGGGGCGTCATTTAGTGAGGGCAGGAGGGGGCAATTGCCGCCCCCTCAAGAGTTTGAGGAATAAATATACTTTAATCGATTGTCTACTAATATACTAGTACAAAACGTTAAAGTCTTATGTCGGTGGTGGTCTTGCCCCCCTCAAGTGAAGGCTGAAATGACGCCCCTGGTCCAATCATCGAACTATTCTTGCTTTAACGTTTGTTTTTTCTTACCTAAAACCATTAGATTATAACTGTGTATTTATTATTATTATTATTATTATTATTATTATTATTATTATTATTATTATTACAATTATTATTACTATTTTGTCTTCAATATCAGCACCCTTATTTAGTAAAAGATGCTTGAAGAACTCGTCCCTCTTTCCTCCTCTAAGTGAGTGAATAAATTTGAATTGCGCAAATAAAATTGTTTGAAACATAAACCACCATTTTTTTGTATATATATATATATATATATATATATATATATATATATATAAAAATACATCAACAGAAAATGAAGCCACTGTTTCAAAAAATCTTCTAATCAGAGTATCTACGTGTTTAAGAAAAGTAGGAGTAACAAAACTAGGGATTCATATATAATAATACAGGGCCTGGCAAGGAGGCATGAAGGTTTTGAAAAAAGTGTCATGCGTGCTGCAGTGGGCCAAATATGAACCAGAATGGTTGAATGTATTTGTTGCAACATAGCACTTCAGTGGCAATGGAGTCTTGGTCTGTTGCGCTATCGCTTTTTTAATTATTATTATTTTTACAGCGCTTTCATTGAAAAGATGCCTTCTGCATTGCTCACACAGAAGAAAGGCAGAAATATTGGCACCAGTAGTTTTGGCACCATTTATAATAGAAGTACAGAAAATGTGACAAAATACTCTGAATGTAATAGATATTTAAATTTACATGTTATTAACTAGAACTGCTCCAGCGCGACGAATCAAACCAGTGACGAATGTACAGTCAGCGACAAAATTTCTTGTTGAATATTGCACTCAAATCTGTCGTCCATTCGAGAGATATTCGCGGAAGAAATTTTAACATAGGAAAAGAACTTTTGTTACTGACAGTACAGACACCGATAAAGATACTATTGGCAGTTTCATTAGATATTCAAAGCAAGTTAAAATTCCCCTCTAATGGGTTTGTATTTTACTTTCAAGTGCAAACCGTAAAAGTTAATTGGAACCATGGAAATTGAAGTACAGAGAAAGAAAATTAGAAAATACTCTGGATATAATAGATGTTAATGTACCAACTTGTTTGTACATTCGTCCCTGGTTTCATTATTCTTGCTGATACAGTTCTAGTCATTAACATGTGAGCGTAAATATCTATTATATCCAGAGTATTTTCTATTTTTTTTTCTCTGTACTTCAATTTCCATGGTTCGAATCAGCTGTTACTGTTTGCACTTGAAAGTAAAATACAAATCCAGTGCAGTGAACATAGTGCAGTCTTCAGCAACTCAAAGAAGATACAGTTTTCCATAAATTTCTCAAATCAGTCCATCAATTCCAAAGTTATAGGCAAATAAATTTCACAGAAGAGAAAGAAATTTTGTCGCTGACTGTACATTCGTCACTGGTTTGATTCGTCGCGCTGGAACAGTCCTAGTTAATAACATGTGAATTTAAATATGTATTACATTCAGAGTATTTTCTCACATTTTCTGTACTTCAATTATAAATGGTGCCAAAATTTTTGCTTCGTTTCTTGGTGCCAAAATTACCGTGTCAAAACTACTGGTGCCAAAATTACCGCGACCCCACACAGAATGGCCTCCTCGATCACTGGACCTGGAACCTTGTGACTATTTTGTATGGGGCTACCTAAAAAGTAAAATTTACATAGACAAACCACGTAATCTTGTAGCTCTTTCCGATATCATAATCCCAGAAATGCAAAGGGTTTCGCGTGCCATGCTTAGAAGCTGTATGGGAAACTTAACCAGTCGTCTACAAGAATGCCGCGACATAATGAACGCCACCTAACTGATGTCATTTTTCGCAACTGAGTATTTTCTCCCCTTATGTTTCAATATGTAATTCCAAATAGCAATGTAACATTAATGGCTAATAACAATAAATTAATTTAAATACGTTTAGAGCAGCAGTATTTTTTGGTGCGATTTGATTGTAACTTATCCAACCTTATCAACAAATCTTCTAAGTTTACAAAATGAAACAATTTTCTACTCCATGCTATATCACGTTGTGAAGTATACGAGCGACCCAAGTATGTAAATGGTTTGTCTGCCTTCATAATTTAATTTTTATGTTTTTAATCAATAAATGAAACGGTTTGACGAGCCAGGATCTTCCTTGAGGCTGTGCTCCAAAGCAGACATACTTGTCTACTTCAACCCTAACACCCATATTTTTCAAAATATTCACAAAATTATCAGTCACTTTCTGAATCTTGTTCATTGTTACTTATGCGTATTGTTGAAACAAGCGATTAAAAAAAAATAAAAAATAAAAAAACGGAAAAGAAAGTGGAAGTTACCCTTTTGACCTTAATATTTCAGCCCCAAACAATAGTGTCACTTTCGAAGAGAAAGCTGTATATACTAAATTTTATTCAAATCATTGAGGTTTTAAGAGATATCCTGAAACAGATGGAGACTTAGATGTTGGACCACAAAGACACCTATTTGTATTATTTTCGCGTTTGAACTACAAACGGCTGTTCGTTCTTTTTTTTCTTGTTTTTATAGAGATAAATACCCACGTTGAACCACGAAAACGGCTAATTTATTATTATTATTATTATTATTATTATTATTATTATTATTATTATTATTATTATTATTATTATTATTATTATTATTCACGTTGAATCTCAGTGGCTGTTCACCTCATTCTTTAATTCCCACGAATTTGAAAAAGAAAAAAAAAAATCTACGTTGGATTTCGAACGGTAGTTTGTCTGTTTCAAAGTTCCAGGTGAACCTCAACAACTGTTTGTTACTTTATAATTTCTAACGTTGAACGTCAATTACTTCGTAATTTTTACTTTTGACCTACTATAGAAGAGAACAAAATATAGTGATTGTGAAAAGAAAAATGGAAATTTTAATGTCTTTACACGTTTCATGGCTCTACATACCGAAAAAGTGTTTTTTTGAATCCTATTCATCCTTCCATCTCGATGTATGCACACATATCTAGAAGTTATAAGATTAACTTGTGTGGACCAAATTTTAAACATGAGTTTTTATAAGATTCTCCAGTGGGAGGAGAAGAGGGCTTCCAATTTTTTTCTACCTTCGAAAGAAGGTAGTTTTTACACTGGTACTTCAGACGATTTCCTTAATTTCGTTCGCATCTTCTGTTGAAGGTATAAGGCGTAGAGTATTGAAATATATAGTATGAAAAGAAGAAACTTATTAAGTTTTAGTTACAAATGGTAGAAGTGCTTGAGATGCTCTTTTTTAGTCACATAACACACGTTCATAATATAGACCTTACTCCATTCATATACGTCAGAGAATATTCTGGTCAATCCTACTTACGGCCGTTCTGGTCCATTTCTTCAAATCGTCAAGGCTAGCTGGCAAATGTGGTTTCCGCAGACTTTTTGCACTGTTCACTGTGGTATACCAAGTGTGACATAACTGATTTGCCCTGAAAAATCACCAAGGGATACTACACTTATCTAAAGCATCCGTTTAAACAAATGGTATCTGCATATAGTTCCAGCGATGTTCTTTCTCCATCAGTGCGTTTTTGTAAAAAGACTAATTTGCTCGAAAAACTGAATTTTTGACAGATCTTAAACAAAATATGCTGTTTTTACACGTAAGTAGGAAGATAAATTAATTCCCTCGTTCTTGACCAATTTCAATCACAAGTAGTGAGGATAATTGAAAAGTCGGGAAGAAAATATATGTCGTCATTATTGTCGAAAACAGTAGAACACAAAACCTGTAGGTCTAAATTGAATATTAGGACTTGAACCGAGACTTCATGAGAATCTACAGAATCTCTGACCAACAAACTAATTACGAAATATTAGTAGTAGTAGTAGTAGTAGACGAAGAAGAAGAAGAAGAAGAAGAAGAACTGGAATTATGTTGGATCTTGCTCATGCTTTTCATGAAATTAAAGTTCTCATTTCTTCCGCATAAGAGAAGATGCTCGGCATGTATAGTACCTATTATATTGGAAGAAGAAATGTTACGTGAGAAAAGCATTTGAAATTTCTTGGGAGCGGGAATTTTTTCCAAAACCACCTGAACCCTTTCCTGCTGCTCCTCGCAATGCAATATCTTCGACCTAGTTATAGCGGCTTTTTTTTTTTTTTTTCGCATTTCTTCTTATTTACTGTACAATGCTGAATAAAGGTAGAAACTACGCCTCGTCCATGTTGAGTTGTTGGTGGAGTAATTTTTT
This sequence comes from Thermobia domestica, assembly GCF_964235325.1. Taxonomy (NCBI): domain Eukaryota; kingdom Metazoa; phylum Arthropoda; class Insecta; order Zygentoma; family Lepismatidae; genus Thermobia; species Thermobia domestica. The sequence goes on from NC_137468.1 coordinate 164,831,412, forward strand.
TTTTTTCTTTATGTAATCTGCTATCTAAAGTAGATCATCGAAAACGCCAGTGATATTACTTTATTGGCAAAACACACGATGTCCCACCTTCATTTCCTATAAATAAAGGCTTTTATTGTGGTACAAATCACAGTCTGTGGCACCATTTACACCAGATTTGTTTTCTTTCGTTTTGCTATTTCTTTCCTTTGTTTTTTTTTTTACTTTCACTGTTTTGTATTCTTTATATTTTTCTTCTTGTTTTTTCTTTTCTTTTCTGTAATATAACAAATCTTTATAATATGTGAAGTTGTAAGTACATTCGTAAGTTTCTATTAATTCGTTCGTTATTCAAGGCTAGTATGCTCTCCTTTAATCCAGTATAGTACTGTTAATAAATTAGATCTGTAATTTTCTGTTAAATTACATTTAAAGATAATGTGGTCCATATCACCAACAATACGGGTTGTGTCTTCGATAAACTTTCAAAAAGTGTAGCTTGATATAATTCTATGTGTGAATCAAGTCTTAGGAGTTTCATAATGTAAATTCTTTTGCGTGTTTTTTTGAAAGTTTAGGGTCTGTGCAGTGAAGGTGTTCCAATAGAAGTTTTCTCCTCCATTTCTGTTTTACAGTTTCCATCGTTGGAATAATTTATCCATCTGTTTATTTATAAAAGGATAATAGTTTTGGAATTTTTTGTTTGATGATATCTTGTTTGTGGCTGCCTGACGAAATTCGTAGTCTCCAATTATTTTATTATAATTAATGTTAACGTTGTGCCTTGACGTATGTGACTTTGACTTTTTATTTCTTTTTAATTGAGAGATTAGACATTTTATACTTAACAAGTTGTAAGTCATTTTTTTGGTTCCAGTTCATATTCTTTAGGCTTTCAAAGACTCTCAAGGTGTCCGAGCATTTATAGGAAGGTTTGATTTGGTTATATATTTTTATATGAAGAAAATCAAATGAAATCTGAGTTTAACGTCCCACGATTATCCCCTTTGAGGTAGGGGAAATGGATTTATTTTTATACGAAGTAAAGCCCGTCGTGTAGCAAAAACTTTTGTAGAATAAAACGTTACTTAGCAACCGAAATTCATGGTTTTGGTAAGAACAGGTAGTAATTTTAACAATAGGAATATTAGCAAGAGAAGAAAGTATTAAGGAATGAGCAGTAAGAACAACAAATTCAAACCTTATTCAAGTAAGAAAAGTAATTTCTGTTATCTGGTTGCATTGTAGTGGGTTTTATGAAAATGCTGTATAAAATGGATTCAGGTATAGAATGTTATTTAGGGCTTTCCGATTTGTCCGAAATATAGTTCTAAACTGTAATGTGAATTGGTATTGACAAGCTGTACGAAAAGTAATTATGTATTTTTTAATTTTGTTGTTTTTAGACGTAAAACAATGTTTCATAAAGCAAAAGATCTAACTCTCCTCTAAATTGAGGGAGTTAGATCTGAAATGAGAGACATCTGAAGTTTTTTGCTCCAAACTCAAAAAGTAATGCTAATATGAAATAGAAAATAGGACTTCTTGAGCATTAATCGCTTTTTTTTTTCTGGGAAGAGAAGGAGCAAAACAGGTAGTAAGTTGTTGAATGGTAATTTACAACAATAAGAAAATCAGACTTCTATATGTTGAGAGTTACTTTCCATAAATTATGTAAATCTTTGACTAATTATTTTCTTAGGAAGATTAATTCAGCTTGATCTGGAAAATGTAGTGTTTTATTTTGAAACTTTTTTTCTCGTTTGTAGGCTAATGTGAGTAGAACTCTTTCCAGGAATCGAACTTGAAGCTTTGCATACCAGGGTGAGTGCGTTAACAGTTAGCTTCTGGTTAAGCGCTTAGCATTCGCCGTACTTATGCGGAAAACCCAGGTTTGATATCAGTGAGAGAAAATGTGTTTCGGATTTGTGTTAAATAATAAGCCAGTAGCGTTGATACTTTAGAACTTTAACTAATTGGTTGGTCCGTTTGGAGTTGAGAATCGAACTCAGGTACGCTAACCATATAGCCACAAAGGAGTTCACCCTTATTGAAAAATGTGAAAAAGTGGTGATGGTAAATAATATCTTTGCAAGTTTTTGTTTATGCGAGTTACTACTAGTATTTTCTATTACTTCTTACTAAATACTAAATATGCTTTTTGTCTTTCCTTCAACAGGACTACAAGTCAAATGCCATCAATCAAGATCATTAGATCAGAACAGAAAAATTGCTAGGAAACTATTAATTACAAAGTTGGACAATTTGTGGAATGGTGATCAAAGTGTTGAGGCTCAAATAAAACAATTGGAAGAAAAGAAATATCGTGAACGCAATAGACGTCAAAAGAAATTAGCAGAGATGAAAACGAAATGGAAAGAGAGAGAAGGCATAGAGTAGAACAGCTTAGAAAAATTAGATATTTTTTATATTATGTAGAAAGTAAAAGCTGCAATATAATAATTTATTTTTAATTTCTGATTCTTTATTTTTTGAGTGGTTTTTGTAAACAAGTTTTTCTTCTTTTAATTACTTTTATGAATCTTAATTTTACTTGTTATACTGTATATATAGATGCAAAAATTGCCCACCCACTCATTGAAATGAACATGTATTTTTTAAAAAGATCATTTATTTATTTATGCGTATCCTAAGAGATGTGATGATACGGTTATTATAGCTAGAACCGAAGGACTACAGGAGGTGATTGACAAACTAGTTGACACTGGAAAACTATATGGAATGAAAATTAACATCGGAAAATCGAAAGTTTGAGAGTATCCCGTGGAAACGCGCGCTTCCAGGTTAGGGTAGAATAAAATGAAGAAGTCGATAATTTCAAGTATTTGGAAAGTATTTTGACGAAAGACGCTTATTGCACCGAAGAGACCAGTTCCAGAATTCCCTTAGCCAAAGAAGCGTTGAATAAGAAAGGATCACTCTTAACTATTAACTTATATTCGACTAAGGAAGAAGTTGGTTAGTGCTATATATGGAGTAATGGACTGTATGGTTCGGAAACTTGGACATTACGGAAGTTACAGAAGAAATATTAAGAAAGCTTCGAAATGTGGTGTTGGAGGAAGATGGAAAACATAAATTGGTCAGAGGGAGTAACAAACAAAGATATTTTAAAACGGGTAAGAGAGAAGAGGACACTTTTAGCATCATCCTTCGTAGGAAGGCCAATTGGATTGGACACATCTTGCGAAGAAACTATCTTCTTCATACCGCCACAGAAGGAAAGATGGAAGGAAAGCGAGGAATAGAAAGAAGAAGAACACAAGTGATCGATGATTTGAAGAATAGAGGAAAATATTGGGAGTTAAAAGAAGCTGAAGATCGAGAAACGTGGAAGAAACATTTTCAGGACCAAACCTAAAGAAATAAATAAGCCTCATTTATTCCAGGACCTGCCAAAAGGCAGAATACTTAATAATAATAATAATAATAATAATAATAATAATAATAATAATAATAATAATAATGCTAAGAGAAAGAAGAGCGTCCGAAATTTATGCGAATAAGAGTTTATCTCACGAGTCCTCAAGTTAGCAGATGAAACCCGGAGTAGAAACTCATTAAAAATAAGTTACCATGTGCTCAACATCTTCAGAGTTACTTCTAAGGTATGGGACAATGTCTGCAATATTTTAATTTCCCCGTTGAATTCATAAAGTTTGGCGGAAGTGAGGAAACGGTAGAATCTTTAAAATGAATGTTTGAACATAGCTATTGGGTTGACGTTTGTCTTTATTATTACACTATAATAAAACTGCATATTATAAGGAAGGAATGGGGTTTAAATTTTACATAAAGAATGAATTTTTGAACATACTTAGAATTTGAATCTAGCTGAGTTTTTATTTGGTTTCGTTGTAAAAACGCATTCTAAAGGGGAAGGGAGGTAAGTGGGTTTAATGTTTTCCAGAAACGTATTCTTCCCGCGCGAAGAATGGACATGTCATCTAGTATCAAATATACAAGCTAGAGAGTGGATAACGTTACATAACAACAAAGTTTATTGAACATGCACACCATGAAATATAATGCATGCAGTAGTGGACGCAGAATCAACGGATGCTTAAGCTTCCAAGTTGATATCGTTTCAGGATTTTTTTGTATACACATCTTAATACGGTACACGTTTATTAATATCTTTTTCTAGAGAGGGATTCATATTCGGAATCGTCATCTGTGCAAACGCCGCTAAATGCGAGCAATTATATCATTGAAACGTCTTAAAATGAGAAGCACGTCATTTGTACGGAAGGTTCGCGAAGGGATGGAAGTTATTTAGAGAAGCCTTTTCACGTATCAAAAAGATGAGAAAGTAAGATCAGAGCAACGTGAGTACTCACAATTGTGGCTGAATTGAATGAGCATAGAATTCGATCAATAAGAATTTTTAGTTTCTATGCCATTAAATTCTAAAAATTCTTTAAGCCACAGTTTCATGAACGAAGAGTATAAACTGCATTCAAGTTCATGATGTTCTACAAATTTATCCCAATTACAATTTTCTTTGTATTTGGCATTAAAGAGTTGTCGTTTGTGGATATAGCTTCGTATTGCATAGTTATGTTAAAAACGTAAGCCATTTATTTAAATGCTATCAGCATTCTTATGGTCTGGAATCAATAGGAGACCTAATGAATATAGCACATTTCGATAATGCAAAAGTGTTCACATGTACGTCACAATTATCAGCGTATTTCTTGAAGAGGTCCATCTATATAAAATATTAGAATGCTATGCTTGTATGTTTGTGCTCAGATCCTTTCGACAATGTCACGGAAATCACAAGATATAGACACGTGCCGTTTTTCCTTGTTGATTCCAAATTTGTGTAGATTTGCAATTTTCAAATTTTCAAGAAACCTACCATTATTTTTCTATTCAAAATTTCAGGCATTGTTTTAATCTCACAAGTATTTTTTTTACCAACTATATATTCTATTTAGTTATGCAACCAAAAATGTTCAGGAGTTCACATAAAGCATAACATCCAGGGGATTGTGATTTAGTTTTCCTCTTTCACATCATAAAATTACGATAAACTTGAGAAATGATTCAATGTAAATACATAACAGAAAAATAATAAAATAGTGTTCTCTTATTTTTAATAACACTCATTTTTGTGCAACTACACATTTCATTCTTTTGTTATGTCTCGTTTAATGACAAGTATGTTTTCTACCTCGGCATTTATAAACTAGTAGGTCGACTAAATGCCACTAGAGGCCTTTGTTAGGTCGCACTAACTTTAGTTCGAAGTTCAGTACACACGTATTCGTAGTATTCGTGTAATGTTGGTAATAGTGTAAATAATTTTACAATGTTATAATTGAAAATTCTTGCATCTACAGCAATTCACTCCCTTTGTGAGTCCAACCGTTCCACACTGGGGCCAAAGGCTCGAATTTCTGGCAAAATCTGTTTGAAATAATGAAAACACATATATGCATTGATAAATACAGGGTGCGGCACGTAAAGCCGGCCCGTCGTAATATTCTGGTATATTGTGTTTTTGGCAACACTTAAATAATCTACCTTCCTACCAAGAGATGGCGTGTCGAGGTCGGGTCGACTTACGTGACCTGCAGCAGTCACGTGCAGCCGCAGCCAGTGAAACTTGTCGAAACCAGTTGAGAAAAAGGCCTTGTTGTGTTAAGCCGGGTGAGTGTCAGTGTGTGATAATGCCGTATTCGATACCCGAGCGTGTTGCCATTGTTGAAGGGTTCATTCTCACTGGATCGTTTGTGAAAACAAAGAATTTGTTTCGGGAGAAATTTCCAGGACGTTCTGTGCCAGCAAAAAGCACCATTCAGGAATTGATTGAAAAATGGCGGCGTACAGGATCGGTTCAAAATGCTCCCAGGAACAGACGACCATCTGTCTGCACACCTGAATTAAAGATGCAGGTGGAGGAGATAATGACAAGAAGTCCTCGAAAGTCAACCAGGAGATTGAGTCAACAGGTTCATGCGAGTGAGAGAAGTTGCAGACGTGTTTTAAGGGGACTGAAGTTAAAACCGTACCGGATAAGTGTTGTGCAAGAACTGAAGGAGCCTGACCTGCAGAAGAGGGTGCATTTCTGTTCATGGCTGTTGAGCAATGTTGCCAGTGGTTTTTTGGATCCACTAATGCTCATCATGAGTGACGAGGCGTGGTTCCACCTGTCTGGGTACGTAAATTCCCAAAACAACCGGTATTGGTCGACAGAAAATCCACACGCAATCCACCAGGTACTCTTGCATGATGAGAAGATTGGTGTTTGGTGTGCCATTTCCGCCACACGCGTTATTGGGCCCATATTCTTTGAGACGACAGTGAACAGTGACGTGTATATGGGAATCCTGGAGAAGTTTTATACACACTTGACCGAAGAGGAGCGTCAGTTATGTTACTTTCAGCAGGACGGTGCAACATGCCACACATCAGCTGCATCATTGTCCCTTGTGCATGAGATGTTTACACCAGAGAGGACAATCAGCAAAGGCTTGTGGCCTCTTCGGTCACCAGACTTGTCCACGTGTGACTTTTACTTATGGGGACTGTTAAAGGGAAGAGTATACGAAACAAATCCACACACAATTGAAGAACTCAAGACCAGGATCCAGGTTGTCACCAATAGCATTACAACACAAGAACTGACAAGGGTATATATGAATCTCCTCAATCGTGCTCACATGTGTGTTGAAGTGGGCGGAGGACACTTTCAGCACCTGCTATGAAGGTGAGTAGTCATATTCAATACATTACATTTCATTTATGTGTTGTAGTTAATCATATTCAATACATTACATTTCATTTTATGTGTTCACTTTACGGGCCGGTTTTACGTGCCGCACCCTGCATATTGGGTCGATGCATAAGTTCGTGCGGTTTTCTTTTGGGTTGGCAACAATGCGGCGTGAAGCTATTGTTTATCGTTATTCCGTTGTTTTGCCGTAGTTTAGAGTTTGTTTGTTGTGAAACACAGGTCAATACGTCTGATTGTGAACGTATTATCGTATATATTTGAGACAAACTAATATGGAATGTCAAGTTGAGAAAAGGGATCATTTCCGTCACATTTTACTCGTCGAGTTTAACCGAGGATCCAGTGCAGCAGAAGCTGTGAGAACAATTCGTGCAGTGTACGAGAATGAAGCAATTGCTGAAAGAACAACACAGAAAAGCTTCTCTTAACCAGTGGCTAACAGATTTCTTCCAGTCAAAACCAAAACAACTGTACAGGCGAGGCATTGCTACCTGAACATTGGCAGAAGGTCATAGATAGTGGAGGTGAATACACAGAGTGTCTGTCGGTCACGAAAAAGTCACGAAAGCCGAAAACGGTAATGAAAGTCACGAAATTTAGCTTTTGGGTCACGATTTTTTAAAACTAGAAATTTAAGTACAGATGGGAAAATTTTGTTCTATAAAACGTCAAAATTCACCACCAAAAATGTCTATGGTCGGCTTTAGACGCTACCAAATCGTAAGCAAAATACGTTTTTATCGCATGGATGAAAATTTGGCCTAATTCGCTCTTGAAAATGTTAGGAAATTTTATGATTTGGTAAAGAAAAGGTCACGAAAAAGTCGTGAAATTTCATTTTGGAATTTTAGTAGACATCCTGATACATAACTGAGTGATTGTGAGTTAATGTGAGTGACAGTAAAATGTATGCAATGTACTGTTACACTCGTAGAATATGTTAATGTTATATCTATGGTATATTTGTATTTGAATTAACAGAACGGCTGAATAAAAAGAAGAAGAACCGCACGAACTTAGGAAACGTCACTCTTCTTCAGTTATACAAAACTTGAACTCTCTTCAAACTGAAATGACAGATTCGAAGTCTCTCTCGAACTTACTGCTATCGTCTTGAACTGAATTAACTTTTTAGTGACAATAATATTTCGATTACTTTTCTTTCAAATGCCGAAGCGTTTCTTCGAGTTTTTTCGGAAGCTTCGAATCATCGTTCAGAGGAAATAAATAAGCTTCTTTAATAAGTTGTCCTATTGGAATAAGCGCGTTTTCAATTACAGTCGAATCGTGATAAGTACCTTGTGTACAGTTGAGGTCATAAGTACAGAGGATACTTTACAAAATGATTTACTGTATCCAGAGCATAAGTGCGAAACTCTTTTCCTTTATATCTATTTTGTAACCACTAGAAATAGCTTGTAGTACAATTTTATATCGACACCAGTGCCACAAGAGTTTGCAGATATATCGTGATTTTTAAAGAAACGTTGGAAATGTTACCATCATTGGTGTTTCCAAATCCTGGCTTTGGTTTGTTGATTAGCAAACCCATTTCCTTCTTGAATTTGTCCTGAATGCATTTCCTCCTTTCGGCCACAGTTAATTTTATTTTTTCCATTACGAACTTGCCACTTTTCAAGAGGTAGTTTGTAGCTGAGGTGTACAAGACATTCAAGATACGTGCGTGAAGCACCGAGATTCCAGGTTCTAGTATTGAGGAATCCACCAATTCTTTACTTAAGACTTTCCAGTGTCATTTTTTGTGCATGTGTCAACCTACAATGTATCGAAAAGGCACAAATGTGCGCAACTTCTGTTAGAACTTCTGGCACAAATATGTATCATACAAAACGGTAGCACTTTCTTTCAAACATGATACGCTCTTTATATATATATATATATATATATATATATATATATATATATATATATATATATATATATATATATATATATAAAATTAAAAAAAAAAACCTTACAAATCAAAATGATGCAAACAATGTTGTTCCTTTAACGTTATGTGTTAGTTACCAGATAAACACATGGAATGGCATTAAACGATAATTAAAGATGAAAAGACTATCTTAACGAAATCTTCAAGCTGATATTAATCATTAATAGCATGAGAGAAATGTGAGCACTCGAACTCCATCCCGAAGGCTGCGCTTAAATGTAGCAGTAAGTGATAACTATAAGAATTGCCACGTTTAGGCATGTCATTTAAGATGTGCATTTCCTGTTATGCTTTTAACTAAGCAGAGCTATCTTTTATGGACAATTAACAATACATTCCATGTGTTGCTTCAATGGATTTACGAATTTTTTTTTTTTTTGGGGGGGGGTGCCAGAAATTCGAGTGTTTGGCGTCTTTCACTTGTGTCTGGAGTGGGACATGTACAAGGTAATTCATGTTTATATTAGAATGATGTGCTATTCAGCTAATGTTGCGTAAGTTGTATTCACGATGTGCAAACCCAGAGCAACCGTTGCAGTGGTCATTATTTTTCTGCATGTGGTTCAGATCCGGATATTGACAGCATACACCTCAGATAGCAGAATTTCCCATACACCAAAGTTGAGTTGGGGTCGGGTGATCATAGAGCCCGTTCTTAGGTTACCCTTCTCCTAATCAATTTTCCGGATACATGTCACCCAACGAGTGACGTACTATTTCTACAGAAAATAATATTCATATTTCTTCCATACTTCATTTTCATTTGTAAAGATGAATATATAAACGGAGGCAATTCTTCTTCGACTTTTCGACTGAGTTATTAAAACTTACATCATCATTTCATGTATTAGTTGTGGTGGCTCAGTGGTAGTGTTTACTAATGTATAGGGTTCTTGGTTCGATCCCAGCTTATTCCAAGTGGGCTTAGTGGTGACCAGATACTGTGCGCTGCGTGGGTTTCCTCGGGGTTCTCCCACCTTCCTTATTCCACCATTTTATTCATTATCATCGTCTCCCTTAGCCTTGGAGTATTATCGTGGGGCTGTATGCTAAAAAGAGAATAAAGAAAAAATAATTTTATGTGGGGCTTCAATACAAAATCTTAAAAAAAAAAAAATCTACATTTTCCGTGAGCTTTTAAAATATTGTGTGTGTTTGAGATAAAACATCCAGTATTTGTAAATGACAAACGGATGCAGCTAGAAGAATAAAACAATAATTGAAATAGGAAAATATCAAAAGTTTCATTGATGGGAGCGTTCTGCCTGCCTCACATGGCTCTGAGAGGTTACCCGAAAATTTTAAACAGGATGGTACGTCATCTGATGTATCACTGAAAATATAATGGAAAAACGAACAACTTTTGTAGAAAAGAAACGTTTCTCTGTGTGGGACATTTTCCCACTTAAAATTTTCGGGTAACCTGATGATAGAGGGCTCTGGAGCAAGTAAAATGCTTCATTTGGTGCGTCTTCTGACTTTTTTTTTTTTTAATTTTACTTTTAGCATTTATATCTTTCTCTTCGTGATTTATAAACACTGGTCTTTCTTTTTATAGTATTATGTAGCGTGAAATAGTGAAAACTTACCCAACGCGAAAACAGTATACTCTAAGTATGGAAGGGAGAAAGTAGAGAGAAAAGAATAAAAATACCTTTGAAGCGTCCAGGCAGGCACCATCCAGTCTGATAAAGTATTTTAGCGAAAGTTACTTTTTCATGTTGTGATTGTGTTTTCATCATTATTTCCTGAAAATACAGTATATTTCTACTTTTAAACCATCGTTTTATTTTAAATTCAGTACTCTATTGTAATTAAATCTTGCTTTCCAACATCGAGGCTAATTAAGACGGACCTAATGTTATAAGTAAGACCCGAAGCTCTATTCATATTTTTATCCGAAACTAGTACCATCATCACTAGTCGAACCTGGAACATCTGGAATTCCAGTTTACAGTCAACTTTCTGACTCGAAGAAACCTCATACGAATTGAATTACTTTGTTTTTTTCTGCCATAAAAGTGTTAGTCGACAGAATGAAGACACATTTTGTCGATCTGCACTCTTCCTATAGTATTAATGTGGATTAAATCAAGTTCACATTCCATTGAAACGGAAACGTGACTCACGTATTCCTCGAAAGAAACATCCGATAGCTGCCGAAGTTTGTTACTTCGTAGAGAGAGGGATAATTCCAAAATTCTGGGATGCAATCGGAGATGATCTCAGCTAACCTTGTACTGGGTGAAATGTATATTTAACTCAAAAATGTAGCCAGAGGGAAGGTAGGGAATAAGGAATTGAATATTGAAGATCTAAGAAATGAAGTGATAAATCGATTCTTATGAAAATTCGCATAGAAGTGTTTAAATACGGTAAAATAAATAATGTTCGGTCCAAAAATTCGCACACAGTTTGCAACCCTCCAAAAACGGACAATAGTAAATACTGAAACACTATCTGCTTGTGGCAGTAACATCTAACAGTAATGCATTGTCAAGTGTAGGAGATCAGTGCAGAATGAAGCATGAAGCTGAATGAAGAACGCTTGTCGGAAAATGATCGTGCAATATTCGAACACAAATCCGGATGTGCGCAAGTTTAATTTTGTAAAACACTTTCATAGTGTAGGATTTGCGCGTTGCACTAAGTATAATATTGTATCACAATTGAAGAAGAATAAGAACATGGTTAGGAAGCCTGGCAGTGGACAAAAGTCGACGTTAAATGATCCCAAAGTGTTGCTCAAACTGCGACGAGTAACGGCTTGCAAAAGGCTATCGTGAACTGGGTAGGAGATTTCAATGTAACAAGAGCACAGGGAAAATAGTTTTACAGAAGATGGATATTAAGAGACATAAACGAAAAACTGTGCCAAAAGTTATGGAAAAGCACATTATGACCGAGAAACGTTTACATAGATTCAAAGTGACGCAGTGTGTATCATGGACAATAAGACCTATTTATTTTACATTAAACTGCAGCCGCAAATGTTCTACATGGCTGACTTACCCGATACAGCATGTTCTCGTACCGAATCACAATTCCCACAGAAAATGTTGCTATGGCTGGCAATGAGTATCGAGGAACTTGCACAGCTCCAGTATTTCACCGGAGGCCTTGTGCTCAACACTGAATGGTATGTAAAGTTCTATCTATCTAAGGTTATGCAGTGTTTCAGGGCTCATAGCAAGTCACCTTTTTAACTAAAAGTTACTTTTTTTCAAGTTTGCCACTAAAACTTATTTTTTGGGGGCGGGGGATAAGGTCATTTTTTCGTGTGATTTATTATTTTGCATTGGCAGTTTTCTAAGAAAAATATTATAAAAATAAATGGGAAAAGGCATAAACTTGTTACTTATTATTCTTCTGAAAACTTCAGTACTTGCTGCCACATGTGAACCAAGTCAGCTTTATTCTCACTTCAGCCTTTTATTCTTTCTAAAGTACAGTGGGTGGGTAGTGGATGCTTAAGCTCTCAAGGTGGGTTTGAGAGCCCATCTGTGTCTATTCTTTCTTCTGGAACCGTGCAAATATGTAATTAATGATGAACCTCTAAACACAAGTAATTCAATTTTTTTATTAGCTGACGAACTTAAGTAAAATAATTTTTAACCTTAACATGTTAAAACAATACTATTTCAGCTATGACCCAGCCGGCCTTATGTTGGTTGAAAAAAAAAAAAAAAAAAAAAAAAATTCAATTTATACCCAAGTTTGGCATCAAGATTTAAAGTTACTTTTTGATGAGATTTTGGTAACTTTTTCATGTGCTTTTGGTCACTTTTCAACTATTTAGAAGAAACCAGATCACTATGAGCCCTGTATTTTGGACATATCTCGCCACTTGCCAGAAGTGTTGTGGCCATAGAACACTTAGGTACCCTCTACATCACAAAGACCATAATGCGTCTGACGTTCTGCAACTGCAGCCCATTGAAGATTTTCTGGTCAATTTAAAGTACAAAGGGTACGCCAATAATTATCAACCAAAATCCGCTGCTACATTCATTCACAGTATCCATAGATGTTTGAAGGGCATTGAACGTTCCACGTTTGCTCCAGCTATGCAGAGTTTCCCATAGTTGTCACAAGGCCAGTAAACTTGACACCAATGTGTTTCTTCATTAATGTACTGTTATCGATCTTGTATGTTGACAAGAGCAACAAGTAAATAGTGCGTTTTTACTATTGCCCACTGCATTTCCTTTATGTTCAAATTTTTAGACCAAACGTTAAACAGGAACCTGGTAATGAGCGTTGGAAGTATATTAAATTTTGCATACGTCAGGCTGCAGAAGTAATAGGATAACAGAAACAAAAAAAAAAAAAAAAAAAAAAAAAAAAACATTCGAAACGTTCGAGAAAACGAGAAGGAAGTGAGAGTATACAGGAGGTCAAATAGCAAATAACGAACTGAAACATTTAAAACACGCAGAGCCGTAGCTAGAGATTTCGGCGCCCGGGGCGAAGTAGAATTCGGCGCCCCCTACACTCACCAATAATTATATATATATATATATATATATATATATATATATATATATATATATATATATAAAGAAAAGCACTTTTTGTTGTTATGATACGCTGAATTTTTATTAATCTTCTTGGAAAGGCATTGCCATTGCAAAAACCAAAAACGATCATTATGTATCCTTTTTCAAATAAGAGCTGTTTTCAAGAGTCTTATTTTGGGCTTTTTGTTAAACTTGACAAAATTACCTTTGGTTGTCTACAAATTCACTGGGAGAACAGTTATGGAAAGTTATTACTATTTACAACGTTTCATACTATCGATAAGAAATGAAATTTCAATACATTAAAAACTATGTGCTTTTAAATTGTTCGAAATGGGTGACAGTAATAATTGTAAACTTTTTAATTTTATTCTGTATGTGACCACATCAATAGCATTTTAATTTCGATCTTTTAACGGTAAAATATATTTTGTGAAATGTAATGGAAATTCAGAAGGAGACTTCTTTATGAATTTTTAAATATTGATCGATGGAGCTGAAGAATATGTTCAATGTTTGTACTTAAAATCCAAAATATACTTTGGCTACTAAATGTCTGAAATTATAGTAATAACTTAATTTCTTAATGAATGAAAGTTCCGAATTTAAGGTACAGGTACTTATTATTAATTAACATATTACAGTACTCTAACACGTATGAGTGTGTAGCCCCCCTCACTCCCATTCCATTTTAAATTTTCCCGTCTTTCTTGGCTGAATTGGAATAAGGCTCCATGTACCGTACGTCGACGCAAACTGTGTTCTAGTTTTATCTTTTCCTATGAGTTGGCAGTCCTGTGAATGGTGACTTGTGCTTCCGGTTCACCGAACAAAAGAGGTGCAATACGGTCATGATAATATAAAATATAGTTCCTTAAACCCGAATGCCATCGTGTAATGTTTTTGCTGTTTTTAACATTTTAATTATTTCGTCTTAATGATAAACTTATTTAACGCCCTCTGATATGTGTATTTCTCATGAAGGATATTTATTATGAATATTTATAAAATCTTTTCTGGCGTGCTCAGCGTAAACATACGGACGCTGAGGCAAAAAAGCCGCGAAAAGTACTCTAAGTGGTTATGGCGGTTTGAATGGTTCTACTACCGTGACGCCCGAGAAGAATATCGAAGTTTTCCCTCGCAATCGTTTAAGATTTCATAAATTTGATAACGAGAAGAATAAGTTAAATCTGCGCAGATATATAAATATAAAATGAACACAAAATCTATGTTCGTGTGCCAAGACAGCGTATAATATGTGAAGTCATGTAAGCAACGAGGCATGAGTAAGGAACCAATACAAGTAAAAGGGTGAATTTCATTCCAAATTGAAAAGTAATAACTTCCACGGAAGCTAAATAATGACTATCCAACGAACAACAAGAAGCATGGAGAAATCTTATTCGTAAGAACGACTACATGATTCCCCCCCCCAAAATCCAACAATTTATAGTGCAGTTAAGTGTGATACAGAAATGGCGTGTGTTTAATACTAGTGCATTGCGTAATATAAATTTTAGCCGGCATTCGTAGTGCATCTTCTTCTTTAAAGAAAGAAAGAAAAAATGAAAATATATAATAATTTCTTCGGATAAATTCCACATTAATAAAGTTTTGGGCTCATGGTGTGTTGGTACATGTTAAATAAATCACTAACAAAATGTTGTAATGTTGTAAACGTAAGTATTATAAACCTGTGTTAAGCGAATAAAATTTACATACTATCTATTTCTTTATGTGCAATTACCTTTACAGTATTTCTGCACAATCACTACTGAAATGCTGGATGTTATGTCTAATGACTTGCACTTATTCCGCTGATACCAGCAGGCGTGGCAAGGATGGTGGGCACTCGCAGTCGCAACCTCAATGAAATAGTATTTTGGTTCGAGATCCAACTTGGAGGTTTGCGCACTGTCCTTTATAGTTTTGTCATTTGTATTGCGAATGTCCTTTACACGCCAACTACTAAAATCAATCACAGGTAAGGCGAACCGAACAGGAGTTGTATCGAGCGGAGTTATAAGAATTGGTTATCCCGAATGGGATCAGGTAAGGATCAGATTCTGCAGGTCGCAAAAATGGTTAGCTCGAACAGGAACCAGACACTTCCGGTCATAAAAATGGCGCTCCGAAACAGGAACAGAACTCCTGTATCGTAAAGTAAAAGTAGTGATTTATGCGTAGAAATACTGAAGTACAAGGTAAGTTCTGACTCGTGTTTAGAAATTTTATGTAATGGTACAAAATGGATGAAAGCAATGCCAAGTTGTTGGACGCCATTAAAGGCGAAATGCAAAATTTACGCGAATCTTTAGAAAACAAAATCGAAAAGGTGAGTGAGCAAACTAATAACGTACGTGAGGCTTTAGAAAGTAAAATAATTGAGATTAATGAATCTTTGGAAAATAAAATTGTGGAAGTCAGTGAAATAACAAAAAAGCAGATTGACGATAAGCTTGAGGTACAATTAGAAATTATTAGAAAGGAATGTGTAGGTAGATATGAACAAATATCTAAAGAAATAGACGAGAAATGTGAGAGGGTAAATGACAAATGTGAGAAAATATGGGGGAAAACAGTTCAAAATTATCAAGAACTTGAGGACATTAAGGTCGATTTGGGTAAATGTGAAGAAAAGGCGGACCGTGCCTTTGAGAAAATTGAAGCAATCGAGGAGTCAGTAAATAAAATTGAAGGTAATTTAGAAAATAAAGAAAAAATGCTAGTGGGATTAAATGATACAACTCATAAGTTAGAAAGAAATGTTGCAATATTGCACAGTAGGTTTGACACTTTGTCACAGAACACTATCCCTCCCGGTGTTGACGTCGTCAATATGAGTCAAAATATTGCTTTGATAGGTGACAGGTTGTTAGGTTTAGAAATTAAGGTAGATGAAACCCAAACGAAGTTAACCTCATTGACTGAACATGCTAGCATAGAGGGGAGTGAACGTAACTGGCGTAGATTAAGTACATCCGGTGATGATAGGAGTAGCCATAAATCAAAATACAGCAGTAAGGAAGAAATTAGTAGTGACAATCAAACAGATTGTAGTTCCTCGACAGCTAGTGAGACAACAAAACTAAAGAAACGTATTAAAGTGAGAAAATCAGAAAGGGGTGACGTAAAAGGGTTATTGCGTCATGGTGACATTGAAATGTTCCCAAAGTTTTCTGGCTTAGAAGATGATGAGTCACCATCTTCGTTTTTAGAGCAGTTTAAGATTGCAGCGCACGCTGTAGACGTACCTGAATCCCAATACTTAGATGTACTAGGGTTTATTTTTACCGGTAACGCTCGTGAGTGGTACAAGTCAAAATTAGGTACATTTCGTTCATTTAAAGATTTCACTAAAGAATTCAAAGCTCAATTTGGTTCTGAACAAGTCATCGCAAGTAAACTTTCAGTGTTGCAATCGCAAGCGTTCAACCCAAAAACTGATGGTACTGTTACTGATTTTGTTCACAAAAGGTTCAATAAGATACGAGGTTTATCACCTAATATACCAGATACTTTCATTGTGAATACAATTAAACAGTTGATCCCTATTTCTTACCGACGACAATTAGCATTGTTCCCAAATTTAGATTTCAGTTCATTTTTAACCGCTATACAAAACCTTGAAACACTGTATTATGACAGCAGAAGTGCTAACAATAGGAACAACTTTCATGGTAGAACTGTACATGTCAATCAGGTAAATGAAGTGCAAGGGAATTATGAGAATTTTAATAAAAGGGGAAATTATGGTAATGAAAACCGCAAAAATTCAGGCAAAGGTAAGTTTGACGGACCCAGAAGGAAGGGAAATCCGAATAAGAGAAAGTTCCATTGGAACAAAGGTAAGAATAATTATAGAAGAGATAATGATCGCAATGAAAGTCAAGGTAGTAATCGTAGTAATTACGAAGATGATCACGAGTATGAGAATTCAAACCAAAGCGAAAGGGTGAACTTTGTAAACAGTAACCATGATGAAGGTATGAACCGAACACAGCCAATGCCCACATATACTCAATCTGCACCACAATTTCCGTATTATAGTCCAAGAGTTATGTTCCCTCAAAACAAAGACCAACATTTAAACTAAAGTTGCTCTCCAACGCGAGTGCGGTTGGCAGAGTTGGTAATGTAAATGGTAATCTTGGTACTAAAAGTCAAAATGCACTCAATGATTCGCAATGCGAGCTTGTTGTAATTGGAAAAAATGTAGTGAATGTAGTAAGCTGGGACACTGATTCATCTGAAAGTAGTGATGAAGAACAGAAATTTAATAGTCAAGCTAGGTCAGCTGAAATAAAAGTACAGATCTTAAATCAACCAGTAGTAGCCTTGTGTGACTCTGGAGCTTCAGTTAGTATTTTGTCTTTAGAGACATGGAAACGTATAGCGTCAATCATTTCACACCCTCACTTGCGACCAGCTCCACATATTCTGTTGGTGGATTTTTCAGGTAAGAAAAAGAAACAGGTGCAAGGTGAAACAATATTATGTATTGAAATAGGGAAAGTTAATTTTGACGTACGTGTGCTAGTTGTCTCTGATTTAAATACTGAATGCTTATTGGGTAGAAATTTTCTCACACAATCCAAGGCAAAGATAGATTTTGGTGATAATTCCATTACGGTTGAAAAAGAAGGAGAAATCGTTAACGTGCCTATGCTAGGTGGTCAAGCTGACAATACGAAAGTTACAAAAATTCTGACTAAAGGTGATGTACAGAAAAGGGTAAATTTCGTATCTCAAGTTGGTATTGAAACTAAAATGAATGATACTAGCGACAGTGATGATGAATCGGAAATTTTATTTGAGATTGGAAAAGTAAATGTAGAGTGTCCCATAGTAAATAAATTGGTGAGTGAAAAGCAAAAATTAGAAAAAGAATGGGTTAACCATGTTGTTCTTTCTGATCAAGCTTATAGTAAAATTCGTAATTCTTGTAGTAACGAAAAGGAAATGAAAGTGTTAAATTTAGAAGTTGCTAATGAAGATAAATTTTTGTTTGATTACTATTCACAGCAAATATCAGAAATAGACTGTGAGATCGAGAAATCGCATTGTAAATCGTTAGATAGAGTTGCAGTCTGTAACACATTTGATAGTAAAACAGAAAGTGAATTTGTGTCAATTTCAGAAATACGGGAAAAGGTTAGGGAAGCTCAATTGTCTGATTTTGAGAAAGAGAAATTGTTCAAATTGTTGCTGAAACAGGAAAATTTTTAAAAATATTCCCGGACGTTGTACCAAATTTGAATATGAAATTGAGGTACACACTGATCAACCTTTGGTTAAAAGGCAATATACATTACCATATAAATTCAAAGAACATATTGATTCGCAAATCGATGAGTGGTTACAATGTGGTGTAATAGAATCTTGTGTATCAATCCATTCACACCCAATCTTCTGCGTACCAAAGAAAAATACTAGTAAAATGCGAGTAGTAGTGGATTTAACTGTTTTGAACAAGCATGTAAAAATAAAACAATTGAAGGTAAATAAAATTGATGATCTGTTGTTAAAGTTTCAGGGTGCAAAGTACGTATCAAATATTGATTTAGTAGGAAGTTATACACAAGTTCCAATTACTGAAAATTGTAGAGATTATACAGCATTTTCGTGGAATGGTAAAATGTATAGGTTTACATCTATCCCTTTTGGATACGCTAACGGAGGCGTAGGATTAATGGCTTGTCTTTTGGTTGTGTTAGGTCATGCATTATTTGATAAATTAGTTACATACATCGATGACATTTCTGTACCAACTTTTTCTTCTGATGAACAGTTAGAAATTTTGAATTTGTTGTTTACAAAATTGGAAGAAGCTAATATGACTGTAAATTTAAAGAAATCTTCATTTTGCAATACGAGTTTTCAATTTCTCGGTTTCGTAGTCACACCTGAAGGCGTGAAAAAGGATCCGTCGTATGTAGAAACAATTCGAACATTGCCTCGTCCCAAAAATGTAAAGGAACTTAAGCGAGTGTTAGGTTTGTTTGAGTGGTGTTCTAAATTCGTATATCATTTCGCTCATTTAGCCAATCCATTGTTTGAACTTCTGAAAAAGAATAAAAGATGGGTTTGGACTGACGAATGCGAGCAAAGTTTTGTTAAGTTAAAGCATCATTAGCTGAAGAAGTGTTGTTAAATCATCCGCTGTTAGATCATGATTTTTGTTTAGTGACAGAAAGTTCTTTGGTAGCAGTGGGAAGTATATTATTCCAAGAAGTTAACGGTGAAAAACACATACTTGGTTTTTACAGTAAAACTCTGAATAGTGCACAGCGAAATTTCACTATCACGGAATTAGAGGCGTATGCAATCGTTACAGCCGTACGTAAATGGGGACATTTATTATATGGCCATCACGTGAAAGTTTACACAGATCATAACTCATTAGTGTTTTTGAATAAAATTCGCCATTGGAACTTTCGTTTGGCTCGGTGGAGTCTCGAACTGCAAGGATTTAATTTAGAAATAAAGCACATTTCAGGGAGTGAGAATGTTGTCAGTGATGCATTGTCCAGGATAGTTTTAGCCCCTCCTAGTGAAATTTTGGACATAAACAATTTAGAAGTACTTCCATCATTCTTTAGAAACCTCACACCAGGAGAGTTAACCGAAAAACAAAAGGAACATCCTGAGTACAGTAAAATTATCAAATTTTTAGAGAAACCAAACGATCCCTACAGTAAGATGCAGAATAGAAATGTAGAGAAGTTCTACAAACTAGAAAACGGTATATTGTTGTATAAGAACTTTCACTTTCCCAATAGTTGGAGAATTTGCATCCCACCATCCTTAGTGAATTTGGTAATTGAAGAAATGCATAATAACCGTGGACATTTCGGGTGTGAAAGAACAGTAAGCTTCATCAGCGAGATCTGTTATTGGAAATCTATGCGGCGAGACGTAATGAACTATATTAACGACTGCCTTGAATGTAAACGAACTAAAGTTGATACTCGACCCCCAGCTAGACCTCTTGAAACCATACAGGTGAAAGGCCCTAGGAGATTAATTTCGATTGACATCATCGGACCTCTTGTGCCATCTCCCTCAAAGTGTAAATTTATACTCTCAGTTTTGGATGTTTTTACTCGTTACCTTGTTCTTTATCCAATCCGGAACGCTACTACGAAGTGCGTAGTTAAATGTTTGGAATCATTGTACTTTGTGCACTTAGGAATACCTTCAGCTATACTGGCGGACAATGGTAGTTGCTTTATCTCTAAAAATTCCAAACAGAAAATGGAAGAATATGGTGTTAAGATATTTTATTCAACGCCCTACCATCCGGCGTCGAACGCGGTGGAGAGAATCCATCGGGAGACGAACAGGTTGTTCTGACTATTTTGTAAAGATGATCATGGTTCTTGGGAGAAATTTATACCACAAGTCGTCGTGTTGTTGAACTATTCCATATCTAGCAGTCTTGGCGCGAGTCCAGCTAGCTTACATTTGAACATTCAGGCTGAAAAACCTATCTTCGAACATTTTGGCATTTTTACGAAAGATGCAAATGAAAACGATAATGAGAGTTGGGACAATAAATTGGTAATGGCAGATTTTAAAAGAAAAGAAGTGATCCGAAAGCGAAATGAAAGGTATAACTCACAAATGGAGAGTAAACACAAAATACAGGTGAACGATCTGGTTTTCTTGAAACAGACAAACTTAAGTTCCGCAACAGACAAGAAAATTTCAAAATTTTTCAATGTGTTCAAAGGACCCTATCTTTGTGTTAACAAACCATCAAATTCAGAAAAGGTGTTCGAATTGTTAGATCCTTTAACTGGTAAATCTATTGGTTCGCATTCTGTGGATAGACTTAAGGTGTGGAAACCTACGAAACAAACTCGTAAGATCTGGTTGGACCTCGCAGTGAAACATAGTTCTGAGAAATACCATGATGTAATTTCAATCGAATTTAAAAATTCAGATTTAGAAAGTAGTGTTGAAACTGTTCTTTGCAATGCATGAACTACAACACCAGTATGTTTGTCTCAAAGTGTTCAATCAAGAAGTAATAACCAGCGAATACATAAAATTTTAGAGAAATTGCTAGATGTTGACAAGTATTTGAATTTTCTGTACTGTAAAAATCTGTGTTCATCTGATGTGTTGGAATTTGCGTTGATAAACTTACAAAATCCTTATGTGTTATTGAATGAGAGAGTATAGGGAATGTAAAAAAAAAAAGAAAAAAGGTTGTTTCCTTTGATATATGGAGGCATCTGTGATCAGCTATGCGACTTCCAGATGGCCGTTGATATTTTCTTTTCCAAAGTAATGGAAAACCAGTAAAGACATATCCCAAGTCATGGAGATGAGGTTCCCCCCTTATGTGTTTTGGGTAACATTATATTTATGTAATGCTCGAAGTAAGCTATTTTGGTAAATCCCATTCTTTATTATTTTAAGTATTTAACCTTGTATTCTTTAATTCGGCCTAGTAGTATGGGCGTGACTTGGCCTAACTTTTTGGTCCCTGGGTCCCTGCCTCAGGACCCATGGTCCCTGGCCGGGGTCAATGACCTAGGGGTACCTAGGACCACCCCCTCTAAATTTTGGCAGGGGTACCATGGCCCACCCCCTAAATTTTGGCAGGGGTACATAGGACCACCCCCTTAAATTTTGGAAATTGCCAAATCTAAAAATTTGGTATGGTAGCCTAGGACCATAGTATGTACCTCTATCAGTATTGGGTGTCTATGTCGTTCCCTTTCATGGGTAAAAAATTGCCAAAAATTCAAATTTCGGGGGTTTTTGACCTAATTTATCCCCTTGGATGAGGTGTTATTACCCTATATAGTTATATGGGCGTATACAGGGGTCCATTCCCTTTCATAAGACATGGGTACATTAATGCACCCCGGGAGGGGTACCTTGGCCCACCCCTTAAATTTTGGAAATTGTCCAATTTAAACATTTGGTATTATAGTATAGGACCCTAATATGTATTATGATAAATTTGGATGGTCCACCTCGTTCCCTTTTAGGGGTACCAAATTGCCAAAATATAAACGTAAGCAATACGTTGTACCACGTGTTTGGTCTTTTGGCCCAATTTATCCCCTTTGATGAGGTGTTATTATCCTATATAGTTATATGGTCATGTATAGGGGTCCATTACCTATCATAAGACATAGGTACATTGGTGCACCCCGGGAGGGGTACCTTGGCCCACCCCTTTAATTTTTGGAAATTGCCCAATTTAAACATTTGGTATTATAGTATAGGACACTAATATAGATCACTATAAATTTGGGTGGTCCACCTCGTTGCCCTTTAGGGGTACAAAATTGCCAAAATTTTAGTACAACCACGTGTTTGGTATTTGGTCGATTTTATCCTATATAGTTATATGGGCGTATACAGGGTCCATTACCTTTCATAACATATGGGTATATTTGTGCACTCCTTTAAAAATTTGGGAGGGGTACCTGGGCCCATCCCTTAAATTTTTGGAAATTGCTCATTTTATATATTTGGTATTATAGTACAGGACACTAATATGTATTATGATAAATTTGGGTGGTCCACCTCGTTCCCTTTTAGGGGTACAAAATTGTCAAAATATAAACGTAAGCAATACGTTGTACCACGTGTTTGGTCTTTTGGCCCAATTTATCCCCTTTGATGAGGTTCTATTACCTTATATGGTTATATGGTTATGTATAGGGGTCCATTACCTTTCATAAGACATAGGTACATTTGTGCACCCCCGGGAGGGGTACCTTGGCCCACCCCTTTAATTTGGAAAGTGCCCAATTTAAACATTTGGTATTATAGTATAGGACACTAATATAGATCACTATAAATTTGGGTGGTCCACCTCGTTCCCTTTTAGGGGTACAAAATTGCCAAAATATAAACGTAAGCAATACGTTGTACCACGTGTTTGGTTTTGACCTAAGTTATCCTCTTGGATGAGGTCCTATTACCTTATATGGTTATATGGTTATGTATAGGGGTCTATTCCCTATCATAAGACATAGGTACATTTGTGCACTCCTTTAAAAATTTGGGAGGGGTACTTTGGCCCACCCCTTAAATTTTAGAAATTGCTCATTTTATATATTTGGTATTATAGTACTGGATCCTAACATGTATTATGATAAATTTGGGTGGTCCACCTCGTTCCCTTCCATGGGTACGAAATTGCCAAATTGTAGTACAACCACGTGTTTCGTTTTTGACCTAATTTATTCACTTGGATGATGTCCTATTATCTAATATGATTATATGGTCATGTATAGGGGTCCATTTTCTATCATAAGACATAGGTACATTGATGCACCCCGGGATCCGGTTTTTAACTATTCGATTACCAAATAAACGGTTTTGATCATATTTATCAGTGAGTGCAAAATGTTGAACGAAACCAAGATTTTTAAATGTTAAACAAAACATAAAACTGAATGCAGCAAAGATTTGAAAATCAGCAACCAATCAGATTGCACGAAAGATAGTGATCAGCCAATCAGATTGCACGAAAGATAGTGATCAACCAATCAAATTGCATCAACAATAACTTTGCCAGTGTTGTAGCATGTATTCCCTTAAGACTATGAGTCATAAGATTCAATAAGGTTAGCCATGTATCCCTGTACACTACCTCATCAAGGTCAATCACGTGGTACAACGTCTTGCTTACGTTTATATTTGGCTGTAATAATCAATACCAATGACGTAATTCTCAAATTATCGTACAAAGTTTCAATGTACCAATGTCCTGGACTCCTAATCCCATCATAGGTCAATAACTGATCACGTGATCATAATGAGATACCCAAAGAACAATTACCAATTATTGATATGACAATAAGAAATGTACCCCTTCCAAAATTTAAGATTGATACACAAATACACCTGTGTCTTATGGAAAAGTAATAAATCCTGTACTTATTCAATAATAAAGCCGGTCAATAACCTTTAAATTTTGAATATTTGGCCATAAGAGGAACACCAATGGGTCCTAGAAAACGTTTACCAAATTATGTTATTTTATAATTCCCAAATTTAAAAGAGAACATAAACATATAAAGGTAATAAACCATATAACGTGCTAAATAGGGGTCAATAACCTCCGAAATTTGATTTTGTGGACCATCCAAATTTATAGTGGTACATATTGAAGACCTGTACGAAGATACCAAATGCTTATATTAAACAATTTCTAAAACTGAGTGGATGAGTCAAGATACCCCTCCCAAATTTTTAAAGGGTGCACCAATGTACTCATGTCTTATGATAGGAAATGAACCTATATAGATGACCATATGACCATATACGGTATAAGACCGCATCAAACGGGATAAATTGGACCAAAAACCAAACACGTGATACAACATATTGCTTCTGTTTATATTTTGGCATTTTTTTACTCATGAAAGGGAACAAGGTGGACCACCCAAATTTATCATGATACATATTGAGGTCATGTACTATGATAGCGAATGCTTAAATTGAAAAAATGTCCAAAATTTAAGGGATTGGCTATGGTACCCATCCCGGGGTGCATCAATGTACCTATGTCTTATGATAGAAAATGGACCCCTATACATGACCATATAATCATATTAGGTAATAGGACATCATCCAAGTGAATAAATTAGGTCAAAAACGAAACACGTGGTTGTACTACAATTTGGCAATTTCGTACCCATGGAAGGGAACGAGGTGGACCACCCAAATTTATCATAATACATGTTAGGATCCAGTACTATAATACCAAATGTTTAAATTGGGCAATTTTCCAAAATAAAGAGGTGGGCCAAGGTACCCCTCCCAAATTTTTAAAGGGTGCATCAATATATCCATGTCTTATAATAGGGAATGGACCAATATACATAACCATATAATCATATAAGGTAATAGGACCTCATCCAAGGGGATAAATTGAGCCAAAACAAACACGTGGTTATACTAAAATTTGGCAATTTCGTACCCCTAAAAGGGAACGAGGTGAACCACCCAAATTTATCATGATACATGTTAGGGTCCAGTACTATAATACCAAATATATAAAATGAGCAATTTCTAAAATTTAAGGGGTGGGCCAAAGTACCCCTCCCAAATTTTTAAAGGAGTGCACAAATGTACCTATGTCTTATGATAGGGAATAGACCCCTATACATAACCATATAACCATATAAGGTAATAGGACCTCATCCAAGAGGATAACTTAGGTCAAAACCAAACACGTGGTACAACGTATTGCTTACGTTTATATTTTGGCAATTTTGTACCCCTAAAAGGGAACGAGGTGGACCACCCAAATTTATAGTGATCTATATTAGTGTCCTATACTATAATACCAAATGTTTAAATTGGGCACTTTCCAAATTAAAGGGGTGGGCCAAGGTACCCCTCCCGGGGGTGCACAAATGTACCTATGTCTTATGAAAGGTAATGGACCCCTATACATAACCATATAACCATATAAGGTAATAGAACCTCATCAAAGGGGATAAATTGGGCCAAAAGACCAAACACGTGGTACAACGTATTGCTTACGTTTATATTTTGACAATTTTGTACCCCTAAAAGGGAACGAGGTGGACCACCCAAATTTATCATAATACATATTAGTGTCCTGTACTATAATACCAAATATATAAAATGAGCAATTTCCAAAAATTTAAGGGATGGGCCCAGGTACCCCTCCCAAATTTTTAAAGGAGTGCACAAATATACCCATATGTTATGAAAGGTAATGGACCCTGTATACGCCCATATAACTATATAGGATAAAATCGACCAAATACCAAACACGTGGTTGTACTAAAATTTTGGCAATTTTGTACCCCTAAAGGGCAACGAGGTGGACCACCCAAATTTATAGTGATCTATATTAGTGTCCTATACTATAATACCAAATGTTTAAATTGGGCAATTTCCAAAAATTAAAGGGGTGGGCCAAGGTACCCCTCCCGGGGTGCACCAATGTACCTATGTCTTATGATAGGTAATGGACCCCTATACATGACCATATAACTATATAGGATAATAACACCTCATCAAAGGGGATAAATTAGGTCAAAACCAAACACGTGGTACTACGTATTGCTTACGTTTATATTTTGGCAATTTGGTACCCCTAAAAGGGAACGAGGTGGACCATCCAAATTTATCATAATACATATTAGGGTCCTATACTATAATACCAAATGTTTAAATTGGACAATTTCCAAAATTTAAGGGGTGGGCCAAGGTACCCCTCCCGGGGTGCATTAATGTACCCATGTCTTATGAAAGGGAATGGACCCCTGTATACGCCCATATAACTATATAGGGTAATAACACCTCATCCAAGGGGATAAATTAGGTCAAAAACCCCCGAAATTTGAATTTTTGGCAATTTTTTACCCATGAAAGGGAACGACATAGACACCCAATACTGATAGAGGTACATACTATGGTCCTAGGCTACCATACCAAATTTTTAGATTTGGCAATTTCCAGAATTTAAGGGGGGTGGTCCTATGTACCCCTGCCAAAATTTAGGGGGTGGGACATGGTACCCCTGCCAAAATTTAGAGGGGGTGGTCCTAGGTACCCCTAGGTCATTGACCCCGGCCAGGGACCATGGGTCCTGAGGCAGGGACCCAGGGGCCAAAAAGTGTCCTCAAGTCGCCCCATTACTACTGGCCTCATCTCGGGGTGGTAAAATAAATAATTCATTGTGGTTAGGTTTCTTCAAAATTTAGCCAGGCAGATCCGGTCGAGTGATCAGAGAGAGTCATAACTGAATTATTACGTTGTAAAAATTTAGCTGTGAATCTTAAAGGCGCCGATAAATTTTATTAAATCTCGACAAAAATATATATTATTCAATACTAGCAGCGTTCACCCCGCTTCGCTGCGGTCACCCCGGAACGCAATAAACTTTGTTACTTAGATAATTTTTACTTTTTCGCTTTCAAGTGATATGATAAAAACCATAGAAGATTGCAGTAAATGTTAACATTATATCGCCTGTCATTTATGTTAACCCGCCCCGCTTCGCTGCGGTCACCCCCGAACGCAATAAACTTTGTTACTTAGATAATTTTTACTTTTTCGCTTTCAAGTGATATGATAAAAACCATTATAACGCCTGTCATGTATGTTAACCCGCCGAGTGACACGGTCATGCGGGTTGCATATAAATACGTTTATTTTTATACCTATGATGAACTAACAAAGGATTTGTACGTAATGGACACCTGAATGGTCAATTATCTCAAGACACTGGTAATTGAAAATTAAAGTGATCTGATAAAAACCATCTAGGGTCCAAATCCTAATAACCCCCCAAAAATAAAAGAAATTGGTTCAGCCGTATTAGCGTGATGAGCGGACAAAGGATTTGTACGTTCTCTTTTATATATATAGATTGTGTGAAATAAAGTTTCTAATATTTAACATGTTTTAAAAATTTGTTTACTAATGAAAGATTTCATTTCATATATTCGTGTTACTGTATTAATGCATTGTGTTTGAAGTTAATTAATAATTTAATAGTGCTGTTTGAATGTTGTATTTTAAATGCTCGAATAATGAAAGTGTTGCATTATCAAAGGTTATTTGAAAATTAGTTATAAGGAAGTACATGTTCATGAAAAGATTATTTTTGCATTTCATATGCTATTTCTTTTTCGAAATATTGAAAATTTCATATGTTTAGTACGATAAGAATATTTAGTGTAAGATGTAAAAACACGAGTCAGATACTTACAAAGAAAAAAAAAGGGATTGAAATTTTATGATTTATATAATGGTGTAAGAAATATATTAGTTAAAGGAACGTAAAACATATATAATATAAAATGAAAACATAAATAATCAATATATTATTCAACTTATATTGAAATATTGTATTATGAAAACAAATGTAATCTTATATTTACACATATAAAAGGAGAGCCCATTTAAAGTATATAGCCCATAAAATAAGATAGCCCATCTACGTTTGTGGAAAGCGTTAGTGAACTATAATAAATCAAATATTACTAGTGGAAGAAAGAAGAGGAATAATAACCGGAGAAATAAACTTTTGGGGAAGAGGAATTTCAAGGTTCCAGGATTCTGATAATCTTCAAAGAAGATCATCGTCCCACTCGCGCGCCATTTATGAGTGTGTAGCCCCCCTCACTCCCATTCCATTTTAAATTTTCCCGTCTTTCTTGGCTGAATTGGAATAAGGCTCCATGTACCGTACGTCGACGCAAACTGTGTTCTAGTTTTATCTTTTCCTATGAGTTGGCAGTCCTGTGAATGGTGACTTGTGCTTCCGGTTCACCGAACAAAAGAGGTGCAATACGGTCATGATAAAATATAGTTCCTTAAACCCGAATGCCATCGTGTAATGTTTTTGCTGTTTTTAACATTTTAATTATTTCGTCTTAATGATAAACTTATTTAACGCCCTCTGATATGTGTATTTCTCATGAAGGATATTTATTATGAATATTTATAAAATCTTTTCTGGCGTGCTCAGCGTAAACATACGGACGCTGAGGCAAAAAAGCCGCGAAAAGTACTCTAAGTGGTTATGGCGGTTTGAATGGTTCTACTACCGTGACGCCCGAGAAGAATATCGAAGTTTTCCCTCGCAATCGTTTAAGATTTCATAAATTTGATAACGAGAAGAATAAGTTAAATCTGCGCAGATATATAAATATAAAATGAACACAAAATCTATGTTCGTGTGCCAAGACAGCGTATAATATGTGAAGTCATGTAAGCAACGAGGCATGAGTAAGGAACCAATACAAGTAAAAGGGTGAATTTCATTCCAAATTGAAAAGTAATAACTTCCACGGAAGCTAAATAATGACTATACAACGAACAACAAGAAGCATGGAGAAATCTTATTCGTAAGAACGACTACATGATTCCCCCCCCCCCAAAATCCAACAATTTATAGTGCAGTTAAGTGTGATACAGAAATGGCGTGTGTTTAATACTAGTGCATTGCGTAATATAAATTTTAGCCGGCATTCGTAGTGCGTCATCTTCTTTAAAGAAAGAAAGAAAAAATGAAAATATATAATAATTTCTTCGGATAAATTCCACATTAATAAAGTTTTGGGCTCATGGTGTGTTGGTACATGTTAAATAAATCACTAACAAAATGTTGTAATGTTGTAAACGTAAGTATTATAAACCTGTGTTAAGCGAATAAAATTTACATACTATCTATTTCTTTATGTGCAATTACCTTTACAGTATTTCTGCACAATCACTACTGAAATGCTGGATGTTATGTCTAATGACTTGCACTTATTCCGCTGATACCAGCAGGCGTGGCAAGGATGGTGGGCACTCGCA
This sequence comes from Thermobia domestica, assembly GCF_964235325.1. Taxonomy (NCBI): domain Eukaryota; kingdom Metazoa; phylum Arthropoda; class Insecta; order Zygentoma; family Lepismatidae; genus Thermobia; species Thermobia domestica. Next base: position 164,860,960 of record NC_137468.1, read on the forward strand.
GTCGCAACCTCAATGAAATAGTATTTTGGTTCGAGATCCAACTTGGAGGTTTGCGCACTGTCCTTTATAGTTTTGTCATTTGTATTGCGAATGTCCTTTACACGCCAACTACTAAAATCAATCACAGGTAAGGCGAACCGAACAGGAGTTGTATCGAGCGGAGTTATAAGAATTGGTTATCCCGAATGGGATCAGGTAAGGATCAGATTCTGCAGGTCGCAAAAATGGTTAGCTCGAACAGGAACCAGACACTTCCGGTCATACACGTACATATATAAAGAATGTGTGTACTTATGTTTTGTATGTATGTAGATAGATAAAAACATCACACAACTAGACACGTATGCTGCCGTCGTAAGCGAAAAGACCTTAGCTCCACATTTTTCGAAAATCGAGATATTGGTATGGGAATGTTCGTAGTACAATTCTGCATCTATCTAAAGTGAAATTGACGTGATTTGACCAATAGGTAGGGGGTAATAACGTCATGAGTGTTTACCTGATGTTCAAAACTGTAACTGAAAGTAAGCAAAAATACCTTAAAGGGCAATTCATAAGCAAATATATTTAACTGTATTACCACACAAATTTTAGATCGTGAATATATATTTAATAAAGTTTTACTGAAATACAACAAATTTGAACGTACAGCCTAAGCCAAAACACGTTTTGCTTATTTTCTCGAAAGTATGTGAAATGGAGTTAAGGCTTTTTTGCTTAGCACGTAGTATGCACAAAATAATATGTTGGCGATACAAAAAGTTGATGAAAAATAACCCAAATAAATTCCTCCAAATTGGAAGCATTTGATATGTCAATGGAATTTAAAAATAAATCATTGGTAGTGATAAGTGTCTGAAAAAGTCGAACTTCGTTGGGCTAATTTCTGACCCCTTAAGTCCCTATCCTACAACTGTTTGAAGTTCGAAAATATTATTGTTCCCCTCGTTTACCTTTATTTTTAACATTCCCGCACAAACAGCAGCTTGAATGTGTCTCTTCACTCTTCTCACTTTCATACCTTCATTCTCACCGTCACACAATGGGGCCAGGCGTGACGTCATATTGTGTGGTGCTCTCGTTTTGTCAACTTAAGATCTCTCAGGCAATTCTTAGCAAAAACTCGAAAAATGAAGTAAAAGATTGACTCGACATAATTTGTTATAATGAAACCTTAATAGTGTACACATAAGATAGTGTACAGGAAAAGAAGTTATAGCAGTTTACAATGAACTCATGGGACGTGTAAATTTGGTTATCCGCCGAAGCCGGAGAGGCGCTGCTTAGTGACAGAAGATAGGAAATTGACTTTGAATGCAACTATTCCTACATTGCGTGTAGATATTCAGTGGCTGGTAGGGATGCGCACGAGACGAGTCGAGACAGGATTTTCCTGGCAAAATTCGAGTCGAGACACGGCTCTTCCAATAGAGAAATATACATTTTTCGAGTCGAGACATCGCTTTTACGGCACTTTTTCGAGTCGAGACAGTATATTTAGAATGTAGATGTGATGTGTAGTCAATAATCATATTTGAAATGATGCTAATAGTTAGCCTATCATATCCCTATGATAATCCCCTACTTAATATCATATTTGGAAAATGTTGTGGTACTGAAAGCATATAACTATAGTCAAGTGTTAGAATGGCATTTTAGCAGAAAATATGGCATAATATGTCTGTAATTTTTTAATATGTCGTAGCGGAAACATTGTTCTTACTGTATGCAAAGAGAAAACCTGCACATATTTGCACTTTTGAGAAATATAGCGCATGAAAATGTTTAAGGAAAACCGCATTCTGGATGCAATGCTGCTTTTGAATTGAGCTGGGATGAATGTGAGAGCAAGTGTTAGGTTATTAGACGTGTGATCCCCATGCACGCAGTGACAAAGTTGAATATAGGTCGATTCTGGAATTTTGAACCCAGATCTCGTTGGGGGCTTCGCCCCCAGAACCCATCTTGTTTCTAACATGTAGTCATACTTCTCTGGCATTCATTAACAGAACTAAACTCTAGTCAAACGTATTTGATTAATGGTGGCGACATTTTGAAACACCAATGCTAAACCATCTATGGCCTATAAGGTAGAGCCATATTAAAAATGGTGTTGATCAATTCACTATTGTGTTTTTTTGTGATGCGTGCACAGAAGTGACATTGGAATCAACTGTAATGAACCTCCGCTTGCTCCAGCTAAGAGTGTTCCGATCAAGCTCTGAAATGAGCTCACGTAATACACGATGCAATATATGAAACAACTTGAACAGGTTACTGATGCTTGTAAATCATAATGGGCCTTATTCAGAGTCGTTCTGACGTTTGATTAGTGCCATACTCAAGAGTTCGACTAACATATGTTTCCTGCAGTAGTCAGGCTTTTAGTATGACGCTAATCATACGTCAAAACGACTCTGCATAAGGCGGCATATGTTTAATATATCTGATAATATATTTATATCGAGAACTTGTGATGAGATCATTTTTATGTATTGAAGCGTCCTTGCATCTTCATTGTCACAACGAATCCTCCACAACTTTGAAATAATTTTGAGAAGCAAGAACTTCTCTTCAATTTTATTACTCTTCAGTTGTAAATGAATAAGTACACTTTTTTCTTTCATGCGTAAGAATGTAAGCCAATCGTGAATTGCCAAATCAAAGCATATTACCCATGCGTTAGTTTATGCCAATCATATAATCTGTTAAACAATTAAGGAGCGAATATAAGGAATATTTCCTTTTATGATGTAAAACTCTGTTTTTGATGAAATAATGTCGAAATAACATTATTGTAGCCACTGCACATACCGAAATAATTGGTTTTCTTTCAATTTTCTGCTTCATATTGCGAATTCTTATTTTTGCCAAGAATTCAGTGCTTTGGCCCCACTGTGCGTAGAGATTAATCCGATTGGGTAGAAAAACGTTTTGAACTAAGCAAACTCATTACTGTCAAAACACCGAACACGACTTCGCTTGTTTCTGATTTTGAAAATGCTCCTGCGCACACTATAAGTCATTACTCGGCAGTGGATTGCGAGCGAAGCGAGCAAGTAAATTTTTAAGAAATCTACGTATTTCATTGATAACCGACAACAATATTGATCGAATAGGGCGCCAATACTCTCTGGGGGCGACTCGTCTTTTACTCATGTCCAACACCACTTTTTCTTTCTCCTTGCTCGTTCGGCGCCCCCTTGCATCAGCGCCCGGGGCGGGCGCCCCGCTGGCCTCCCCTTAGCTACGGCTCTGAAAACACGGGAAGGTTAGGAAATATAATGAGGTGAAATTACTCGTAAGAAACGGACTCAACAAAAACAGTCTGCGAGAGGAACACAGTTCCAGAAAGATAGGAAGAATATATTGAGGACTTACACGAGAGTAAGGATAAACCATATAGTCTATTCTCTGTTTCACATAAGCTGATAGGAAAAAGAAGAAGTTTTCCCCCCCACCACGCTCAAGTACAGGTGAATGTTGGTGTTCCGTCTTCCACCATCAGCCCCCGCACACGGAGGTATAGAGTGTATCTAAATATGTCTAGGCCTAAATAATTAATTACAACTTTTATAATAACACTGCGTATTTTAAAACACCTAATTACATTTACCTGCTTAGTGAGTAAGTAACATATGTGTCATTTTAAAGGAAATTTTATTGAACAGTTGTATTGTTTATTTTCCTTCTTTTTTGGCAGTCGGGGTTATGACATAATGTTGGAATGGCAAGGGATAAAGGGTTGGTAATTGAATTGGTATTTACTGCTTTGATACATTAATTTCATAATATAAAATCGGAAAACAAGTACAATAAGTATGGGTAAATTATCAGTGCGTTAAGATAATAACAATAGAACCTGAAATACTACTACTACTACTACTACTACTACTACTACTACTACTACTACTACTAATAATAATAATAATAATAATAATAATAAAACACTTCTTGTTTCCTGTCTTATATACATGTGTTCTTACATTGAAAAGAACCAGAAGAAAAATAACCATTTGTATACACACTGATAATAGTGAATAAATGCGTCTCGCCCCGGGCGCCTCAACTCAGGCAAATGCCCTGATTATTTTTCAATGAAATCATTTTCCTACGTTTTTCTCTTCGTACGTGCACCTGATGTGATGGTGGCAAAGTATCTTTTTTTGTTTGTTTATTAATAGCGATGATAAATTTACGGTAAAGCATCATACATACAAGATTCATCAACATTGAAGTCTTCTGAGTTTATTAAGGGGGAAAATTTGTTATGGTGGACTTAGAAAAGCAATCCCAGATTGATTGAAGCCTGACACGAAGTAGTAACTACAGATGCTACGTAATTTGAACAGGCCCATGTCTGAGTCTGCCGTTTCAAGCAAAATTATAATACTGGAGCTTAACCATCATAGTGAATTTGACGCCCCTAAAATCCCCTAAAATTTGGCGCCTTGTGCGGTTGCAATCCTCACCCGGCCCTTTCGTTGGCCTTGAGTTTAGCCAATTGATGATAGAAGAAATTGACTTTTGAATTGTTACTTGACTATTTTAATAAAAACGGAGTTGTCAACAGTGCTGACAACAGTTGATGGGGAGGGAAACTAACAGAAGCTTAGAAATGAAATGAAATCTTTGAGTTTTACATATCCGTAGCTAAAGGAGACTGATGACGAGAATGAATGAAACAGTGCAAAGAAAAAAGTAGGAGGAAACAGAAGAACTCCGAGAAAATATGCAAAAACAGTGCTTGTACACCACAAAGCCCACTAAGTACGAGCTGCGCTCGAACCAGGGCCTTATGCCCCAGAAGTGAACGCTCTACCACGGAGCCACCACGGCCCCAACAAAAGTTTTTAATTCTTACAGAACTCTTGTCTGGAGGTCAATGCAATTAATGGGTGCTATGCATACTTGGATTTCATTATTTTCAACAGTCTATGAAGAGTTGAGTGAGAAAAGCAGGACAGTTCATCATCGGTATTTATAGCTATCAGAATTTTATTTAACGTTGGCAATTCATTACGGGAAAAGACCTGATATACCTTTGATCGAATTGCCGATTTCGTGAAGTCGTTATAATTTTCCGAGAGGGGAAATACTTGTATGCGTATTTTTGGGACTTCTTAATTTATTTTCATTAAATTTAGCCTCCCGCCTACTTCTATAAACAGTTGCCTTTCCTACACTTGTCTGTTTCCCAGTCATGTCGGCGAATTCTTCAACAGTTAAATTAGGGTGTTGTTCTCTTAAAGCATGGAAGATATTCAAAATGCAGCGCTTCTCACCACTTCGTAACGCTTTCCCGGACTCATGTTTTATCGCAGAACTACTGCAAACATCATGAATTGTCGCTTCACAAAGCACTAAATACGCAATTATTTACAATTTCATATGTACTAAAATTTGTTTCAGATAATATAAACTATACAAAATATAATGGATACAAAATACAATTTAATATGCACTAATTTCACACGACACTATATATAATATAGTTACCACATACGCTAAATTCATACAATATTTCCACAGGTCGATAGTCTGCGCACTCGATACTCAGACAGCCAGAAGATTACCTTCCTTGAAATTGAAAATAAAGACAGAATGTCGACAGGATTGGTTTGCTTTCTCTTCGGATTCTTAAGTGAAACAATGATGAAAATTAACTTTATAACGAATTAGTTCTTATTTCTAGAAATGCAATAGGACTAAAGCCAAAACTTTAATACATAAATAGTAAAAAATACTTTTCTTAAAGACAAAAATTAAAAACAGTAATTGTTTGTTATTCGGGGTTGACAGGTAAAAACAGCAGTGCTTTCTCACCATCAGGTGCGAGCGAATTGACGTACGAATTTAGTGTGTACACGATTCTGTTTCTTAGAAAAGCTTCCCTCCCTGTGAAGGTCAACGGCTTGCTTTCCCCTCCGTACTGGAAAGTGGTGGGAAGAAGGGGAGTTTCCTATCAGGTTGCCTGGAATAGATAATAGACATTTAAGAGGAAAAGGACATACGCGAGGCTGATTAAGTGTTTATAATATTTTGGAATGAGTTTTGAGAAATCGATTTGCAAGAGACAATTGGAAGTAGAAAATATACAGTACCAATTGGATTTATTAAGAGTATGTCACCGACTATCAGGATTATTCAGCGATTGTTTTCACTTTCTATCTATCTTTATTAATGTTATTACTTATTTATTCCAGCATTTCCTGGTAGCGGTGAACTTCGGGAGATCTTAAGTTGACAAAACCAGAGCACCACACAATATGACGTCACTAAATGTGATAGTAAGTTGAGCAGTGTTTGCAACTGATTTGGTGTCAACTTATTAATTTTATACTAGAGTAGCAGACCGGTAAAGAAAATATGTTTAAAAATGATTATCTGTTAATGAAGTAATCAAGAGATATTTCTATGAAAACATAGCATTTCCACACGCGATATTTGATGATGTGCTCCGCGAAAGATTTGTTGCCACAAAAAATTTGGAGATCCACAATATATAATTGACATAAAAATTAATGATAGGTCTACATCATATTAATATGTGACAGGCCCTTATCCATGAGGTCTAGGTGGCGGGGCTCTCTAAATTTTACTTTACTGGTCCCCTAAAATTTTCACAGTACGCTTGCAAGTGAACTATAACAGGGTGCAAAATTTCAAAGCCAGACGCACTCGCCAATCCGATAATAATGGTCGCCAGTATCTCTCACGTACAAATTGAGATGTCCCCCCCCAAACGTCCTTTGATTTGACAAAGAAAGCCTTCACATTCCGTGTTTTCTCTCACTCAGTGACAATTATTTTCTTACGAAACAGAAAATGCGCTGCCCTGTGAGTTCAGGCAGAAACCATTCCTACTGAACACTGGTCGCCAGCTCTAAATTTCTAGTCGAAAAATTGTACGCTGAGCTATAATATGATGATTAACTATAATATGTTTGGATCGGGACTAACTCCCAAACTTGTGGCCCCGCGTAGCGTAGTCGCTAACGCTCTCGCCTTCGGTGCGAGCGGTCCCGGGTTCGATTCCCGGTGGGGTCACTCGGTCGAAAAAGTGTAACAGCTTTTTCAGGCCAGCCACCCTGAATGAGGTTTTCCTCATTCACACCAGGCAAATGCCGGGGTGGTACCTAACTTATAGGTCCCAGGCCGCTTCCTTCCTTCCCCAATCCTTTCTTCCTTCCCTTTCCCCGGATTGTGTGCTCGCCGAGGGACGTCATCCCTCAAATCGCGAAGGGCTAAATGGCCTTAGATGCCGAAAGCCCAGAAATCCAAAAAATCCTAAATCCTAATCCCTCCCAAACTTCTACCGGGCTTCCCCTAAATTTTTGGGCTGGCTACCAGCCTAGTATGTGATAAGTGACAGGGTCGTAACTTGAGGAGGGAGAGGGCAAATGCTTCCCCAAGGAAGCTCCCCGCCGTTCGAGGGACCCATTTTAAGACAACATTTTCTTACTCCATATACGATTCGAACATGAAATTATAAATGAAGCATCGAGTATGTCCTCTATATTACATAAACAAAACAACACATAATAGGTAAATAAAACAAAAATGAGTCTTGGGCCCATTTCAATAAAAAAGTTTCTATTAGGGGCCCTAGAAGTAATGCTTATTCGTATGGCTTTGATATTTGTCAATATTGCCCCCTTAATTCATTTGTCATGTATGGAACGAGATCAAAGGTGTAACTAACGACCCGGGCCTATAAATAGTAAGAGAAAGATGGAAAGGGGGAGCCCAAGATTAGAGAAACAACTTTTTTCTAGGAGCACCAAATACGCGTATTAATGCTTACACCCCTCCCAAGAAAACAATCTAAGTTACGGCGCTGGATAAATGGATGCAGGTGTAGAATACATAAACATAAAAACAGTAATTTATGATTTAAATGAATGACTGCGTGTGAAAGAGGACTGTACTACTAATTTGTAAAAAATATTTAACGTTTACTGTATGTAGAAAACGATGGTGCTGTCCTATTTCATGAGTTTGAATTTGCAAAATTTACGAAAGAAGTATGCAATATATTTCTCGGGTTCTGTAGGATTACGGGGGACCAAAACTACGTAAAAACACAATGTTTATAGGTGGAATGAGTTCATGTTGCGGAAAGATAATTGATATTGATATGTGAGTAATTTGTGAACTGAGTAGACTGGAAATGCCGTGTGCTGAATGGAAAATTTTGCAATTACTATTTGCTATTAATTACAATGGACAAATATAACGTGCATTGCGGCGTTCTAACCCGACTTCGCTTGCTAGCGCTCGCTCTTCAATATTTATTTATTTATTTATTGATACAAGTCATGTCCATTACCGGCATATATGGCCTTAAGCATTTCAGGTTGGTGGGATGACATCCTCGGCGAGCACACAATCACGGTTCGGGGGAGGGATATAAGGAACGGATAAGGAAAGAAGCGGCCTGAGGCCTGTAAATTGGATACCATCCCGGCATTTACCTGATGTGAATGAGGAAATCCCAGGAAAAAACTCATTTAGGATAGCTAACCTGAAAAAGCTGTTACACCTTTTCGACTGACTGACCCTGCCGGAAATCGAGCCCAGGACCAAAGGCGAGAGCATTAGCGACTACTCATGCTCAGCAATACTGTCTGAAACTCTTTAGTTAGTGGTATGTTTGGCTTTAGGTAGATTAACCTCAAAAACATTTAAGAAAACAGCAATGATTTTCAACAAAAAATGGTTTTTCCCAGTAATCCGACATATGGCTAGTTTTCAAAGCACATACTGAGAAAAAAAATGTAGGTAGCGTACTCTAAACGGTAGGTTACATGCATAATTCCTGTGGTTTTTGGACTTAACGTACAGCAAACGTAGAACTGAAAACGCATGTTTGTAAAACTTACTTTCCGTATAAGTGTTCCTTCTATACGTACTTTCCGTATGAAACAATATAGGCGGTCAGGATCTCACATACAAATCGACGCAGAATGTCCATAGTAGAATAGAATATAGCTGCAGAATGTAACATAGGTGGTATACGGAAAACTGTTAGATGTCAGACATCCTGCAATGGCATGATGTAACATCTAAGGGCAGTGGGTATGTAGCATATGCTCCATACTGATTCCTGTAGTAAGCAAGAGGATTTTGCATATTTGTACAATATACCGCTGTCCGGAGAACAGATTTTTCTTAGTGTGCAGTCCATAAGCAAGGGTGCCCATGTTATGGTTTGCAAGGGGGGAAGTATAAGCGACGTTTCAAATATAGTTTCAAATTTTGCTGTAAGTAATGTAAAAATTCTATTGGGTTTTCAGTATTCCCAAGTACAATTTCCTTTTAGGGGGCGAGCACCCCACCTTTCCCCCCTTGATGGGCGCCCTTGTTCATAAGTAATGCAGTTATGTGGGTGCTGAACCTGTGGGTTCAGTATTTCTTGATAAATCCATTAAATGTTGTGCGTGTAATCCACAATGCACACAGATATAGGCGGGAATTCATGTCACTTAAGGACCTCCCCATTTTAAGGCAGTAATAAATCCGAATATTGTCGATAAGTGATTTGCCTACTTTGATTTTGCGAATAGTTCGTACTATGTGCGACTTTGTCCATGCGGCGTCTAATGTATGGTCGACGTCGATAAGCTAATAAAACGAAATACTTCAAAAGTTGAAACGGTGGGTGCGTAAACGTAAACCTCGTGTAGCTTAGGTATAGGCTGCATAATTACTTTATTACATCAGTGTTCATGTGCATCCTTAAATTGGGATAGAGCAATTTCCGCAGTTCAGATCAATAATACGTGGACAAATTCATATTAGTTTGAAACCCACATTTCTCGATGAAAATAGACTAGACTATACATGTGTCCCACATTTCTCGATGAAAATAGACTAGACGCCTTCTAGACTATACATGTGTTGGCGCATGCCAGTGATCCACCAGGAACAGGTAAAATTCAGGGTCGCTACAAGAGATAATTGTTCAAAAATTACATTTTTTAAATTTATGGGTGCACACTTAGTAGTAGTAATAGTAGTAATGATACTATAGTAGTAGTAAGGCAGTAGTAGTAGAGTAGTAGTTTAGTAGTAGCCAGGCCCGCAACCAGAGGGGAGCCAGGTCCCTCTAAACTTTTTGTGGCCCCTCCAGACTTCAATACAAAATTTTATTATTAATACAAATAAAATACAATTTAGATATTTATAAGATAATTTTAAAGACTTGGCCCCCCGTAACATATTCACGGTCCTCCCAAACCTTTGTAGCTGGTTTCGGCTCTGGTAGTAGCAATGATAGTATAATAATAGGCTAGTAGCAGTAGTAGTAGTAGTATAGTAAGGCAGTAATGGTAGTCGTTGAGTAGTAATAGTAATAATATTATACTAGTAGTAGTAGAGTATCAGTAGTTCGGGTTAGGTTAGGGTAGGTTCAGGCAGTGAAATAGTCATATTTCAAGTCCCTTGTACATTAGTTTGCAGCCCTGGAATAACGCCCTTATGGAGAGTTTCATAGAATTAAAGCAACATCTTATTGTCACAGATGACTTACATAATCTGCGCCTTCATAAATAAATTCCCTAAACATTTGTCTTTTGTTCTGAATTAACAACTTTTACCTGTAAATTGTAATTTTAAAAATGTCCACGTATTCTTAATCCCGTTTCTGCCCCTCCAAAACACTTACTAAACCCACAAGAGTTAATTTGGTGCTAAAATAAATTAATATATAATGAATGTCAGTACACTTATAAAATAGAACATAACTGAGGAAACCTGAAATTCAATCTTGATACACGTATCAGTGCGCAGCACGAAATGAGATTTTAAAAAAAATCCCGGCGTTCTTCCCGCCTCTGATGGGACAAGCCGCAATTATTTACGTATTATTCAGTGCATTGGTTGTGTATAATCTTGTTCGTTTGTTGAATGTAAAACGCAACTCACACAACCGCTGTAACAACATAATGTGTGTTTTTTATTGTCCACCAGTACACGAACAAATTCCAGGTATGTCTTAAATTATAATCCACCTTGGCATATTATCTCAACAGTAATACTGTCAACAGAGCTGCCTTGCTTATGGATACACTGCGCATTAAGTGCTCCAGGGTAGTGACGACATTAAGTGACGTCATGTCCTGTTGCTGTGGTTATGTCAACTTAAGAACTCCCGGTGAACTTCTCTTTATAAACACTTTCCTTCCGGTTGATTGCTGGAATAATCAGCCGAAAGTTGAATGTTTACCATAAAGAAAGAAAGAAAGAAAGAAGAAGAAAAAAAAGAATTGGTGAACGATGTGAAGCTGAAATAATAATTACTACTAATTATAATTAGTAGTCTAGATATGCAAACAATATTAATACTGTGACACAGGTAAACATTAGTTGTTTAAATTAAACATGAAAATTTTTCTGAGGAATATATATTATAACTTTGTTAGCAAGATAAAAATTAATACTTTACACTGTGTTGAACAATACATAAACCTTTAATATACAAATATATATACGCGCGCTTTATTTTTTATTACTATATATATATATATTCCTTTTTTAATGTATTCTTAATTATGGCTTTTACTTTATATCACTTTTTATTAATTGTACGTACGTGTTTGAGTCGTGCAGTGTGAGGTAAAATACTTTGATTGATATGCACTTTATCGACACTAGGGGGAGGGGACTGCTTCTCTTTCTACCATTGGTTTGTTTTAGATCAATTCTTGATGTTTTCCAAGTGTATAAAACTGCTGGATGTGTTTTGCAGGGTACAGGTCCCTCCATTGCTGCTAATATCTTCACTGAGATTGTTCACTACGGCAGTTCGATCTTTTTCACTATACTTAATAAGTGGTTGGCGCAAAACAGCTGTATGCTTAAAGCATGTAAAGATATACTTCTGGCGTTCAACGAACTGTTGCCAACTATGGCGAACCATTTACTGCCACTATAATAAGATTACAGTAATTATGGTGTTATACGAACCTGTCAGATATAAAATAACTTTGAGCTCAATCAAATAAATCAAATACATCGGCATTTTGACAAAAACTTCGTTCACCACCGTAGCTGACTACTTTACACTCTTGACTGCGAACACTTGTTCAACGTGCTTATATCGTTCAAAATGGGGCTACCGTTTGGAATGTGCTTGAAACGAAACTTTTCGAAATTGTGATTCCCTCGCACACGAGGCTGGCGTTGGTTGAGTCACAGTTAGACTGGCGGGCTGGTGCTAAGAGCCAAACAACGAAAAAGCATGGTTTTCTTGATTGGTCAGATTTTACACGTGACCAACAATTGTCTTTTGCTATTTCAAAAATTGACCAATGATCAAAGTTCATTCCCACAGGTTCACAAAATCAAAGTTAAAAGTGCGTGAGAACATAAACCTGGCTAAAACACGAAATAAAGTACCTTTTGTTCTTGAGTACAAATGTACTGGGCTTATCAAATTTCACTGACGCCAAAACTCCTGCGTTGGAGAAATTAACTGTTCACTTTCAGAGACTAAAATGAATGTCTCATGCACGAAGAAAATATAATTTTTAAATTTTTTGTTTCTTGACGTTTGAAATTTTTTAGCTATTATTTGTTTAGTTTAATTTAGTTTATTTTCATCCTTTCTGTACATAGAGGTTGCAGAAGACTGTGCTCCGCAATAAAAAATTCGCATATACTGTAACTTTTCTTATTTTCATTAATAACTCAGTTTTCTTAATACATTATCGCTTCTTTGTGCTTTCCTTAACAAAACAATGTACTAATGAATAATTATTTATAATTTTAGAGAAAAAAATAAAGCAAAATAAGAAAATGGTAAGCAGAAAACCTTTATTCTTATGAAATCTTAGTACGTTTGCACACGGCAACGATAATATCGGTGGAAGCACCGATAATGTCGGCGGTGAAATCGACTTCAATGTATTCAAATCGTAGCTTGCACACGCCATCGATATTATCGACCGACCCTCCGACACGCAGATGCTGTCGGCGAAGCCCCCGATATTGTCGGGGGCAATGTTTTCTTATGATTGGATGCACATGCGGCCGATAATGTCGGCCGGCCAATGGGTTAAATGAAGAGTGTGAGTGAAAGGCGCTGTGTATTCTTGTCTTTGCAATTTTGTTTCCATTTTTTTCTATTACAATTGGTAATATTATTATCATCTTGTCCTATAAACAACTTCGGAACAGCTTATTATTTTTTTACACTCTCTGTTTTGGAGTACCTAATTCCCTTTGTTAAATAAGTATAAAATGTGGGAAGTCTGAAGAGTACTGGTTTCCCTCTAAATAGCTATTACCAAATAGAATATAGGAAATTTAGATAACTAATTTCTTGATTATTTTCCACTCCTTCACACACATACTCTTTGATGGTATATTTTTTTAATCTATTAATGCATTTAAATTTTAATACATTCTGGAAATTAATTTAAGCGTAATTTTCAAAGTTAGATACACTGTGAACATAAGCATATGGAAAAAATCCTGATTATTATTACTTCCTTTTATTTTAATCAGAATTGTATGCAGATTACTTTTCCAGGTTTCGCTCAATAAGCGAAGTAGAATTATTATTATTTTGAAACGAAACCAGCACAATTAAACACGCTTTGCAAAGCTCCGAGAACAAGTGACTCATTTGGCATTTTCTTGATTGTGATCTAAACAACAGGGATGTGACTTCATACAGATTTTTTCTCTCACTTCCAAAACTATTCCAAATCCCCCATTTTTTAAAAAGAATTCTTGGAATGGCAATTGGAAACAAAGACCAAAGCTATGTATCCAAGTTTTCCCTCTCCCCTTTGTACTGGGACCGACCCCCTGATAGAGTTCTGCAGTTTAGCTACTACAGTGACTGGGTGAAAAGGTTGTGTATTATTGCATTTATTTATTTATTTATTTAATTTTCCGCCGTAAGAACTTAGCGTTCATGGCTTCGTCAAGAAATACAGTTAGTATTACAATTAATAATAATAATAATTACAAGAGAAACGATATAAGTAACATTACAATTATTAAAAAATTATATAATATATATATATATATATATATATATATATATATATATATATATATATATATATATATATATATATATATATATATATATATATATATAATACAAAATATATACGTAACAATAAAACTAAAAGTGTATTTTTAGAGAAAATATAAATTGTACCATATTTTATATATTTCAAAATTCAAATAAATCGTAATATTTACATTACAAAGAAAGACCACACTGAAGGTATTCATCTAAACCATAGAAAAGATGTTTAAGTAACAGTAACTTATTTAAACTGCTAGCCTGGCATTCGTTTGACACGATTTGGTAATTTATTATAAAGTTTTATTCCTATGTGGTGTAACGAATTTTGAGTTCTTGTTAGACGGAAATTTTGTATATGAATATGATTGGTTGTTCTTGTGTTGTATTGGTGTAGGTCTGAATTGAGTTGAAAGTTTCTTTTATTCATATGTATGAATGATGATGTTTCGAGAATGTATATACATGGCAATGGTAATAGTTTAAGTTTCTGAAACAGTGGTCTACTTGGTGTATGAAACGGAACTGATAACATTATTCGTAACATTCTCTTCTGCATTGTAAATACTTTCTTCGCATAACAGGTATTACCCCAGAAAATGATTCCATACGATAGAATTGACTGGATCAATCCAAAATAAATTTTCAATGTTTCTGTAGTTAGAATCTTACTAACTTTACGTATAAGATATATTTTCGCACTTAGTTTTCTCAACAAATCATTCACGTGATCATTCCATGTTAACTTAGAGTCTAATTTTAACCCTAAAAATTTACAAGTGTCAGATATCTGCATGAGTTCCCCGTCTATATGTATTTGATGTATATTTAGAGAGTTCAGTTTTCCTTCATTAAAACTCATTATAGTTGTTTTCGCTGTATTTAAGTTAAGTTGGTTTACTTTTATCCATTCTGCAATTTTATCTGTCGTGTTCTTAAATATGAATTCCTCGGAGCAAATGTTATTTGGAATTTCAACTAAAATGTTTGTATCATCCGCAAAAAGTACGCTTTTGTTTGGAACTATATAATCGGGAAAATCGTTAATATATATAAGGAAAAGTATAGGACCTAATATTGATCCTTGTGGAACTCCGTGCCTAATGTGTCTTACCTCTGACTTGGTTGGACCTATTTCTACATATTGCATGCGGTTAGTCAAATAGGGTTGGAACCATAAATTAGCATGACCTCTAATACCATAACTACGCAATTTATTCAATAAAATTTTGTGATTAACAAGGTCAAAGGCTTTTGTGAGATCCAGAAAAATTCCATATATTTTATTTCTTCTCTCTCTCGCTTTATATATGTCACTTAGAAAAGCAACTACAGCATTGCTAATTGATTTGCACTTCCTAAACCCGAATTTGCTCTTCGTGAAGATATTATTCTTTTCTAAAAAGGGCACCAATCTGTTATACATAACTTTTTCTAAAATTTTGGAGAAAACAGATAGAATAGAGATAGGACGATAATTTCCTGGGTCAGTAGTTGATCCTTTTTTGTGTATAGGTCTTATTTTTGCAACTTTAAGATCTTCTGGAAATGTTCCCGTTTCAAGGAATTTCATATATCAGTCAACGGTATAAGAAAATATTCGGCACACATTTTAAGCAAATAATAAGGAATATCGTCGGGCCCAGAAGATCTTTTCGTCTTCATTTTTTTAATAATCGATCTTATTTCTAACTCTGTGGTAGGTACTAAGTATATAGATACAGAATTACTAGATAATTTTATGTTGTTTGTCTTTTCAGACTCAGAATGTATGTTTTCGCAACGTTGGCAAAAAAATCATTAAGTAGGTTTGCAATATGGTGTTTATTGGTTATTTCTTGGCCATGGTGTATTATTTTTCTAATTCCTATTTCTTGCGGTTTTGATGCGGTTGATTGTTCGTTTACTACTTGCCATAGTGCTTTGTTCTTGTTATCAGATTTAGATATCCTATTTGATGTGTGCATTTTCTTTGCTGGGGAATGGCGGAAGCTTCATAACGAGGAACTACATAGTTTATACGGTTTACCCAACATTGTTAGGGTCGTCAAGTCTAGGAGACTTAGGTGGGCATGTCATGTAGCTAGAATAGAAGAAAGTAGAAACGCTTTCAAAGTCTTGACTGGTAGACCCATAGGAAAACGACCATTAGGAAGACCTAGGCGCAGATGGGAGGATAATATTAAGATGGATCTCACAGAGATAGGAATACAAAGTAGAAACTGGATGCAATTAGCTAAGGATAGAAGTCAGTGGAGACCTTTTGTGAACGCGGCACTGAACCTCCGGGTTCCATAGGCCATAGAGTTAGTTAGTTAGTTAGTCATTTTCTTTGCTTCTTTTATTACTCCTTTAAGAATACTTCTATATTTATTAAAATATTCTTTTAGTTTTCTATTATTCGTCCTTTTCACAACTGTATGTAGTTGTTTCTTTCTCATGCAGGAATTAATTATGCCTCGTGTTATCCAGTTGCATCTAGTTTTTTGAGAATATACCTTTATCTTCTTAAGTGGAAAGGCTATTTCGAAATAGTGCCTAACGGTATTAATGAATTGTCTGTATTTATTGTTTACGTCATTTTCTAGTAATGTGTCCGCCCAGTCTTCCTTGCTGAGAAGATATTGAAAGTACTTAACGTTCGTTTCATGAAAGTTTCTTGCCCACTTACATTCTTTTCTATCAATTTTCCGATCTTGGGGTTGAAGTGTTATATTTATTTGAACTGCATTATGGTCGGAGAGTGATGTGTTAAGATTATATGCTTTAAAGGATGTAGTTTCATTATCTATTATAATTTGATCTATACAAGATTCTGAGTTTTCTGTAATGCGGGTTGGGGTGTTTATAGTGTGTTGTAGGCCGAAGGATTGCAAAGTGTTTGATAATAATGTTAGATGATTTGATGGTGTCAGGAAATCAATGTTTAGGTCGCCACATAATACGATTGGTTTACTTTCTTGCTTAACTAGAGTTAACAGTTGTTCTAATTTTTCAATAAAACGGGGAAAAGAGCTGTCAGGTGTTCTATACATGACTATTATAATGAACCTATGTCCTGATTTTTCGATTTCTATTACCGCATGCTCAAATGTCTGTTCTTCATTTAGATACATGCTGTTGTTTCTTACTTTATACTTTAATATTTTTCTCACAAACATTAAAGCACCACCGCATCTACTGAAGGTCCGGCAAAATCGCCCAACACATATATAATTTGGTAGGACTGTATACTCTATTTCACTTTCTCTCAACCAGTGTTCGGTAATACAAAATACATCTGGGTTCATCAGCTCACTGTCGTTTCTAATTAGTACGTCTAGTTCATCTATTTTATTTCTAATGGAATTCCTACCTTTCTAGTTTTGCTTAGATTTTTAGAGATGGCAAGAGTTTTTCCATTCGATATTTTAACCCTTATTGAACTTGTGGAATGTAGACCTTGCATATGGGATAAGATAGACTATTTCAAGGACAGAATTGAAAAGCAAAAAGCATGGCGAGAAGTTTATGCAAGCTTTGCCCAGGATTTTGATTTCATGGACAAGAAGAAACAAGATATGACAGGTATGTATGCATCAGCGCAAATCTGTCTACAACATTGGGGGGGGGGGGGGGTAAGATTGTTCCCATATTATATATATATATAAAATATTTCTATAGTCGAGAAACAATGTTGTGAAGAATCAGGGGAGCAGAGTTGTCTTTAACATTGGGAGGTGGGCAGATTTGAAGCTTATTCTGAGTGGACATTAATTTCATCTCACTTTACTTTCTGGCGACCGGACATAAATAATCAAATTTCTCCCCCCAAAAAACACATTTCAAATCGGATTATTGGGGGGGACAGTCCCCCAGTTCCAAGATTGGATGGGAAATGTCCCCTTCATCCCGCTGGGATTTGCGCCAGTATATGTATGGAGCAATGTAAAACAAAATTACTAATTCGAATCTTAACATTTAATCTACTATGACATTAGTGTTAATTGCATGGAAAACAAAATAATATACATACGTACAATATGTAACAGTGTTTCAACAAAAATTAAAACTAATATAGTTTGCAATGTACCGCAGCATCAATTCTCATCGAAACGAAAATAATATGTTTACGGCATCTATTTAAAACGGCACTGTTAAATCTAAACATGCTTAGACATAGGCCTATTTTGTCTCGTACCCACACCTCTTCAGAACAGTTTTTGTAATCCTTGTTTTAAAAAATAATTTTCCCGATTATTATTACTTTTATTTGTTTCATATATGGAGAAGATTTTTAGAAACAGTGCAGAATATATTGTGTGTCGCTTACTTCGCTCATCACCGGCAACGATATTGTCGGGGCTTCCACCGATATTGTCGGCGACGTGTGCAAAGTACGCCGACGCCGATATTTCGAGGCTTCCTTCGATTTTATCGATATCGTGTGCAAACACTCTTAGTCTGTCTAATAATTACGCGAAGAATATCCCGTGGGAAATTAGAGTTAAACTAACACAGTGCACAGGTATTAGGAACACTCACTAACATGTCACGTTATTAAACAGAAACATGAACTGAACAGACAACTGGTTATTTCTGCGTTGAATTCTGCAATTCACACTTTATGCACAGTTCCAATATGCAAAATCATTCAACATCTTCAATTGAAATTACTGAAATAGGGAGAAAACGACTATTTAAAACTTCAAGTGTGAACCTGCGCTTGGAGCTATATATTAGCAATATTACAACGTATTCTTTCATAAGTTGTCTCATTCGTCAAGCGTGTTCAGTAGTGCTCTTAAAATTCTAACATTGGAGGGCAACAGTTCGAATCTACGCAGGAAGTTTTTTTTTCAATGTATGGAAACATTTCTTTAAAGTTCTGTTTTGAAGTGCTTGAAAAAACAGATTCAGATGAAGTGTCACGTTTCAAAGCTCAGTCATATTTATGCACACCGTTAACATTGTTATAATGGGAACATATTTCTAATTTGAATACCAACCTTAAACCACAAGTCCAAAATGAAAATTATTCATGTTACTGATACCTATTGCAATATACAGGTGTATATGTAGAGAAAGAGAGAGAGAGTATGTGAGAAAGATAAAAAAGCAATATATGCTTGTATTTTTAATTACAACGTAAAAAAGTTATTGTAATTCATAATCTGGATTGTTATAAAGCGATTTGAACGCTTGAAACGACTTAATGTTCATAAAATTTCCTTTTCTTGAAGCTTTTGTAATTAATGTCGCAAATAATCCGATGCTTTGTAATATGTGCCAGAGAAATAAATACATGCTTTTAGCAGGATAATATCGTCTACCCCTTGCTTCTATTGATAGTATAAAAATAATATTTAGTTGATTTTGAGTTTTCGGCAGCGAGGCTATATGAGACGTTTATCTACTAATAAGCGTGGAATCCGAACGACATGAGCTTACATCGGGAATCGAACCGGGTCTCTTACGTCAAAGGTGCGTACGCTAACCGCTTAGCCACAAAAGAACTCGGTATGAAAATAGAATACCACACGTTATCCCATATTACTTTACCGACAGATATCTGTTTTATGATCAGTTAAAATAGTATTTCTGGACACTGTAGCGAAAATGTATTTCCTTTTTCGTACGACTGTGAGAAAAATACAAAGAATAAACACAATAAAAACGAGACAAGGAAAAGGATTTAATGTAAAATACTTTGGCTCTCTGGAATAAATCACTCAAAATATTACAAGTGCATATCTCGAGCTTTTGTAGTAGAACTTAAAACGAGGTTGTTTTATAACTAGCCTGTGTGGTCTAGTGGCTAGCACGTGCGTCTCTGGTGGTCGAGGTCCCGGGTTCGATTCCCGGTATGAGAGCTTGGAATTTTAAATGTTCTCAGTGTGTATATGTTCGTGTCCCTGTCGTTCAAGGTTACTGGAAATAACTGTAAAACGTGTATAACCGAGTAGGAAATATATACAAGTTACTGACAAGGGGAAAGCAGACTTTGGTGTATGAACTTCAGGGCAACCTTTCGCGAGGTTAGAGTGTATATTTAAAGTGTCAATATACAAACTGCAATAGCCCGAAAACCCGTCTTAAAGTTTCCGACTCTCAGCATATATGATAGAAAGCGTTAAATTATCAACTCGCAAAGTGAGGAGTATCTACACCTCACGCGCAAAAGGTCCCGCTCGAGTCATTTTTCTTGTTTTAACCAATAAAGTAGCCATTTGTAACTACAAGTAAAATATTAATTCACCATATGTTTATAATGCATACAATAACAAAAATGTTCAAACAAGTTGTATCCGTTAATATATTGACAATGGCGTATTTAGTGGGTGGCTATCGGGTTCTAGCCCCCCCGAAATGAATTTCGTATATCCACAATTTCAATAAAATTTTTTCAGCACCCAAAAGGAAAAATGTAAATCTTATTCACGAGTTGTGCATAGCCCGTCCCCGAAACAAAATCCTAAATACACCACTTTATATTGATATCACTAGATAATTATGGTTACCACAGTCGTTGTGCAAAAAATGTTCTTTACGCTTCGTATCCATATCTGGACAGTGCGAATTACAAGAGATATGAGGGGGAAATCCTCTTTGGCAATACTGGATGTATGCTACAACCAGGGACATCATTTGAGACTTCGCTTGAGGGGACAAAAGCACTACCGACATAGGACTTTCACGTTTTGTACTAGTATATTAATAGACAATTGATTAAAGTATATGTATTCCTCAAACTCTTGGGGGGGGAGGCGCGGTGACTCAGTGGTAGAGCGTTCACCTCCGGTGCTTGGGGTCTCTGGTTCGATCCCAGCTCGCGCTGTGTGGACTTTGTGGTGGACAAACACCGTGCTCGTGGGTTTTTTCGGGGTTCTCCCGTTTCCTCCCATTTTCTTCATTCCACCATTTCACTCATCTCTCATCATCATCGTCTCCTTTAGCCTAACCGGCATAATCGTGGGACGTAAAACTGAAAGATTTCATTTCATTTTCATTTTCAAACTCTTGGGGGGTAATTGTTCCCTCTTGCTCCCCCAAATGATGCCCTTGGCTAAAACGTATAGTTTCACATGCTATTGTCATCTGAAATGACGCCCTTGGTTATAGCATACATCCAGCATTACCAAAGGGGATTTCCCCTTATCCCCCTTTTAATTCGCTCACTGTCCACTCTTATAGATACGAAGCGCCAAGATCATTTTTACACAACGACTGTGGTAACCAAAATATATCTAGCGATATCAATATACAGTAACGTATTTAGGATTTTGTTTCGGGGAGGGACCATGCACAATACGTGAATAAACACTTACATAAGCAAAGGAGGGGAACCAAAAGGTTATGAAAATGTGGGTTGGCAGGCCTGTGCTGTGTGGTTATACGGTTATCGTATTGACCTGCTTAATCAGAGATCCTAATTTTGATTCCCACACAAAGTAACAATTTTATGTGTACTTCTTGTACTCAAACAATAAGTTCATACACTTTAACTTTGATAAGAATAATGTATTTATCCGTAATTTATTAATTTGTAAGAAAATGCAAATTGCAACAAGAATGGTTTGTTTTTGTTGTAAAAAAAACCCTCTGAGCTCTAATCATAATAACCCTATTACTAAGTACCACCATAAAGCTAGTTTGCAAAACAATTATCAATATTTGTATTGTATGTAACTTGAATAAAGTACTAATTGAAACTAAAATGTATAACATTATTATTTGGGAAAACAAATAAAGAGGTTGCCTTGCGTGGGAATCGAACTCAAGACCTCTGAGGGTGAACTCCAGTACGCTACCATCTGACCACAGACTACGGGCCTGATGAACGATATTTTCATAATGTTCTCTTGCTCCCTTTTTTGTGTGTCGATTTAAGCGCCATCCGTGACTTCAATTCTGGGTCAAATCATTGATCATTTTTTTCTGGAGAATCCAAATGTGCAATAAGAAATGTGGGTTCACATTTAAAATTTTAAAGTTCCCCTGTATCCCCGAAGGAGGTAGGGATAGGGTTGCGTTTGATATCATTGGATAGCATTTTCAAATTATTTAACACGTGTTGTTTTTTGTTTTTCTGATCTGTATATTTCTTGAGACATTTGACCGTTCCGGGACTATGAACACACACACACACCTAAAGGACATGAAGAATTCCAACGTAAAACTTTGTGTAGTGACAATACGCAAAAAAATAAATGAATGTGTTTTTTATTTTATGCCGAAAAACGGTTTTAGGGGGCAAAAGCCCCCCACCCAAAACTTTGGTAGTTGACGGCTGAAAGGCAAGAAGAAGTGGACCGAAGCCAATGAAACTGTGCAGATACTTTAGACGTAAAATGAGGGAATACTGTTCCGCATTTTCCTTAATAAAAAGTTCGGTGGGGCACAGACCTAAACCGTTGCATACGAAATATTAAAAGTGCAATTCGAAGGGGGCTTTGTCTTCAGTGCTGTTTTGGGGCCGTGGCCCTCCTGATAAAAAGTAAATTTTACCGTAGGAGCCCAAGGAGGAGTGGACCGAAGCAAATGAAATTGTGTGTAGGTATTGTATATGTCAAATAAGACCTCTCGTGTTTCTCAAGTGTCCGCATTCAATTTGCTTCAAATTTGGCACATCAACAGTAAATAGGAAATAAATCGACACGTATTTTTGTTTATGCGGAAAATCGTTGTAAGGGTTAAAGGCACCTCCCGAAACTCTATAAAATACGCTATACTCTTTGTGCTTACTGTTGATGTGCCAAATTTGAAGAAATCGAATGGGGACACTTGTTGAACACGAAAGGGCTTATTTTACAAATATATCTACATTAACTACCATGAGCTTATTGACTTCATGTCAGAGCAATCTTTATCAGGTAAGTCAGACGCTGCTGCCAAAGTACATGGCTTCCTGGTTCAGATGCACTCTTTGTTTTTTTTTTTTTTTCATCTGGCATTGCTAATAAATCTGTTTTGTCACATTGTGCAAATACAACATTACAAAAGAAAACTATATGTATTCAAGACGCTGTAAATATGATTTCAAGCCTGCAGCTCACTTTGTAAAATTTGCAAACAGATACTGCCTTTGGTATGTTCTGGGAGATGTAGTAGGAAAAGCAAACTAATTTGAGATTTCAGATCCAGTTCTCTTGCGACCAAGAAAATTCCCAAAACGGATCAATCAAGGTGATAATCCCTATAACTATGAAAGTCCAAATAAGCTATATGGTCAACATTATTTTGAAACTATTGACACAACAGTATAGTGTTTAGAGTCATGGTTTGATAGTCAAAGGGTATATGAAGGGTTTATCATTGGTGAAATAAATGATGTTAGTGCTATACATGAGTTTTACAAAGATGATGTAGATATCGAACGACTCAAGCTGCGTCGCACTATGTTAGTTGACCTACGCAAAACACAAACTAGTTTCCAACCTTTCGTAAGTTTCGTGTGTGTTCCTTACTTCTTAAAGCTAAACACTTATCTTCAATCGATGTTGTTAGAAATAATTAAGTTCCTTCGATTATTTTTGACGCTACAATCCACAATTTACACAGTGGAGGGGTCCTTTTCTAATTTAGGACAACTAAAGTCTATCTACGATCTACCATGAGATAAGGGCGGCTCAACGCGTCAGCAATTTTAAATTGTTATCAAGAACTTTCCGCAGGAGTTGATCTTGATCTTATTGCAGACAAACTCATAATGCGCACCGAAATCCGCAGGCAAACCTTTGCTATGAAAAAGAAGTAATTCTCCATTTGCCATATACAAACCTGAACCTGTATGGAAGAAAGTCAACTAAATATAAGTAAGTTTGGATTAACGTAGTGTTACAATTTTATGAGAAATTTAAAATTTGGTAGGCGTATCTTAATCTTACACCTATTTTACAAGTTGATAAAGGCGAAGGAAGTGTTATTGTACCATTCAAATATTGGAAATGTTGATGCAGTGAAACATCTCTTAGCTGACACCTCCATAATGTGAACAAACATTTTTCTATCCTTCCCAGCAATAATATGTGTGTAGTTATTGGAGAGAACGTTCACTTATACGGATGTCACTCATTTACGGACAAATAGTCATGTCCCATTGAACTTCGTTGTTGTGAGGTTTACTTGTATTTGAAGATATCAATTGAATCTATTATACGATAAAAGGTTAAACGGTGTTTTGTTTATAGTGAATTCTTAGCCATTGTCGTTTCTGAATTCTTGCAACTGTATTGTTGAGTTGAGTTGATTATCATTTAGTGTATCTTTTCAGCAGCGAGGCTAAATGAGACATGGATCTACAATTTAAGATGGAATCCTACTTACTTTCGTTGTGCTTTCCCACTGGTAATCGAACCCGGGATTCTGTGCACCAAAGGCACGCGCGCTAGCCACTACACCAGCGGGAAGAGCTGCAACTACATTGTGACGAGCTGTCAGTAGTTCATTATTGGTGCACAGAAAGGGTGAACATAAATACGAAGAAAACTAATGAAAACTGTTAAGCAGAAGGAGTAGGGAGCTCAAATCCACCATTGATTAAAATCGGTTAGTTTTCAACCAACTAACCCTATATCTAACAAATCCCTTGTACCTGTTGTTGAGCCCCCGCCAATGTTTTCTTCGTGTTCGTCATCTGTAATCATCATAAACAGTCCGAAATGCCTGAATGTAATATTGAATTTTACAGATAAAAATTTCTGGTACACTATTGCCATCTAAAGTGATTTTAGTGGCTGTACCATTATTAAATGAGATACGAAGATTCGATTAATACCTGATTTAATATCACAGACTGTGTTAGATTTGTTACCTCCTTAGGCTATTGATTGGTTGTTGCAATCGCCCAAAATATGATGTATGTTATTGTCTTGAATTAATTCAGATCAAACTAGATAATCTGGAGTAGTAGAACTAGAGATGTAAATATTTACAAATTTTGTATTATTGATTTTGAAACCAAAAAGTTGTAGACTATATCTGAAAAATTGTGATTAGGTAACAGGTTTAGTGAGTAACATAATTTCTTTTTGAATACAAGTGGCTAAACTTTCATAGCCGTATACTCTTAAATGTTCTATAACACTATAACTTTCTTTTATTTTTAAAGGAAATATCGCTTTTCCCCAAGTTTCCTGTAATAAGATGATATCATGACGGAATAAGTTTATTAAATGAAGTAGAGCATATGTTTTGTATAATGACTTTGGCAGTTCCACTGTAGTATTTTTAGACAATGTTTTTGTCCCACTATTATTTATAAACATAGACCAAAAATAGTATTTTTCCTAATGTTGAATATCATGTATCGAGTTAAATAATAGATAAAATTGTTTTGAAACTTGCTCGATGCGCTCAATTGAAACACTGCAATTTAAGGATATTGGGATGTCATCTAAGAGTTGTTTCATCGCAAACGTTGCTTTAGAGTTTAATTTGTCGCTTCGCAATCTGAGGAATCTGAGAAGCGCTTCCGATGTTTATTAATGGGTGTTTTTGCTGTACTGTTTGCTCCAAAGTTATGAAGCCCTTATGTAAATTATTATTACCATGCAATTTTTTCTTTCATGTGAAAAAGATGGATTATTTGTTAAAACTTTCGTGAAACTGGTAATTTTAATATTTTGATCTTGTAAAGTTTTTCTATTTGTAGTATGCGAACTTATTTGTTGAAAGCTCTTACTTGAGAATGAAAAATCAAATTTCTTATTAACTGTATTTTTCATTATTACCACGTATATTTAGATTGAAGTTGTCTGCGTTCTTCCTTAAAAAAAAAAAAAATAAGGTGGGGATTTTTGGTCTACTTGGCTCAATTTCTTCCTGATTACTGCAAGGAAGGATGGATCAGAAAGTTTACAGTACGTTCTGAGAACAAATTATCCTACTCGAAAGTTTAGGAATTACTGTTTCCATGGATTTTGAAGTGCTATTAAAGATTTCCCCCCTGTTACTCTGTTTCCCAATTTGCATGTTAGCTTCACTAAAAGACAGGCTTCACATCATTGTCAATATTTTTCTTTGCCTTCTCGTTCTCGGCAATCACTGTAATCTGCCTCATGTACCATACCACAATTATAACATTTGATAATATTAGAACATTACGAATTAGAATGTGTTAATATACATTTTTTTTACATATTGAGACTTCCGCTTAACAAGCACGGAGGGTGTGTCCGTATCGCAAGCATGTCTTGCATTGTCGGATGGCTGGGATATGTGTCTCAAGTTGTAAACTCAAATAGAAAATGTTGACATGTGGAAGACATCGCAAATTGAATGTTATAATGATGGTAGAAGTTGGATTTTTTCCCAGAGTTAGCTCGATAAATATGTTTGATGGATATTATTGGAAATCGCAATCGATTTCTTGCAGTAACTTATTAATTGTTTCTTCTGGGTTTGCATTCTTTACTACACCAGTTGTGTAAATCACAAAATTTGAAATAAATACTGACCAATTTTGACTTTTAAGAATGGGATTACTGAGAAATTAATTAGCTGATTTACTGTTAGCAAAGTAAATTTTTATTAAATTCTTGCCAATGAATATAAAGTTAGTAATGACTTCTATAGTTGTTGAATATAGTTTTCTACTGATAAACATACGAGGTCTTATGCAGAGTCGTTCTGACGTTTAATTAGTGCCATACTAAAAAGCTTGACTAACATATTTCCTGCAATAGTCAGGTCTTTAGTATGATGCTAATCATACGTTGAAATGACTCTCCACAAGGCAGAAGGTGTTTAATTCTAAGTCTTCTTTATTAGACTTTAAAAACACATAGAAAGAGGCTGCATATTCTTCGCTATATGGGTTTTGTAGCAACGGGTTTGAATCTAAAGTTTCGTCTACATCAGTGATTTTTGCTATAATATTGTTTGAAAAACTCTAAAACTCTAGTTTGTTTCCGTTACTGAACTTGTCATGGATTGATTAGTTGTATCTGCTTGTATACCCATATTAATTACAGTTGGATTGTTGTCTCCATTAATTGTTTTGTTTACGCCTAAACTTTGTACTTCTAATTCATAACTTCCCACCATCTTGTTGAAGATTTGTAACATTAAATTACCCACAGAAAATATACAGTAGAGCGTCGATTATCCGAACGTTGGTCAACCGAACGACCGCTTAACCGAACTGTGTACTCGCTCGCACCTGTTACTCTCCCACCCTACCGTCCATCATCCACCTCACTCCCAAACCAAGTTTCCCACAGTAGTCGCCGCACTGAGCCACCGCTGGCGGAACATTGCTTCTAATGGGGCCTTCATAAGGCGCTGCTGACCGGCCAAGTCGCCAGCAAAATACGTATGTAATATGTACATATTTTTGTTTAATAAACTGTACCACATACTATATATTCCTACTAAAGTTGCCTTTGTACGTTACTTTGTAATACTTAAAGAGATGCCTGTTTTTATGAATAAATTTACTGTACAGTACTTCTTTTTGGCAAATAAACATGTACAGTTCGATTATCCGAACAAACCACTTTTCCGAGCACCCATGTACCCCAATTACTTCGGATAATCGACGCTCTACTGTATATGAACAATAATAAAAAAAAACTTAAAACTTAACTAAAGACACTATTACTATTATCATTATTTACAAAAAGAATCATTCAGAAATTATCTGATCTCACGCAACTGCTATTATATCAAGTTCCCTATAAGGAGGCTTAGTAGTTATTGGTCAGGGAGGATTGAAATTCTAACAAAATTATATTTACTTATGACTGTCTATGATTGGATGCCTATTAGAATATAATGTCACATTGGGTACGTTAAAATCGTACATTTATAACCCTCCAGTAATCTTTCGCCATCTTCGATGCAATTGCATTGCAATTTGCAATCATGCAGGAGCTCCTTCGTGGCTAAGCGGTTAGCGTACACGCCTTTGATGTGGGAGACCCGGGTTCGATTCCCAGAGAAAGCTTGTGTGGTTCGGATTCCACGTAAATCAGTAGGTTCACGTCTCATATAACCTTACTGCTGAACGGGACGTTAAACTCAAAATCAATGCGATCATGCAATGCCAACAACCATCTTGATGTTTAAGATATAAAAGAGAAGAACTGATCTTCAGAGTGTTATATCAACTTTCCTGACAAATTTTTGGCCTTACCCAAGGTATGGCTAGACCGATCAGCCTTCAGTGTTAACTGTACCCGAGGGATCACTTTGGAAGCTTTGTGCATTGCACAGTCAAGGAGGAGATTGAGGTATTACACAGGTACGGTGTGTCTTGAGGACCCCTACAGGATCGACTATGCATATCGCCCTCAAACCTTAACGAAGATGATATAATAGGTCTAAACCTCCAAATTTTACATTTATATATATTTTGTTTACCCACAAAAGGTAAGTAGTACCAATCGAATCCTAGAGAATAGTTACTAATATATATGTATTTTTAACAATTCCAAAATTTAAGGAGTGAGCCGATGTACCCATCCCAAAATTTAAAAAGATTGCATCAATGTATCTGTGTCCTATGAAAAGAGAGTTGCCCATGTACTGAACTGTATAACCATATATTGTAGTAAACCCTAATCTAGGAAGATAAACTAGGCTAATAATCGACCACATGACAATCATGTGGCAAAACAATTATTTGATAAATTTTTAACCACAGAAGGGAATAACCAGGACTCTCTCTATATATTTGAGTTCTAAAAAACATTAATCAAGTTTTGTATTTTGACCGTTCCCGAATTTAAAGAGTGTTCTATGTATTCTTCCCAAAAATTTAGAGAAATACACTAATGTACCCATGTCTTATAAAGAAAATGGGTCTTATAGTTAACTATATAACCATATAACGAGATAAACCATCATCAAAGGGCAGGGCCGGCCTTAGGTGGTGCGGGTCCCGATTGGGAGCATTTTGCGGGGCCCCAGGTTTACAAGTAACTTGCACAAAGGTCTGTAGAACATATATATATATATATATATATATATATATATATATATATATTATATCGCTCTCCTTGCTGGTCTAGTGGTTAGCCCGTGCGCTTATGGTTTCGTGCCTTGCCCGTGCCCTGATTCCCGGTGGAAAAGCTCACAAAATTTAATTTTATAATCACTCTCTTTCATTAATCATCCATCTCCTAAGAACAAATCCTGGGACGTCATACAAAAATATTTTTCATTTCATTTCAAAAGTTTAATAGAGATTTTGCAGTCAGAATGGATGGCAATAAAAATGTGCGCTTAAATAGTGCGTGAAAGTTAATAGACTAAACATATATAAGATACGTTGCAGTATAAAATATATATATATATATATATATATATATATATATATATATATATATATATATATATATATATATATATATATATATATATATATATATATATCCGTGTAACGTGGGTTCCTGTCACCACGGCATGGCGCGTCCTCAGGTTGCGGATCGAGGAGAAGGCCTCTAGATATAGAGGTTAGCTGCGAATATATTGAATAAGCAGTCGCGGACAGCCGACTAGGAGACAAGGACTGATAACTTGGCACGACCTCAGCAAAAGAAAATGGACATGAGATTTGGAACATGGAATATTAGGAGTCTTTATAGGGCAGGCGCGTTAAAATCCATAACGATGGAGTTAGAGAAATACAGGATGGACGTAGTAGGAGTTCAGGAAGTTAGGTGGGAAGGAAATGGGTCTGAGAATTCCGGAAATTTTACGTTCTTTTACGGGGAAGGAAATAAAAATCACCAGTTAGGAACAGGGTTTTTCGTTCATAAACGTATATTACCACCAATTAAACGGGTTGAATTTGTTACTGACACACTTTCTTTTATTACTCTTAAGGCACGGTGGTGTGATATTATTGTTTTAAATGTACATGCCCCAACGGAAGATAAGGATGACGATATAAAAGACAGTTTTTACGAAGAAGTGGAACGGATATTTGACCAACTCCCGCGATACCATATGAAAATTCTATTAGGGGATTTCAATGCGAAGGTAGGACGAGAGGATATTTTCAAACCGACTATAGGGAACGAAGGTCTGCATAAGGAAAGTAATGACAACGGTGTTAGACTCGTGAACTTTGCAACATCCAAAAACTTAATCGTGAAGAGTACAAAATTCCCACATCACGACGTTCATAAATACACTTGGACATCACCAGACGGGAAAACACATAATCAAATTGATCACGTTTTAGTAGATAGAAGAAGGCAATCTAGCATAATTGATGTCCGGTCGTTTAGAGGGGCTGATTGTGACACTGACCACTACCTGGTAGCAGCGATAATACGAGAGAGGTTATCGTTGAATAAAGGTAATATTCATTGTCCGAAAACGGAGAGATTCAATTTAAAGAAATTAGAAGAGAGCCAGGTAAGAGAGGAATACCAGATTGAAGTTTCGAATAGATTTTCGGCTTTAGAAGATTCGGAGAAAACAGGCATAATTACGCTGGCTACAAAATCCGAATGAAATAACTACACAAAATTTCGCAGATATCAGCCGGGAAACTTCCAAAACTTTTAGAACAAAGAAACGCGATTTTCTGAAAGCTAAAATTAATGAACTTGAAGATAATAGTAAAAATAAAAACATCCGGGACATGTATAAGGGAATCAACGAATTTAAGAAAGGCTATCAACCTCGTGCTTATATATTAAAGAAATCTGACGGTACAGTTCTCACTGATACGGATAGCATCTTAGATAGATGGAAAGATTTCTTTGACGATTTGCTTAACACGCAAGCAAAAACTAGTGTTCGTGGAGAAAAGGAGATACACACCGCAGAACCGTATATTCCAGAACCCAACCGAATAGAAGTAGAAACCGCTATAAAGAAATTAAAGAAACACAAATCTCCGGGTGTAGATGAAATTCCGGCTGAGTTAATTTTAGCTGGAGGCGAAAAATTGTGGAACAAGATACACAAACTCATTCTCCTTATCTGGAACAAGGAAGAATTGCCACAAGAGTGGAAAGAATCAATCATTGTTCCAATCCACAAGAAAGGCGACAAAACTGACTAATAATTATCGAGGCATTTCTCTTCTGTCAACATCCTATAAAATCGTTTCAAATATTCTGTTAGCAAGACTGACCCCATACGCAGATGAAATTATTGGAGATTATCAGTGCGGATTTAGACGAAATCGATCAACTATCGACCAAATATTTACCATTCGGCAAATACTCGAAAAAAAGTGGGAATACACTGTACATCAACTATTTATTGATTTTAGAAAGGCGTACGACTCGGTTAGGAGAGAAATATACAACGTTCTTGCAGAACTTGGAATACCGAGAAAGCTAATTAGATTAATCAAGATATGTTTAAATGAATCCCAAAGTAAAGTCCGGGTAGGAAAATTTTTGTCCACGAGCTTTCACGTCGAAAATGGCCTGAAACAAGGAGATGCGTTGTCGCCATTATTATTTAACTTCGGTTTGGAATACGCTATAAGGAAAATCAAAGATAGCGACCAGGGCTTACAGTTGAACGGTATTCACCAGGTTATGGTATATGCTGATGATGTAAATTTAATAGGAGATGATAGGAGAACAATAGAAAGAAATGCAGAGATCTTATTAAACGCTTGCAGGGACATGGGTTTAGAAGTAAATGCAGAGAAAACTAAATACATGGAAGTGCGTCGGGACCGGAATACAGCAAATTATGGATGCGTTAAAATACTAAATAATACTTTTGATAAAGTTTATACTTTCAAATATCTAGGATCAATATTAACAGAGGAAAATCATATTCACGGAGAAATTAAATATCGACTAAAAGCAGGGAATTCGTGTTACTATTCGGTTCAAAATCTCTTGTCGTCGCGAATTCTGTCGAGGAATTTGAAACTTAAAATATACAAAACGATAATCGTGCCTGTAGTTCTGTATGGCTGCGAAACATGGTTACTTACTCTGAGGGAAGAACATAGACTGAAAGTATTTGAGAACAAGATCCTGAGACAAATATTCGGACCCAAGAGGAACGGGAATCTGGAATGGCGGAAACTTCATAACGAGGAACTACATAATTTATATGGTTTACCGAACATTGTTAGGGTCGTCAAGTCTAGGAGGCTTAGATGGGCGGGTCATGTAGCTAGAATGGAAGAAAGTAGAGACGCTTTCAAAGTCTTGACTGGAAGGCCAATTGGAAAACGACCATTAGGAAGACCTAGGCGCAGATGGCAGGACAATATTAAGATGGATCTCGCAGAGATTGAAATACAGAGTAGAAACTGGATGCAGTTAGCTAAGGATAGAAGTCAGTGGAGAGCTTTTGTGAACGCGGCATTGAACCTCCGGGTTCCATAGGCCATAGAGTTATATATATATATATATATATATATATATATATATATATATATATATATATATATATATATATATATATATATATGTGTGTGTGTGTGTGTGTGTGTGTGTGTGTAAATCTACAACTAGCAATGTTAGTATATCATACCTGAAAAGGACATAATCATAATACTACTTGTTTTAGTGACCCCGCCGAAATTTTGAAAGGTTATTAAAATAAAACCTAAAATTACCTTTCCAGTCCCCACATTACCAAACACTAAGGGCCTCCGGTCCTCCCGTAAATTTAAAAGTTGTTAAAAGAAACCCTAAAACTGTGTTTTAGTTTCCTCATTGCCGAAAACTTTCCGGGGAAGGACCTCGTACCTATTCTGAAATGAAATGGAAAATATAAAAGAATGATGTCTTAAATGCGTCATAATAACTATAAATACCATAGTTATTTGTCAATTTGGCCTTACACGAATTTACTTCCGAAAGTTATTTTGCAATTTAAGGTTAAAAATAATAGGCTCTACAAACATAACACTTGCGTATCATTTCTTATGAGGGGCCGCGATGGCTCAGTGGTAGAGCGTTCACCTCTGGTGCTTGGGGTACCGGGTTCGATCCCAGCCCCCGCCAAGTGAACTTTGTGGTGGACAAACACCGTGTGCGTGGGTTTTCTCGGGGTTCTCCCGTTTCCTCCCACTTTCTTCATTCCACCATTTGACATTCATTACTCATCATCACCGTCTCCTTTAGCCTGACCGGCATAACTGTGGGACGTAAAACTTAAAGATTTCATTTCATTTTCATTTCTTATACATTCTTCCCGTTTATACTTCTAAGACATAATTAGTGTTGCCACGAGACGAGACGAGACGAGACTTCAGGCTGTCTCGTCTCGTCTCGTGCAAAGGATGTCTCGTCTCGTGTCTCGTCTCGAAAAAATGTACTCGTCCCGTCTCGTGTCTCGTCTCGAGAGGCTCTGTCCCGTCCCGTCTCGTCTCGTTTTGTCTCGTTTTGTCTCGTCTTGTCTCGTAAAAAATATAGCAGCATACAATGGGAACAAAAGTAAAATATAGCAGGCTGCACCATGCTAATCAAGATACAACTAAGTTACAAGTATTACCCAGAACACATAAGACAACAAATGTCACGGTAGCTACACCGTGAAGCCTTCACCTCTGGTGTATGTGGTAGTCGGTTCGATCTCGGTTAGTGCCATGTGAGCTTTGTGGTGGACAAACATTAAATGTGTGTGGGGACCGCGGTGGCTCAGTGGTAGAGCGTTCACCTCTATTGCTTGGGGTCTCGGGTTCGATCCCAGCCCCACCAAGTGAACTTTGTGGTGGACAAACACCATGCGCGTGGGTTTTCTCGGGGTTCTCCCGTTTCCACCCACTTTCTTCATTCCACCATTTCATTCATTACTCATCATCACTGTCTCCTTTATCCTAACCGGCATAACCGTGGGACGTAAAACTCAAAGATTTCATTTCATTTTTCGAATGTGTGTGTTTTCTCGAAGTTGTCTAGTATCCTACCACTTTCTTCATTTCACTAATTTTCCCATCATCATCCATTCGGCCAAAGTTTCCTAAAGGTCTTAAAAATAAATTCAATTATACTATCAGCCCACTTGCTTTATAGTGTATATAATATATATATATATATATATATATATATATATATATATATATATATATATATAGAGAGAGAGAGAGAGAGAGAGAGAGATGGAAAGATATATAGATAAATAGAGAGATAGATATGTGTGTACACTTTGATTTCATATATTCCAGCCTTTAGGTTTCACAGTGTTAACCCATACCAATCCAAAAACTACTTTCCATTTTAGCATATTTAGATTTGTTGCAATTACTTTTTTTTAAAAAAGCTCAGAACCAAATAATTTTATTGAGTAATGGAAAGTATTTGATTGAAATTTTATATGTTACTGCACAGTAAGCTTTACTTAAAGTGTCATAGTAATGGGAGCTGAACGACACATCGGACGAAATAATGCTTGGGGCCAGTCTTCACCTCCATGGTTCAAATCTGTTCCCATAACCGCGAGGTATGTGCTACTATGTGGTGGTTGTCCCGTTTGTGTAACAAACTCATGACAGTACACCCAGATTAGCTAGTGGTCTAAAATAGTTGATTTTTGGGTGGCCATTTTGGATTAAATTTCTTATATTGTCGTGATCTATTCGCAATCATACAACGTACATCTTCATACCAAGCCGACCGGTCTGCGGCGATAGACCATCGGCTTGAAGGCCCCGGGTTGAGTCCCGGAAGGGTCGTGTGTATGGATTTTAGCAGCATTTGTTTTTTTGTATTGTGTCAGGGGGGAATCGTACAGGATAAAAGGGTTCAGTCTGAAAAAATTGGAGAGAATATCCTCCCCAGGATACTTTCATGGGAGTAAGGAATTAGTAAAAATATAGGATATACATTTTATAGCAGGTTTAAAAATATGGTTTGGGTATCCTATTTCTTTTCTGTTAATTATGTTCTTCAATGTTCGAATTTTGATCATTCTCATGATATTTTCTGCTTTCAACGGAGTTCCATGAATATTATACCAAATGTTCTTTACACTCTGTAAGAAACCATTTCTGAAGATAATTCAGGTCCTAATGAATATTATTCACTAGGAAAGGGAAGTATTCCCCTCCTCTCAACATGGAAGCAGAGGGCAATTTCGCACTCTGGTCACATCAAACATTTCCGCCTAACAAAACGAAGGTCCCCCTGTAAAACCTCTTCAACTCCAGTGTTATTGTTAGTGTCATAAATTTGCTGAAAGCAAACAATTTGAAGGGTTCGTCGATAATATCTTTGCTTTCTTTGTCCTTCGCCCGCCTTCCAAACGAAGAGGTGAATTTTACAACATGACTGCTGTATAATAAGCGAGCGATTGGTAAAATGGTAAAAGTGTGTTTTTATGTGTATGTGTGTGTGTGTGTGTGTGTGTGTGTGTGTGTGTGTGTGTGTGTGTGTGTGAGAGAGAGAGAGAGAGAGAGAGAGAAGACAAAATTTTAGTTGCAAGATGACATACTTCAACTGCCGTTTTCGGTTCATTTTGGTTCATATAGCAAAAAAATTCCGCCACCAGAGAATAAAGACAAGTGTAGTCTGTTCTGTTCTCTTCCGCCATCTCAGCCAGAACTTTCAACTACAGCCTGTAATGAGTGTAGACCTTACCCAGTTTTCAAATTGAATAGATGGTGGTGGTAGTTCGGTTTCTTGACCTTGTAAAAATCTTCTCTGTCTTTGATTTGGTTTTTCATCATTCCAGCCAGAAATGAAAAAAATGAGAATTCCTCAGTTTACAGCAAGGGGAATTGGGGACAAGACATTAAGAATGATATTCCTGCAAGCTCATGTATCACGATTGTTTCATTCTTTTATAGGACACTTTTCTATGAAGGCTTTTCAACATGTTTTCTCACAAAGGGGATTTTCCTTTTGCAATCTATATGACCACTGGCAATTTCAATCTTGGCCATTCCCGCCAGCATTTTCATTTTCGAGACACGAGACGAGACGAGACATTTCACGAGACGTCCCGTCTTGTCTCGTGTCTCGTCTAAAAGGGTTCTGTCCCGTCTCGTGTCTCGTCTCGTTTACGAGACGAGACGAGACGAGACACGAGAAATGTCTCGTCTCGTGGCAACACTAGACATAATGAAGTGCACATTAATATGAATTCATTGGGTCAAAGATTTCTTAACAGCTGTATCATTTTGAAAAGAATTCGAGTCAGGAAAACCTAATGCTAGTGAGAACATCGTAGGTAGCTACTTGTTAAACGTAACATATAGGTATCGTAGGTATATATATGTGTGTGTGTTTTGTGTGTGTGTGTGTGTGTGTGACAATTCAAAATTCTATGTACCGCGTACCACCTCCCAAAATGAAACAGGGATGAGTCAATGCACTCATCTTATGAAAGTGAATTGACCCGTGCATTCACCCATATAATTATATGAGCTAACAAAGGTAACAAACCCTCAAACAGAAGATAAAAAGGCCAGAAGCCTCCGAAATTAACATTTTTGGCAATTTTTTAACCTATGAAAGTGAAGGAGATGGATCACTCAAATATGCAGAGGTTGGTATGATCTGTCAGGAAAGTAAATGTACACCTATTTTTCGAGTCTGGCATTCCTGCGCTCCATCCGTGGAGAGTATGAGAATTAAATCAATCAAATGTTTACTGAGGGGCAAAAAGAAAAGCTTAATCTGAATAAGACATTGCAGAGGGGCACAAGCTGTGAATACGAATAGTGCATTGTGTAAATAAAGGACGACACCGAAAGAGAAAGCCAGAAACAGCTGTTAAACTTACAAAAAAAGAGTAAAAATTGTCGAAGTGGGAACATAAAACACAAATACAACAAATACGCCGACAACTAAACGATCACCATGCCATGATCTTCGTGTAGTGGTTAAGGTGCTGGCTTACAAATGCAAAGGACGCAAGTTCGAATCCTCGGCAACGACATTTTTAAAATTTTTTGTTAATAATACATACAACTCATGAGAGATGGTAAAAGAGGTCGTATTTAGTTTTTCGTAGCAATTATTATTGGTAATGTTTAGTACTGATAATACTTTTTGTCTTTGCGTATTGCTTTTGTTCTTGTCTTCATTTCGAAAGAGAAGAATATCCGAACAAATGCCACCAAAATTCCTCATATTTTGAATGTAAACGTCATTTGCAATTAGTAAAGAATAAGAATTGAACGTTCCGAAGTAGCTGCAAAAAGTAAAAGGAAAAACATGGAAGTCGACCATACTCATGGTTACTAAAAATACAATTTCTACATGCCTTACACCTCCCGACCACGTTTCTACGTTAGCAAGTAAGAGGTTTGTGTTTAGGTTAGGCTCGTCAATACGTTTTGCAAAGGGGCCCGGTTTAGCTCTGACGCACCACAGGTGCGAGAAGGGAGAAAAACACTTTTTCTCTCTCCCTCTGTGTGTCTATTTATCTATCTATTTGTATATATATAACTCTATTTGTGAATGCCATAACCACCCTAATTTTCAGCGGATTGAGACGAAACTTGGCACAAACATTAATTGTTGAAATATCTTGATGAGTTCGTTAACCAGAATAATCAGATGAAAATGTTCAAAATGGCGGCCCTTCAAACTCTTAAAAAGTTCCAAGGGAACCAAATTTCGCCCATAAATAGGTATTCAGAAAGTTTGAATAAATTTTCCTCTTTTACTGAAATATTTGTGTGCAGAAACTTATTGAAATATTGGACCCGATTAATCGCCTAAAGAAGGTTCACGCCCTTTCGCTACGGTCAGTTTTTTTTTTTTTTTTTTTTTTTTGCAGGAGGGGGTTATCTTCCTATTGGAACAAGATGATTGTTACTGATGATATGAAATTATACATTGAAAGTGAAGTAACTTGTGTAACGTGTTATTTGAAAGAATAATATAATAAATGTGCATTCCTCTAACGCAGAGAACTCATGTATTTCGAGTTCGGGAGCCTGAATGGCGAGGAGTGTTATTTGATTTGCTTTTTAGTAATACATTGCATTGCAAATAAAGGTAGGCAACATTAGTGGTAAGTAAAATAATAATAATAATAATAATAATAATAATAATAATAATAATAATAGGTGTTGTTTGTGGCAAGGCAATATCTTCCTCAGTTCTTCTTCAAACGTAATGATTGTAACGCCATATCTCCCTTACAAACAAAATATTAGCAATTTATATCGAGAGAACGGGAAACTGTAGAGCGATGGGACCAACGTTGGACAGTATGCATTCATAGTACTCAGAAAAGTAAGCGATTTCAATGCAAAATGAACGAAGAGTCATTGTCATGGGTACTCATGGGGCCACGGCAGAGCCCTCTTTAGGCAAAATGTCGATAGCTTATATCGAGAAAACAGGAGGTGATACTGGGATGGGACCAACGTTGGACACCGTGGACCCATAAGGCGCATCGAAAAAATTAGGGAGGCGGGCGCCAGCCAGCCTTACTTATTTCCACATAATAATATAAAATTATATTGTCGAAATACACACACGAGTTAGCTACTAATATTCCATATTATTATTATTATTATTATTATTATTATTATTATTATTATCATCATCATCATCAT
This sequence comes from Thermobia domestica, assembly GCF_964235325.1. Taxonomy (NCBI): domain Eukaryota; kingdom Metazoa; phylum Arthropoda; class Insecta; order Zygentoma; family Lepismatidae; genus Thermobia; species Thermobia domestica. Next base: position 164,899,440 of record NC_137468.1, read on the forward strand.
CATCATCATCATCATCATCATCATCGACAGCGTCTTTTCATTACGTGAGAATGTTTGACATGAAACCAAAGAGAAAATACATCCTGTAGCGAAAAGAAACAATACTTTCTCTCAAATGGATAAAATATCAAGCCGAGATTGATTCGAACTCGCATGGACGGCGCGAAAAGCCAGTGCTTTGTCCACTATTTTTTTAACTGACTCACCGAACGCGTTTCAGTAACTTACTTATTGCTAATTTTACTTGCTTCACTCGTTTAACTTGCTTTTTCTAATAACTTATAACGACAGGGACACGAACACAGAAACATCGAGAACAGTTAAAAATGATAGATGCTCTCCCGCCGAGAATCGAACCCGAGACTCCTTACACCCAAGGCTCACGTGCTAGCCTCTAGACCAGCGGCGATGGCAACGCTCAGTTCCTGTGTCGTTAGGGATTACGACCACTGTATTGCCAGCTATCACTTCTGTGGGTTGTATACTATGATCACATGTTTCTTCTTTGCTGGAAGAGTAAAACCTACATTATATGTAATACATGAGGTATTTAGACCTACATGCTCTTCATATAATGTAATAAAAGGGTCATGGTGTCGGATTTTAATACATGACGTATTGCAGTATACAACATGCTTTGCATTACTTGTTTTTTTGTAGACAGCTACTAGCTTAGTGTTCTGAAAGGTTGTGTATAAACTAGGGATAGCCCGTTCCGGAATTATTAGTTTTCGGACTCCCGAAAGTAAAGCCGGACAAATTCCGGAATTCGGAAAATTCCAATTTTGTAATAATTTCGGAATTCGGAAAAATCCGGAATTTAGAAATTTCTGATTTCGTTAACATTCCGGAATTCGGAAAATCCGGATTTTCTCGAAAGTCGGAGTTTTTCTCAATTCCGGAATTTTCTAAATTCAGGATTCTTTCCGAGTTCCGAAATTCTTCTGAATTCCGGAGTATAACTGAATTCCATAATTTTGCGAAATCCGGAAAGTGAAAGTTCCGCTTCCGAAAAATAAATTTATTTTGGTTAATATGAATCGTGGCGGAAATAACCCACACAGCAATGAAATATTTTCAAAACGTTTTTAAAACGTACCATCATTTTCCTTCAGAAAATGTATCCTACTTCCCTTAAGGAAATATATTCCACATGTTGTTGAAAACATTTTCCAAATAATACTGAAAATATTTTCGCAATATACTCAAAAATGTTGTAGAAATATTTTATACGCCGTTAGAAAAGTTTTCCAAAAAATGTTTTCTGTACCATTTCCACACATTACTGAAAATGTATTTGAAACGTTTTATACAATGTTAACGGAATGGTTTTTAAAATGTTTCGCATGGAATATTTTAAAATCATTTGCCAATAACACTGAAAATCATTTGTCTAAAATAAAGAAATTTTTTCTAAATATTTTTACAATGTATTGGGTACTTAGTTGAAATATTTTCTGAAGATTTCTAATCCATTTTTAACAAAAATTAATGTTCTGTAAAATAATAATTTTAAAATATTTTCCACTCATACCAAAAAAATATTTTCTATACATGACAAAAAATATTTAGTGAATATTTTCCGTACATCACAGAAAATATTTACTGAACATTTTCTGTGCATGACAGAAAATATTTAGAGAATATTTTCTGTACATGACAAAATATTTAGAGAATATTTTCTGTACATGACAAAATATTTAGAGAACATTTTCTGTACATGACAAAATATTTAGAGAATATTTTCTGTACAAGACAGAAAATATTCAGAGAATATAAGGTAGACATATCAAAAACATTTTCAAATTATTTTCCTTGGTGTTTTGTAACAGTAGAAAATGTTTAGAAAATATTAAACTAGTTTCAGATATGAATTTGTGCTAAGAAAGAAAATATTTACGATTCATTTTTCAAATAGCAATTGATATGTTTTTGTTTTTGATTTGTTATTGTATTTAGTTTCAGAACGTACTTAAAATACTTTCTAACGATTTATGGTTTTCACATAGAATATTTTAAATTCTTTCTGAATATTTTTTCATCATCACCACGATAACACCTACAGTTTGAAATACATTTCTTTCTTCAATACTGAACAGTTTTCCAACTCTTGTAAGTTAAAATATCTGGATTTCATTTGTACAAATTAATGGAGTGGTAGAAGTCTGTGTATACTGGAACCGGTTTAGAACACACAAAAACTTCTATCATCACATAAATTTGTTGAAATAAATTCTAGTATTCTAGCTTATAGGTTGAAGAAAGAAATGTATTTCGAACTGTCGGTGTTATGGTAGTAATGACGGAAAAATATTCAGAAAGAATTTAAAATATTTCTCTGCGAAAACCAGAAAATGTTAGAAAATACTTTAAGTACGTTCTGAAACTACATACAATAACAAATCAAAAACATATCAATTGCTATTTGAAAAATAAATCGTAAATATTTTCTTTGTTAGCACAAATTCGTCTGAAACTAGTTTAATATTTTTTTAACATTTGCTACTGCTACAAAACACCAAGAAAAGTAATTTGAAAATGTTTTTGATTTGTCTACCTTATATTCTCTGAATATTTTCTATCATGTAGAGAAAATATTATCTAAATATTTTGTCATGTACCCGGGATCCCTTAATATTACAAGACGACACCACAGGGGGCACTGTGCAATACAAGCGAAGAAAACTAAATGATCTCGGACACACATTCTATATCTATGCCAATATTCCTTGAAAAATGATATGGAGGAACAATAACAATCGGAACAAATCACATGCATTTTGTGAAAAGTATTCTTAATGGAACTAAAAAAAATGCTATAGTACAGTTTCTTACAGACGTATTAAAATATACGAAACTTACAAACACGTGTATATAATGAGTTTTTCTTATAAAGAATCACTATAAAACGTGATCATATCACCTTGAAACCATTTTATTGCACCACGACTCTTAACACAAGGACGACGTGGACCACTCAGATGTCCACAGTCGAGGTGTCTTAATTGTGCTCTTCGTTGTATGTTTTACACAACACTAAAACAGCTATTGTAGTGCGTAGAATAAATGACAGAGCACAAGGAAGACATCCCAGTTATCAACATGTGAGTGGTTCATGTCGTCCTTGTGTTGAAAGTCATGATGAAATAACTCGAGTATAAAGAAATCAGGTCTACTAAGCTAAAGTACATAATTACAAAAGGAAAGAAAATGCAAGACTGGACTAAGGTTTGAACCTGTAACTTCAACTTACCGTGTCGATGCATTAACCACTAGGCTACTCACTGTTTCCGAATAGTCATTCATTCTACCACTCCTGAAGTCAGTGCTCAAGCAACCAGACCGCATTCACTATACCGCAACTTGTGAAGTACTTGGGCAACCAGTGTCTATACTATAGAACCCCACTGGTGGTAAGATTTATACATGATAAATGGGGAAAATAACTTATTTTATATCATGTAAATATTTAATGCGATATACAATCGATTATTTCTTTGAGTTATCGTATATAATAAAGAAATTATCCTTAAAATGATCAAAATTCCACCATCCTACATTACTTATAATTACATAAACCGAAAGCCAAATAAAGGAATGAACCTTTAAAAGAGAGATAAAATCCTGTAGATTTATTGAGAATAATTACAGTAATAATGTATTAAATTTTACATTAAGTATACATTTGTAGTACACAATATATTTAATGTGAATACATAAACAAAAAGTCTATATTAATTTAAGTCTACTAATTGCATACCGTGCATTATAATAGTTTGAAATGTATATACACCTCATCAGTGTATCAATTTTAACAAGTTTTATTTAACATAAAAAAAGAAAAACCAAAACTTACTTTGTAAGAAAAGTTCGAACAGAGTTGCACCTTACAAACTCTTCCCCACACCCTAGTATTGTAGTTCAGAAGATGACTGTACCAATCACCGAAAACCAAGCAGCAGAATCATGCGTTTACTTACGTCCCCCCTCCCCTCAACACACACAAAATAAGTTAAACTATTTCTTGAAAAGTTCTCTGTCACCTTCATCTAAGAATATATTTAGCGATACGAAATAGGTATATTATACATTACTTTAGAATCTGAAGTGTGATTTAACTGCCATAAATTAAAACTAAGCATAATATACCCGCAAATTAGCTTAAATGAGTACCATACACATCACACGAAGCGAGCTACGCCAATAAAAAAATCACAGTCAATAAGAATTAATTAGATCTTCAGTCTATATTTTTAAATTGGTGTTATGTTGACGCTATGAACTTTGGGCTTCCTATACTAAATGTCTCTATGCCAAACACTCTATATATAAAACGTTTTTCGTCGAATCTGCAAATTGAGCAAGCCGCTAATGATGGGAGGCTGATGATAGTTTATCACATAGGAAGACACTGAAATGCTAGGTGAGTCACAACACTTTCTTCCTTTTTCTGGGATTCATCCTTACTTACGGTCAAATTTGGTACCGTCTATGTAGTACCTGTGTGCGGCGTACCTTGAAATCATCTCGGTTGATAGCCTCCAAACACAGTGGACTCCTAAAATAAACCAATTGTTGTAAAATTACTATTTGTAGCATGTGTGACAAAATTTAAAAACGAAAGATATCTCAGAATCAAGGTTAAGTCAAACGAAGCGTTTTATGCGGGTTTTTTATCTTACCTCAGGCTATCCAAAGTACTAAAACATTGTTTCCTATACTTTTGGAAGTTATATACTAAATATCTTAATAACTATCACTCAAATTTGGTACGCTGAATAAAGTTATAGTGTAAATATAGAATTTAAACTATGATCCAAACTTAAAATAATGATATTACAGAACACAATAAACTTAACTTAGGATGAAAATGGAAACTGTAGATGAATGAGTATTACTGAGCGAAGGAAGGAAAGTAACTCAGCTGGGTTACGAGTTTGACAGAGTTCATACACAGAAATCGTTCGGTGGTTTATATTTCCTGCTTCGACTTGAAAGATAAAGAAGATAAGCTCGCTTTAAAAAGAGTTAAAAAGAAAAAAACTTTTAAAAGATTTAATTTATTCTGAATTTTTGTTCAGTATTTGTAAATAAATAATGTAGAAAACCGACACAGAGCTTGCCCGCTGGACTCTGGTGCCCAAATCCCAACTCCGCTATATGCATGCCTGCCATAAAGTAATAGAGATATAAACTTTTTTTAAAAGTGCAGATTAAGCCTAGCTTAATATTTACATTTTTTTAACGATACCTACAGTATGGCGCTAAATTCATCGTACAAAAGCAGAGGAGTGTTTCCTGAGAGTAAAACAAACAAAAAAGTTCCAATAAACTTAGGGCGAGAAGCCCATCGTTCACGTGTTATAGGCTGCCGAAAACATGAAAAAATCAATTCTAAAGGTCCATAGCTCCAAAACTATGGGACCTACCAAAGTCGGGTCAAGACTTCACTTAGGAACTAATATGTGCTCTATCCAAAAATACATGTTTTAGAATCCTAAGGTACTCACGCAACAATTTTTATGGAGGTAGTTGGAGAGTACTTTATATCATAGGCCCGTAGTCAAACTCCCTCTATAAACATTGTTGTGGAAGCACCTTAGGATTCTGAAACACGCATTTTTGGATAGGGAAGTCTTGACCGGACCAAGGTAGGTCCCATAGTTTTGGAGCTATGAACCTTTAAAGTTCATTTTTTCATGATTTCAGCAGCCTATAACGCATAAACGATGGAGTTTCCGCCCTATGTTTATTGGATTTTTTTTTAACTCTCAGGAATCACCCCTCTGCTTTTGTACACCGAATTTAGCGCCATACTGTATAAATTAATAAGGTAGAAGTATATGTGGTCCTTCTCACTATGCTCACTTATAGATATATCTTAAAGGCTAGTAATAAATAACACCAGCCCTCTGCTCCTATACCACCCTGTGATACCGGAGCAGGACGTTTGGACGCAAAGCCGTATATCTAAATAGCCGTATATCAGGTTAATCTACTTAAATGGGTTATAATGTACTTCAAAAATAGAAACCGGATGATTACGTACTAAAAGCCTTAAAAATAGGCATTAATATCACTAAAACTCAAAAAATAACTGCACAACCTAAAATTAAGAAGTTCGGAAAGGTTAAATTTGATCCACATTTTCTTTAAAATGCCATGGCAAACAGTCACTGAAAGTCTCAGTTGCAACAAATGCTTAATTTAGGTTTTTTTTTTTTTTTTTTGCATAGTGCAGAAAAAAATGGGTCTAATTATTTTGTTTTTAGAATGATATATCCTAATTTCAGGAAAATCGGACACAATGACCTGCAGAAATTTTTTTCAGCATGAATCTATATTGGGCTAAAATAAAATTTGCTGTAGGCATCCTACAACACCCCAAAGTAAACTTCTGAAGTTATCTTTACAATATCTCTAACGTAAAGGATATTCATAACTTCATAGCAATTCATTACACTGCATTACTGCTTATTACTACGTATTTGCAACACAGATAATTGGAAAGGAAACAACAGTGAAATCTAATATACCTATTGAATAATTTGCTTTGTCTTATGTTACAATTACCATGACATTAACATTCCATGACGGAATTATGGGCCAAATCCAGCATTATTCTGCAATGTCAACAGTTTCAAAATTCTGTACGCGAATTCTTTTATCAGCTTGAATATATTTTCTTCTTTCAGTTCAGTTGATTTTGAGTTTAACGTCCCGTGAACAGCGAGGCTATACATAACGTGAACCTACTGATTAACGTGGAATCCGAACCACGACGTGAGCTCTCGTCGGGAATTTTCTTCTTTTCTTGGGCGGATCGTCTTTTTGAAGCATTGTCTCGTGTCCTGCTTCTCATTTTTCCTTCGAAATGCATCAATAAAGCGCCAAATCAACCAATGTTGTTCCTTTACGTTCGATATATTATAAAGAACAGAAGTTTGTTTATTTTGGGGTGTCATTGGCTGCCTACAGTAAATTCTATTTGACCCATTCTTCCTATTTAAATGTATCGTTAGTGTCTATTTCTATGAAAATTTATTAATATTATAGTGTCAAACTTTCTATCAATACAATAGTCTCAACTATATGGTTTAATGGGCATATCGAATAATAATAATAAAACATTCAATAAATACTCACTTCCTGAACTACCCAATACATAGCATAAAGAACAGCTATGTTCATTCCAAAACCAGCTCGTAATCATTTATTCTGATCTCTCGGAACAGGTCAGTGCTTAATAAACATTTCTTACGTTATGTACCTTTTTTTTAAATAATCTATTATAGAAAAAGAAAATGCAAAAAATTAAAATATGTACAGTATTTTACAAATTTTAAGTCACATCTTTATAGTAACTAAAAATTAATGAGAAATGTACATTGTTTTTAACTTAAATTAGATATCTGAGTTCAATTGAGGCAAAAATAAATAATAAAATTGTACCATCGCCATCTCAGATATTGTTCAAACTTTTTTTTTAATAGGAACTAGACATGTTTTTAAGGGGCCTTTTTTTTGTCGAAAAAAAAATTCCCACCAAGTAATGGGCCATCAAGGACGGGGAGTACAATTCATGAATTGTAGAAAAAGTGGAAAATGGTCAAATTCGGAGCCTCACAATTCAGCAATGGAGACATGTAGAGTTATAATTCTTGTTGTGGTATGTACATAGGGATATGAATAAACTATATTTTATTATAGTTTGGTTTGCGCATGCGTATCTTTAAGTACATAAATTAACAAATGAACGTAAGTTTATGTGAAAAGTCGAAGTTTATGCTTTTTTCGAGCACTTCCGGTTCGAATTTTAAATTCTGTTTTCACGGTTGGTAAGACCTAGTTACCCGCTCCTCCCCCCCCCCCAAAAAAAGTATCGCTTCTGTATGCAACCGTTTTATCGCAAAAAATTCGAGCAATCGTCAAATTTTCAAAAATCGTCATTTTCTCGGAAACATCATAATTTCAAATTCTTAAATTTTGTCAGATGGTTCAACTGTACATGAATAATAAACACACCAAATAGCATTCTCGACCAATGCTTCATGAATGAACTACAGCCTTTTTAAGTTAGCGAACTTTCGTTAACTTTGAAGGCACAGTTTGCAACAATGAAAGTGGAAAAAAATGCTACCGCAAAGCACCGTGTAAAATTTCAAGATAAAAATTCTAGTTTACTGCATGTGGACTTCGCTTAAATTAGACTGTTATTCTGCAAAGGGAAGTTCAGAGTGATCACTGGAGAAACGAGCAAATCTCCTTTACGGGAGAGATATATGATTATGAAACAACTGACAGTTTTGCCGTAATAAGCGATGACAAAACACACGATTCGGCTCGTACTCATAGCCATGAATAAGATTCTAAAAATACTCGAAGAAAAGCGAAAATATGCGTTATAGAAAAAGGTTCGAGTACGTGAAAATAAGTGTCTACAATTTAATAAACCGTTTCAGTGATTTCTGATGGTGCTGCATTCCACTTTAAAAATTGCTTTCAGATGTCCAAGATGAAGACAGGTCCGATAAAGCAGTTGCTTTTCAGTGAAACCGGCCGTGGTAAAGGTCTCTGCGACGTATTGGGGAGAGGAGGGATAAGAATGTGGCAACACGGGAAGACGAAAAACAGATTCACAGTATTAAACCAGCAGAAAAATTCGTGAGTATAGTGCAAGTACCAACTCCGGGTATTACTCTCGTCTTGTTGCCAAAAACCGAATTCGACAATTAAAAAAAAAAAGTGGGAAAGTGTGCGACCGGTAACCGGTATTTACCGAAGTCATCTTTGGCTTTTATGGCAGTAACGGGTTACTATGGACTAACTTCATGCTTTCCCCAAAATCGAGCTTCTCCAATTCAAAGTGTAGATTTAAGAAATTTGCAAAAATTAACTTTTGTTACATATATATATAATAACCAGTGATGGATAGCAGAAATATTATCAATAAATCAAATATTACATGAAATTACAGTGTTATTTGTGTTTCCAGGAGGCGCGGTGGCTCAGTGGTAGAGCGTTCACCTCCGGTGCTTGGGGTCCTTGGTTCGATCCCAGCTCGCGCCGTGTGGACTTTGTGGTGGACAAACACCGTGCTGGTGGGTTTTTCGGGGTTCTCCTGTTTCCTCCCACTTTCTTCATTCCGCCATTTCACTCATTTCTCATAATCACTGTCTCCTTTAGCCTAACCGGCATAAACGTGGGACGTAAAACTCCCAAGATTTCATTTCATTATTTTTTTCTTTGTTTCCACATGCACCTTCAACAGGGTACAGGTTTCCAGAAGAGAATAAGAGAAGAGAATATGAGTGTTTTGTGACTATCGACAACGTGCTACGAGTTGTGAGTGCACCTACACCTATTGGAGCATCTGCCATGGTTACATGCTATTAGCGAAGAAGACACTAAGTAAGCAAATAATTACTTCAGAGTGGAAAAAATCAGTGAAACTTTGTTTCGTAATCGTAATTTACACCTCAGGTTACATCGGTTTAAGAAAACGGAGAAGGGGAGGCTCATCTTATTATTTGAGAGAGCCTTTTTGATCAAAATAATAAAAAGGAGCCAGGAGAAACTTTTATTCTTTATTTAATGAATGTGAACCACAAACATCATCAAATTGTTGCACTTTCATTGTTTTCAGTGTTGTCAACGGTGATATTGAAGTTAATGAAACTTCGCTAACTTCAAGAGGCTGTAGTTCATTCATGAAGCATTGGTCGACAATGCTATTTGGGGTGTTTATTATTCATGTGAAGTTGAACAATTTGACAACATTTCAGGATTTTAAATTATGGTGATTTCGAGAAAGGTGATTTTTGAAAATTTGACGGTTTCTCGAATTTTTTTTTGCGACAAGACGGTTGCACACACAAGCAATACATTTTTTTTTTTTTCGAGAAGCGCGTAACTAGGTCTTACCAACCGTAAAATAGAATTTTAAAATTCGAACCGGAAGTGCTCGACGCAAACTTCGACTTTAGAGATAAACTTACGTTCATTTGTTAATTTATGTACCAAAAGATACGCATGCGCAAACCAAACTATAATAAAATATATTTTATTTATATCCCTATGTACACTCATGTCCAAAATGATTGTCGCATATCTATAACTGTCTTCTTGTAAAAATATAATTTGATAATGATTTTGCAGGGTACTATTAATATTGATACTACATGTATAATCGGGAAATGTATATTCGTAGTAAATTTCAGAAAAAAAGAATTACAAACACGAAAATTAGAATGAGTAAAACAAAATGTTGCTAAATGGACAAGAAAGTTTTATTTTCGTTTTATTGTTCTTATTTACTGCTCTTTTGACATGAAATTTGCCACATACATCGTCTTTCCCGATTATACACATACTAACATTATAAGAAATACCGGACAAATTCGTTATCAAATTATATTCCTACAACAACATATTTATAGATATGCGACAATAATTTTTGTCATGAGTGTACATACCACAACAAGAATTATAACTATCTGTCTCCATAGCTGAATGATGAGGCTACGAAGTTTACCATTTTCCACGTCCTCTAAAATTCGTAAATTGAACTTCCCGTTTTGATGGCCCATTACTTGGCGGGAAAATCTTATCCGACAACAAAAAATACGGGTCATTTAAAAAACATGTCTAGTTGCTGTAAAAAAAAGTTTCAACAATATTTGAGATGGTGATGGTACTTTTTTTTGGCTCAGTTGAAATGGAAGGCGCAAACCATTATTTATGTTATTTATATGTTGATTCATTTTGCAATAGCAATCTACACGTAAATATATATCGGAACCTTATATCTATTATAATATTTATCATAGATAGAAATACGTAATACGTAATGCATAGTACTCCGTAAGAAAGCTATTATGAACTCACGGCATTATGTAAAGTGATGATGCAGAACCACAGGAGTGAAGTAAAGCTCCATTAGATGTAAGGCATAGTTGTATGGGTTATAAAATTTTTACACTACCCTCGGTTACGTGCATATCCACCGTCGCTGACATGCCTGCTCCATACGGAAGCACACCAAGCTCATCCTGCTACGCCCTTGTGCTCACTCTGTTAATAATATTCGTGCTTTTCAGTGGCTATCTAGCACTGGTTGGTTCGTATTTTTCACACTGTCGTCCTATCATTGCTTTTTTTCATGGTAATCTTTACTTTCAATTTTCAATACATATATTTGCGCCTGATTTACATAAGAGTTGTACTTCTGCACTTCTGAAGCACAGAGTTAAGTTGTTCTAAAGGAGAAAATACTTTCGGAAAGAAGAACAGGTTACAAATACAAAACATACCTAAAATATAAAAGCTTACTCTTTTCTTTATCATAGCACTATTGTATTCTAGATTGCTCGCCCAACTAAATGAGGATTTCACTTACGAAGTATCAATAACACTAAAACTGTATTCTGTAACCATAGCCGCCCGCTGCAGGGAGCACTTGCTTTAGCAATGGATTTTCCTAATTAGTATTAAAATATGCTAAATTTTTTTATTCACACACAACAGTTAGTGAAGTTAGCAGTGAGTTGCAATAATTGTTTTTTTTTTTTTTACATTAAATATTATGTGGTTCTACGTATTTGTGTCTGCGTCTTTGCTTGTATGTCGGTCATTTTGCCCACTTCCCCCTGTAAAAAAATCCTGTGGGAGTTACTATGTCTACATTTCCCTTTAAAATTCGCTTATATACTACATATACATCTATATAGCAACTAATTTTTAATAAAGATGAATATATTTATGATTACGCCAACCACACGATTAAATTAATCGAGAGCCGTAATTAGTATACACTACTTTAATTGGTTAGTGCATCACATACACGACAATGACAACTAGCATATCTGAGGATGTTTCATACTGTGACCAGAAAAATTTTCTTCGAAATATCCCATGCTGCAGCTAATTTAATATTATATAAGAATTTCGATACTCGAAAAGAAAGATCAATTGAGACGTGTTAATTTATCCTGAATAACTGAGTCCTGCAACCAAGGAAGAGGGGTTAAAATAACTAATTGTCTATAACAGCCCAAGTACCGGCAATAATTAAGTGCAATGAGCAATTACAAAGACGAGACGAGACGGCTATTTTTACTGCAAAACTGTACAGCTGTTATTCCTTTTGCTTAATGTAACCAAGTTGGTTAACACCTTTTGACAATTTTCTTGGTAACTAAAGGTCAGAAGGTATAGCGTCATTGGCTTCCCGCACTTGGACCTGCTCGTCACTGGGGGTGTGGTAAGAGGATAGCAAATCACCAGCCACCATTCACTGCGCTCACCGAGCCACGAGTAACCAAGCTGGCAACTCCCCATAAACGTCATTACAACTTTTCACGGGAAAGCAACGACGTTATACCTTCCGTACTATAGTAACCCAGGAAAAGGCAAAGTGTAGTATCACTGAGTACTACTCGGTTACTATTCGGCTACACGACTTCTAGCGTAGTTTTAACCGAAATTCGACTATCAGCAGCTAAGTTATCATTTAATTCTCACTCTGCACACGAAAAGAAAAGAAAAAAAAAAAGTTCATATGGACCCGTGGTCAAACGTCTATAGTTACAGGCTGCCGAAAACGTGCGAAAAGGAAATTTAGAGGTCCAGAGTTCCACTACTGTGAGACCGATCCCAGTCGAGTCAACACATTACTTAAGAGCTAGTACGTGCCCTATCCAAATATCCATATTTCAGAATCTTGCCGCACTTACACATTAATTTTTATAGAGCCAGTTGAGGAATACTCACAAAAGTTGAAGTGCTCATAAACTGTCCATTGATACGCAAGCACCGCAGAATTCTGAAACATGGGTATCTGAATAGGGCACATACTAGTTCTTAAGTGATGTCTTCCTTGACTGCGCTCGGTCCCACACTGAAGCTATAGATTTTTTAATGTTTATTTTCTTATGTCTTCGACAGCCTATAGCTTCGAAAGTATGGACTTTTTCACCACATGTCCATATTAACTATTCCTTTGCTCTGATGTGACAAATCACCTCTGTAGGTTTGATGCTTTAATTTTTTTACACCCTATATATATATACCAGGGTTGGCTGGTTTAAACCAAAAAACGAAAAATGTTCGTAAAAGTGTAAGTGTTTGTAAAATCTTGATGAACACACATTTGTGGGTTATCACGTTTCACTCCCATATATTATTCGTGTTATATTCAGACCTGAATTCCCCCTTCATTACTCAAAAAGATTATACTACAAAAGCAATTTTTTTTTTTAAAGTTTATAAATGTTTGTGATTTTTTGTAGTTGTTATTATTGTTATGTAATTGCAATCAAAGAAAAATTCTAAATATTGTTTCGTTTCAATGTTTACTATTGATAAAATACTTCGAAATGCCGTACTTTGTGTGTGTGGGGGGGGGGGGTCATGCAGACCCCACGAGAGGCATTTAGTGAAATGAGAACTATTTTTGGTATCTATTTATGTATAAATGAGTCTGAGCCAAAGTGGACTCAAATAATTCGTATCTTTTTCACTTTTCTTACTGATATGCAAATTAAGTCGTTGTTTTTCTTTAATTTGTTAACTAACTTGAACTAAGTTAGTTCTGTACTCCGTAGTACTTAGAAATTGTCCATATGTAATTCTCTATAATAGTTTTACTTGTGCAACTGTTTATCTTTTTGCTCTTCCGAAATTACTCTTGACAATTATATCAAGAAGCATGTAAAGACCAGTTCAACATATTTTTATCAGGATTCCTTCGTGAGTGAGTCGGCAGACGTATCGCATTTGTGGCCAATTAGTCCTGGTTCCCAGTTCAAATGGAGGACAATTTCTCTCGTGTAACTCGAGAAGCGTTTTTTATTCCGCTTTAAGCTTATGTGACCCCTTCCAGCATAACCCGGTTGTTGCACAATAACATCAGGATGAAAAAAAAAAACTTATTTCTGTCCATATATGATATGAATATATAGAGCAAATTATTTAAACCAAACAGACCTGGTTTAAACCAAAAAACCGTTTTTTTTTCAATAAAAAACATGTTTTTGCCAACCCTGATATATGCTAATATAAAGAAACGTGGAGAAAGTTATATTGTTTACTGTAACGGTTAGTGACATAACCAAGAAGGCAGCAATCTTCTAGAACACAGGAACGTCTTCCCATGCTGTAATAAAAACAGAAAACAACGTGCCCTGCGGGGCACTAACCCGTCTCCACTCGCTAACGCTCACTCGGCATTATTATGTGAATTAAATGTAAAACTTTGGTAAAGAAAGAAACCAATTATTACACTTTTAGCCAAAGCTCACGCTCACGCCTCAAGCTGCGGCTCACGCTCATCACGTTGTTCATCATAAACTCACATACTCTAGGATCGAACTAGGTGCATTGAGAGATCTACTATTTAATACCGTGCCTACAGTCCCTCCACCCCCCAATTTCACACTCAGTTGAATAAACTGTGTCTGTGTGACGTAATTAACTGACAAATTTCACTTGTTCTAATACAAAAAGAAGAAATGAATATCGTAATCTGAAAATACATAGTACTGCCCGCTGATCTAGTTACTAGTGTGTGTGCATTTCGGGCACGTAGTCTCACGTTCGATTCCCTGCGGGAGAGTACAAAAATGTAATTTCTTAATTATTTACGTTCATTCTTCATCCATCTCGTTTAGCATAAAGAGTATAACTATGGAACGTTATCTGAACATACATAGTTCACTCACCTTTTCTCTATCATGATCCCTTTCTATTTTTAGAGCTTGTCTTTCTTGCTTCAACTTACATTCCATTTCTTCTTTCGACGTCTTAAGATCCCTCATGTTGCATTCCAGCACTTTGTTCCTCGCATGACAACTAGCTAGTTCCATTTCCGCTGTTTCTAACCTTTCAGCTAAAACTGAAAATATAATAATAAAAATAAATATTATCATTTTCCTAAATTTGCTTTCTGTATAAATATGTAAGAATTCTCAAGGAAGTATTGTGACCTGCTTACCCAACGCACCAGAAGTAAGCATTCTACAAATGAACCACCGTGATCCCCACGTCTTCTTTAGACTACATGGCATAAGCGTTAAGATATAAAACAAACGTTTCATTTGAAGTTTTACAACCCCAAGCAATAAAATTATTTCCGCCAGTTGAAGAAAGACACACGCCGCGTTTTCATTTTAACTTTTACGATAATTAACATAGAACAAATAAACAAATGCCGATCGAGTCGAATTGTAGAAGATTCACTACGCTCGTTTCTATAATTAAAAACTAAAACCACGATGCGTAACTAGATCAAACACAACAATAATTTGTCATCATTTATCATATATATATTTAAAAAAATAAAAAGAACAGCCCGTTCTGCATTGTTACTACGCCTATATCTGTATTTTGACTTGCTAATTTTATTCAGCATAATAACAGAACTCAAAGTGAAAGACAATATACGCCAGATAACAAGTAAAAGTATAAAGTACTGTCCTAGCTCCACATACTCAAATTCATTACATTTCAAATCTTTGATCAGTAAATTCAGTCTCAGCAACTAAAGTATTTCTTACGGGAAGAGTTATATTACTGGACGAAAGACACTTTAGGAAGGCTTACTTGTTACGGTTGTAACTACAAATCTATATATATAAAAGAGAACGCACAAATCCTTTGTGAACTCATCACGCTAATACGGCTGAACCAATTTCTTTCATTTTTGGGGGGTTGTTAGGATTTGGACCCTAGATGGTTTTTATCATATCACTTTAATTTTTAATTACCAGTGTCTTGAGATAATTGACCATTCAAGTGTCCATACGTACAAATCCTTTGTTATTAGTTCATCATAGGTAAAAATAAACGTATTTATATGCAACCCGCATGACCATGTGACTCGGCGGGTTAACATAAATGACAGGCGATATCACTTGAAAGCGAAAAAGTAAAAATTATCTAAGTAACAACGTTTATTGCGTTCCGGGGTGACCGCAGCGAAGCGGGGTGAACGCTGCTAGTGCTACATAACCGAGTCAGGACAGGAGCGCAACAAGGAATGGGGCAGCGTGAAGTTGCGTCCGTAAGGAATAAGTGCGTCAGCGAGGGTGCGTATGCGCGTAAGCTAATGATTATGTAAAGACTAAAATCATCATATATTGTTATTAATTACCAGGGTTGGCCAAAACCATGGTTTTTATTGAAAAGAAAACTTTTGGGGGGGGGAGGTTTAAACTTTTTTTTGTTTGTTTAAACCAGTTTTTTGGTTTAAATAATTTACTCTATGTATTCATATTAAATATGGACAGAAATTAGTTTGTTTCCCTTTGGTGTTATTATGCAACAACAAGGTTATGCTGGAAGGGGTCACAAGCTTAAAGCGGAATCCAAACCGCTTCTCGACTTACATCCAAGAGCAATTGTCCATTTGGACACGAAACCGGGACTAATTGGTCACAAATGCGATTGCCGACTCACTCACGAAGGACTTCTGATAAAAATACGTTGTACTGATCTTTACATGGTCCTACTTGTTAATATAATTGTCAAGAGCAATTTCAGAAGGACAAAAAGACAAACAGTTACACAAGTAAAAACATTATACCTAGAATTATATATAAATCGGGAAACTCCCGCCTTAGCCATTAGGAAAATCCTGTTATTACTTTACATGTATCTGTATGTAAAATTTTAAGGTCAACGGATCATAATCACTACGCTAAAATTGAGGTATTAAATTACAAATTTGGTATGTATATATCATTCAATAAAATTAAAACCAAGTCAAATCTAAGCTGATGTTGGAAGCTACGTAGGCACTTGATAAATTTGGCAATTTCTATCAATATATTTAAGCAACCTTGGCTTCTTTATAAAACAACAGGCATTCATTCAAGTAGAAATATATCATTTGGTTTCATTTCGTATGTTTAGGCTTAACATCCTTATGAAATACCAAGTTTATCACGGAGAGGACTCCTGCTTAGAGGGACACCTCGAATCGCTACTTGGTTTACACTTGAAAGATGGGTTGTGGTTCGACGGTCGTGGTCCTGCTTAAAGGGTGGAAAGTAGATACATGTAATGCGGATGGTTTGATATGTGGAAACGTCACCATGAAGTTCACACGATTTAAAGCATTTTTCGTTTTTTTTTTTTTTTTGGTTTAAACCAGTTGTTTTTTTTTTAAAAAAAACAGCTGGTTTAAACCAGCCAACCCTGTTAATTACACACTGCTCTCCTGAAATAAAAGTAGTACTCCATTGGTAAATTTTGCAAATCTATACGGACCTAAAATAGTACATTCCCACGTAATTGTAAACTAAAACAAATACATTACAATACAAATTAAAATCAAGTTGCATAACCTCTACTGTTACAAAAAATACATCCACTCGTTCTGCCATAAATTACTACAGCGCTCATCCCGGAAAGTTAAAATTTGACTCTGTTCAAGAATGTATATAAGTAATCAAAATATAAGGAATGTGAATATGGATGAAATAATCAGATGAAAATCGTAATCTGACGTGTAACTTTTAAAACGTAATTCAAAGCAGGGTGTAAAAAAATCATGATTTTTTTTTTAAAAAATCATTTTTGATGTTTTTTTTTATTTATTTAAATCAAATCTTTCTCCTCGTATAATACAACTCGCGAACTGAAGACAAAGCATTACAAATTAGTATTAAATGCCAATTATGCCATTTAAGTGAAAGTATTGAGGTTGAATTTTGAATTAATCCCCAATCGTTAACATATATCAATCCCAAACAATGTTTCTTAGCTTTAAATTATGGCTTTTTTTTTTCTTGGTAAATTATAGACTTTCAGTCAAGCATCATCCCTATTTATCCTAGGATGATGGTTCATACCTCATTCTCTTCAGAATAGAACAGCCTTTAAAACGGTAACACTCACATTTTCCCTATCATGTCCCTGAAGCGGAAAATTTTGAGAGATATCGGGATTTTTTCTGATTTTTTTTCAAATTTTGATCCCCTCTGGACTCCCTTGTGTTAACGCACAGATCTCAAAATCAACTGTTAAATACTAAGGGTGTACTAAATGTGTGTATAAAATTTCAAGCTTCTATCTTGAATAATAAGGTCGGGAAAAATATTTAACAATGAGCTAAGAACATCCTCACCATACCCCAGATGACACGGATGTAATATAAAAATTTCCTCAGACATCTTATTTATCCTAGAATAAAACAGTTTCAAACGGTACCATTCAAATGTGTCCACGTGTAGGCTATCTGGGGCTGGAAAATCACGAAAAAACGCATTTTCTGTTAAGAAATATCCCCTTTTTTTTTTTTTTTTTACTTTTCAGCCCTCTGTACCGCCTGTGTTTAAAGGCAACAATCTGAAACAAATCTGAAAAATACTAAGGGGTGAAGTGAATGAGTGTCCAAAATTTCAAACTTCTAGATACAAAAGTAAGCCCGCAAAAAATATCCCCGAATACCCCAGATTTCCGTATAAAACATGATCTCAGGTAACAGTTTACTGAAACATCCCTATTTATCCTAAGATCATGGTTCGTACATCATTCTCTTCGGAACAGAACAGCCTTTCAGATGGTACCATTCATATGTCTCCATCTTAGGCGGGGAAATCGCGAAGAAAGCTATTTTTTGTTAAAACTATATATATACATATTTTTTTTTTTTACATTTTCGCCCCTCTGGACCCCCCTGTTTTAACGCAGAGATCTGAAATCATCTGAAAAATACTAAGAGTGCACTGAACGAGTGTGCAGAATTTCAGTATTCTGAATGCAAAATGTAGGCCCGCCAAAAAATAATAAAAATAGGCACAATTTTTTTTTTTAATTTATGACGTCCTCACATCCTATGTCTCGACGCAGAGAGAAGTGAAAGCATATGTAACGTGCTCTACAATTCCTTCAATCTTGAAAAAACGAAGTAAAAAGCTTTATTGGTACTTTTTAATCGAATAATAAAGATTTTATCCTATCACCTAAAAATAGGTAATATAATTTAAAAGTTAAGGAAAAAGTACAGCAACGCTTATTAAAGTGACACTTTTTTCCTCAAAAGTCACTGATATTTGGCAGGGGCATATTTTAAAGGAAATTGTAACTAGCTTGCGGCACGAAATACATAAATTTTGCCTAAAGTTATAAAGTCTAAACAAAACAACAACAAAACAAACAAAAAAAAAAAATCGGAGAGGGATAGGACACTTCTAAATACGCCGTATTATCTGGGAACAAATATATAGACGCGTACACAAAAGAATCTTCGTCTTAAATGTCGATGGTGATTTCCCCGTTGGAATAGCTAACGATTTACAATATAAACCCTATGTTACGAAGAGAAGAAAACAGGATTGCCCTGTTACCCGTTCAAAACGGGATTTTCCCTAATCATCCTCTGCATGACACTTGTTTTCAAAGCTGTACATACTGTACATTTGAGTCTTATTGTATTATGATTATCATCTTCCATAAAATCGGAATAACAGAACAGAAACGGGACTTTACTTATTTTCACTTTAAATTATTTCGGAATTTGATTTAAATCAACGATTTTTATTTAAAAAATCAAGTAATTTAAATCTTGATTTAAATCAATCCACCCTGATTCAAAGTATACGCTTGTATTTACATACTGCACAAAGCCACCACCATGAACTCAAGTTATGAAGGCAATGTTCCAGTAAAAGACAACTTCTTAATTGCTTCTTATATGCGAGAATAAACCACTAAAATGTACAGGAGAAATATGTAAATTGTTCTATTTTTCAATATCACTCTTTACTCGCAGTCGCACCTACACTTTGCTGCCTCCTCTACCTTTACCGTTCTGATTCAGACAGCACTAGTGCTTGCTAGTTCCCACATAGCACGGGTCATTTTGAACTGTAGCATGGTGTATATCCGAACTCTACGACACTATATTTATTCGCACAAAGCTAAAGCCTTCCTAGACTGAATCTGCTTCGAGAAATGTAGCTCTTCACTTTGAAAATACTAAGCTAGTAAACAGTGAATTTTCCGATTAAAGAAGTTAACATAAATATTGGCAGTATCTGACCTAAAATAGAATAGCGCAGTATACGTTAATACATTACTGCTGCTGTATTCTGACAACTCATCTCCACTTTGGGTTAGTTTATCAACCTTTAAAAGGTAATAGTATACAACAGCTCCTCATCGTGTTCCGTACTCGAGGATAGTTCTTACTCTTGCACCACGTACAGAAATGGTGGTATGTCATGTACAAGTGGTAATAGAACACATAAGAAACCCAGATCATGTTGTACTCACACTGGAATATGCAGTATGAGTACACCGTGATCTGCGTTTCTTATGTGTGCTATTACAGCTTCTACATGAAATACCATCACGTTTGTACGTAATGCAACAGTAAGAACTATCCACGAGCACAAGACATGCAATATGCGTTCAAGTCCCTTCTCCCCCCACACACACATAGTGAAATATAAAGTACAAGGGCACTACAGAGGCGCACATAAAGTGCACCGTACTCGAGGATAGTTCAAACTCTTGCACCACGTGTAGAAATGGTGGTATGTCATGTACAAGTTTCAGTCGATAAGTAAATGAAAATCGCTTTGTTACCCCATTTTCAAGTTCCTAGGTCCTCAATGAATAATCCGTAAAATACTGAACTTCGTGAGTCCTCGGAAAATGATGAGGACCTGTTGTATACTATATCCCAGATTTATTCTGTACATTACGATTAATTTTATTCTCGCCTTACGTAATTGACCCCACATTTTATTACCCAAGCCTGGCCCTTACAATCAGGAACCTCAAATCAGAACAGAAAAGACGGTGCAGTTTTACTATACGGATCCACACATTGTAAAATGTACAGAAAAATTTTGGAAAGTGTTTAATTTGCCCATTTTATGTTGAGAACAGAACCCAACGAATCCCTGGGGGGGGGGAGCTTCTAACCTTTCTACTGCTACTCCTACTACTGCATACACTATGGATCCGGATAGTAAAACTGCACGGAATAGACTAATCTATAGTTTGCTTTCTCAGACTCATTGCAACTCATTTCAGTTTACATTAACTTTACACTTTATGCTCACAAGATACTTTATCGAAAATATCTCCAACGTCGATATCTACCTTCCTCTGCTGATGGTTCTTCCTTTTTCTTTTTCTGTAATTGTCTTTGGCCATCACTATCCCCTTTCCTTTTATTTAAGAGGTCGAATGTGTCGTCAAAATTTAGCTTTGTGGCTATAGGTCTATTCAGAAAAGTATTTTCAGTACCTACGTAGCTTCTGAATAGATCCATTAACTTCCCTATAGATCTCGTATCAGAAGTCGGAAAATACATGATTCCTTCTTTTAGATAACTCTTCGCTTCACACAACTTAACGTGATAGTATTTAAGCTTCATACATTATTTTCCTGTAATTTACTTCGCCGGATAATAATTGGTACAGTATAAATCCTGCATATCACTGAGAATAAAATTTTTAAAATTTGAAAAAATACACACGCACGACACAAAAACATACGAAAATTCCAATGATGCCAGGCCGGCAAGGAACATTCCTTTATATTGTATCTCAATCTCCACTAATAATTAAATTCGTATTTCAGGATCAGCCCATGTTTCAACTGAAAATATCACAGCATACATAAATAGCCCATTTTATGTCGTGAACAGAACTAGGTAATAGTATACAACAGTGCCTCATGATCTGTGCGCGTGCATACTTCCTCCTGTTGCACTACGTATAAAAATGATTTTTATTACATTTAGAAGTAGTAAGAAGCATCCACGTGCACGTGACATGCGATATGTGTTTCAAATCCCCCACATATACTCATACACTACGTACAAGGGCACATTATTATTCTTCGCATACCATAAAACACAACGAAACGCAACGCAAACCGACGTACATTTTATTTTATATTACTCAGTAATTAAATGAAAGTCGCATTTTTACCTCATTTTCAAGTTCCTATATCCTCAATGAATAATCCTTAAAAGACTGCACTTCGTGAGTCCTCGCTAAATGATGAGGCACTCTCGTATACTATATCCCAGAACTATACCAACCTCTGCGTGACTTCTAAGCCGGCCAAATGAAACACTACTTTTGCGTTGCATTAACGCAAATCGGTATGAAAAGTGGCTCCAAGACTAAACGTCCTATGGAGAGTCAATTTGGAACCTATTTTGTTTTCTATATCATGTATGTAAAACATTTTTAGTATTGCTTCCAAAATATTTTCTCTCTCAACATTAAAAACAAATTACATTACATTCAACACAATATTTCTAGTACAATTTGTGAAAATTTTCGCTACATTATTTTCCTGCTATCGTTCTAAAAATGTATTTCCTGTACTTCATAAAATGTTTTCCAAACATTTTTTGAAAATGTTTCTGGTAAATATTTGGAATACTTCTCAGATATAACAAGGAATATATTTTCTCCAGTAACGAAAGAGTATATTCTGAAAACAATGTAAAAATGTTTCTATAATATATCAGAAAATGTGGTTCACTAAAAACACAATATATTTTCCAAAACGTAACGGAAAACATTTTCTATTCATTTTTAATATATTTTCCTTTCCCTGTTTTAAAGTTTTATATTCAAAATTCGATAAAATATTCTGGAAATAATACTAAAATATTGGTCGGAAATGCTTCATTTAAGTTATATGAGAAGATTAAACTTTTGTAAAAGTATTTTACCAAAATACTTTTGTAAAAAATTAAGTAAATCTTTTTAAAATATTTCTAAAAAATATTTCTTATATTACGAAAGAATTTATTTTTAAAATCTTCAAAACGATTTTAAAAATATATATTCAATATATTTTCTCATAAAAATAGAAAATATTGTTAATAACGTATTAGAAAACATTTTTTAAATATATGGAATATATTTCATTTCATTGTTTTCCGTATCATATATGGAAAACATTTTTAGTATCATTTCGAAAATATTTCCCCTCTGAACAGTAAAAACATATTACAATACATCCAAAACAATATTTCTAATATATTTTGTGAATATTTTCCTTGATTTACTTTCTGGCAAGCATTCTCAAAATGTACTCTCGGTAATTTCTAAAATGTTTTAGAAACATTTTTGAGAAAATATTTTCGGGAAATATTCGGAATACATTAGGGAAACCAGAATGGAAATCTCCAGAGAAGGAAAACCTTTTGCAAATCAAGGAAAATATTTTCTTTTGGTTGAGGAAATATTCCTTGCTGTGTGGGAAGTCTTTGACCAGGTAATGACGACTGCTTTGAAAGAAATGGGGAGTATGAGAATTCAATCTGTCATATTTGTAGTTTCGTGTGGAGAAAGAACGAACTTGTGAACCAGTGGTTTAAGAAAAACTCAAGTTATTAATATAAACTTTGCCGACTTCATAAAAGAAATACGAAAGACATTTTGAATCGAAAAATATAACATACAAGTTTGCAAGCGGAGACAAAGAAACCTAACGTAACCAGACTAAAGACGGATCGTTTACCGCGTAGTCAACCGCGGTTCAGTAGTCAAGGTGCTTCTGCGAATGCACGTTGCAATTTTTTTTTCTTATTTTAGAATTTTTGATGGCGATTGATCAGCGATAACATACGTTTTATTATATTCAGATATTTGAATACTCGGATGTTTCAATACTTGAACTATCAAATCTTCAGGAATAATAATAGTAATAATAATTATTATTATTATCTCGTAGAAGATTAAAAGCTAGAAGCTAAATTATCGCTCAGGTCATACCATTACAAGGAGAAACGTGACATTTGGAAAGAATATTTCGGTTTGGTTTAATGTTGCTCACGAGAAGAGGAGTTTCTCATCTCGTTTCTAAAACAAATAAAATAACATGAGAATTAACATTTTACATTCGAGACGGGTCAGGGCTAAATCAAAATTTTCGTCTCTCTTTGGAGATGAGAATCGAGACGAGACGAAAAGTATCGTAAACATTTCCCGTCTTGTCTCGATTCTCGAAATAGTGTATGTCCATTCTTTAAGTAACAATTGCTCTGTAGACTGAATCTCATAGGCTATTTCGTTACATTGTATTTCAGAGCTCATTGAATTATGCTCTGTGTAGGTATTTTTGTAGCAAAGCTTTTATATTTACCTCTGTATATTCTAAAAATTAGTTTATTATATGCCTTACTGTCGCTTGATATTCAGTTATATTTATTACAGTTATTTTCCTCAAAACATACTTTCTACATGAAACTTCAATAAAAGGTTCTAGTTTAAAATGTTGGTAGTTGCAGAGGTGTGTCTTGAAGGTACGGAACCCTTTCCCCGAAATCTCTACTTTTAAGTAAGTTTTGCCAAATTTCAGGGCAAGTTTAAAACTATTATTATTATTATTATTATTATTATTATTATTATTATTATTATTATTATTATTATTATTATTATTATTATTATTATTATTATTATATCAACTCCATGTATAATCTTTAAAAGATATACGGTTTGTATCTGAATAGTAAAAGCTAATTGACTGTCGATCTCGGTCGTCTGGGAGTCTTCAGGAGGCAAGGACATCGGTCACGTCCTGGGTTTGAGTTCCGAAGGGGCAAGTATTCGGGCTCGAGCAAAAAATTGTTAAAAGTTATAGGCTTCATCCAAACATATTCAAAACAGCTGGGACCGGGTTTGGGCTTCTCAACGGCTCGAGCGGCTCGGCTTACAGCTCATTCAATATCGAACCGAATCGAGAAGTGAGCCGAGCCAACAGCTCACCACACCGAGCCGATTTGAGCCATCGGCTTAGTTGAGCTGAGTCGAAACGTGCTGATGAACTAGTTTCAACTTAGCTGGCTCGAACCGGTTGACATGAGCCGAGTAGGTGACCCATCCCAACCGAGAAAGCTCGAGCCATCGGCTCAATTGAGCTGAGTCGATGGCTTGTTCCAACTAAGCCGGCTCGGGTCATCGGCTCATCCCAACCGAGCCGACTCGAGCTGTTCGCTCAGTTGATACGAGCCGAGCCGGTTGATATCACTACCCGAGTTGGTCTTCTGCTTGGGCTCAAGAATTCGACCGTGCAGATCTCAGCCTTGATTTTAAGAACTACAGTATATACTTCTATTGGTGATTACGACATTTGAGGCTGTCTCGTAATAATAATAATAATAATAATAAACTCTTGTCTTCTCGTTATCTAGACGAGACGAGATACACTAAAATTGCCCCACGAGATGCACTAAAATTACGAGATGAGACGCACCTCTGTCGTGAGCAACACTAAAAGTATTCCACATTACTGCTTACATTTCTCATGGCTTTTGCTTTCCAGTCTGATCAGGCCAATATTTCAAAACGAGTTAAAACGAGCTGAACGAGCGAGCGAGCCATTATCAAACTCAACTCAACTCGAAACTAGACCTCGAAAACAGCGACTTGGCTCGGAACTCAATTCAAGAAAATTACCTTTGACTCGACTCAAATTGTACTCGAGTTGAATTGAATTTTGGCTCGACTTGTGCTCATCCCTATTCGTGTTTGTATTTTATGTTTCCACTTCAACAATGTCTACTCTTTTTTCTCCTTTTACCTGCTGTTTCTGGATTTCTCTTTCGGTGTCGTCCTTTATTTACACCGTGCAATATTCTTATTCCCAGCTTGTGACCCGCTTCAATGTCTTATTCAGTTTAGGCTTTTCTTCTTACATTGACTTCACATGTGATTGATTTAATTCTCACTTTCCACGCACGACCGATGAAAATGTTTTATTATTATTATTATTATTATTATTATTATTATTATTATTATTATTATTATTATTATTATTATTATTATTATTATTATTATTATTATTATTATTATACTATTGAACTTGCACGGCGAAATTACTGTATAATACGATATCATTTCTGTAATTTTACTCCATTGTATGTTATTTAGTTTATTAATGGGCACTAAATTGTCTCCAGATCAACGAATAAATTAACTACGGCATGCACTTTGGTGGAAATATCATTGCAATAAGATTATTGGTTCGTTCCAAGCATGTTCATGTAATGATATTTCCACCAAAGTGCATGCCGTAGTTAATTTATTCGTTGATCTGGAGACAATTTAGTGCCCATTAATAAATTAAATAACATACAATGGAATAAAATTACTGAAATGATATCGTATTATACAGTAATTTCACCGTGCAAGTTCAATAGTATAATAATAATAATAATAATAATAATAATAATAATAATAATAATAATAATAATAATAATAATAATAATAATAATAAAACATTTTCATCGGTCGTGCGTGGAAAGTGAGAATTAAATCAATCACATGTGAAGTCAATGTAAGAAGAAAAGCCTAAACTGAATAAGACATTGAAGCGAGTCACAAGCTGGGAATAAGAATATTGCATGGTGTTAATAAAGGACGACACCGACAGAGAAATCCAGAAACAATAGGTAAACGAAGAAAAAAAAAGAGAAGAAATTGTTGAAGTGGAAACAAAATACAAATACGAATAGGGATGAGCAGGAGTCGAGCCAAAATTCGACTCGACTCGAGTTCAATCCGAGTCGAGTCAAAGGTATTTTTCTTGTAGTACTTAAAATTATACTGTAGTTCTTAAAATTAAGGCTGAGACCTGCACGGTCGAATTCTTGATCCCAAGCAGAAGACCAACTCGGGTAGTGATATCAACCGGCTCGGCTCGTATCAACTGAGCGAAGTTGTTGTATTACTATACATCTGCTTCCGCCCCTGTCAAATCTGGTCGATCTCATTGACGCGACATATTTGCTTTTTTATACCCCTTTCTTCGTTTACTGAACAAAACAGTAACTATTCTGAAATATACTACTGCGCATGCCTCGTAGATAAATATTTCTGATGCCAATAGTTTCCGTTTTGTCCAAGGAATGTTCTTTTTCTTATTCCCAGCATGGCCCTTTTATTACATTATATGAAGAGCATGTAGGTCTAAATACCTCATGTATTACATATAATGTAGGTTTTACTCTTCCAGCAGAGAAGAAACATGTGATCATAGTATACAACCCACAGAAGTGATAGCTGGCAAGACAGTGGTCGTAATCCCTAACGACACAGGGAAAGAGTGGTGCCCTTCCCGCTAGTCTAGTCGCTAGCACGTGCGCCTTTGGTGTATGGAGTTCCGGGTTCGATTCCCGGCGGGAGAGCATCTATGATTTTTAACTGTTCTCGATGTTTCTGTGTTCGTGTCCCTGTCGTTATAAGTTATTAGAAAAAGCAAGTTAAACAAGTGAAGTAAGTAAAATTAGCAATAAGTAAGTTACTGAAACACGTTCAGTGAGTCAGTTAAAAAAAAAAGTGGACAAAGCACTGGCTTTTCGCGCCGTCCATGCGAGTTCGAATTAATCTCGGCTTGATTTTTATCCATTTGAGAGGAAATATTGCTTCTTTACGCTACAGATAGTCCACTCTTTTCGTATTTTTCGCTGTCGTTCACAGTTAAAGTAACTGACTATTATTCTTTCTACGAATGATGGATCTTCTCTTTGGCTTCATGTCAAACATGCACACGTAATGAAAAGACGCTGTCGATAATAATAATAATAATAATATGAAATATTAGTAGCTAACTCGTGTGTGTGTTTCGACAACATAATTTTATATTATTATGTGGAAATAAGTAAGGCTGGCTGGCGCCCCCCCCCTATTTTTTCGATGCTCTTTATGGGTCCACGGTGTCCAAAGTTGGTCCCATCCCAGTATCACCTCTCGATATAAGTTATTGACACTTTGCCTAAAGAGGGCTCTGCCGTGGCCCCATGAGTACCCATGACAATGACTCTTCGTTCCTTTTGCATTGAAATCGCTTACTTTTCTGAGTACTATGAGTGCATACTGTCCAACGTTGCTCCCATCGCTCTACAGTTTCTCGTTCTCTCGATATAAATTGCTAATATTTTGTTTGTAAGGGAGATATGGCGTTACAATCATTACGTTTGAAGAAGAATTGATTAAGATATTACCTTGCCATAAACAACACCTATTATTATTATTATTATTATTATTATTATTATTATTATTATTATTATTATTATTATTATTATTATTATTATTATTATTATTGTTTTACTTACCACTAATGTTGCCTACCTTTATTTGCAATGCAATGTATTACTAAAAAGCAAATCAAATAACACTCCTCGCCATTCAGGCTCCCGAACTCGAAATACATGAGTTCTCTGTGTTAGAGGAATGCACATTTATTATATTATTCTTTCAAATAACACGTTACACAAGTTACTTCACTTTCAATGTGTAATTTCATATCATCAGTAAAAATCATCTTGTTCCGATAGGAAAATAATCCCCTCCTGCAAAAAAAAAAAAAAAAAAAAAAACTGACCGTAGCGAAAGGGCGTGAACCTTCTTTAGGCGATTAATCGGGTCCAATATTTCAATAAGTTTCTGCACACAAATATTTCAGTAAAAGAGGAAAATTTATTCAAACTTTCTGAATACCTATTTATGGGCGAAATTTGGTTCCCTTGGAACTTTTTAAGAGTTTGAAGGGCCGCCATTTTGAACATTTTCATCTGATTATTCTGGTTAACGAACTCATCAAGATATTTCAACAATTAATGTTTGTGCCAAGTTTCGTCTCAATCCGCTGAAAATTAGGGTGGTTATGGCATTCACAAATAGCGTTATATATATATATATACAAATAGATAGATAAGTAGACACACAGAGGGAGAGAGAAAAAGTGTTTTTCTCCCTTCTCGCACCTGTGGTGCGTCAGAGCTAAACCGGGCCCCTTTGCAAAACGTATTGACCAACCTAACCTAAACACAAACCTCTTACTTGCTAACGTAGAAACGTGGTCGGGAGATGTAAGGCATGTAGAAATTGTATTTTTAATAACCATGAGTATGGTCCACTTCCATTTTTTTCTTTTTACTTATTGCAGCTACATCGGAACGTTCAATTTTTATTCTTCACTAATTGCAAATGGCGCTTACATTCAAAATATGAGGAATTTTCATGGCATTTGTTCGGATATTCTTCTCTTTGGAAATGAAGAAAAGAATAAAAGCAATACGCAAAGACAAAAAGTATTATCAGTACCAAACATTACCAATAATAATTGCTACGAAAAACTAAATACGACCTCTTTTACCATCTCTCATGAGTTGTATGCATTATTAACAAAAATGTTTAAAATGTCCTCGCTTAAGATTCGAACTTGCGTCCTTTGCATTTGTAAGCCAGCACCTTAACCACTACACCAAGATCAGGGCATGGTGATCGTTTAGTTGTCGGCGTATTTGTTGTATTTGTGTTTTATGTTCCCACTTCGACAATTTTTACTCTTTTTTTGTAAGTTTAACAGCTGTTTCTGGCTTTCTCTTTCGGTGTCGTCCTTTATTTACACAATGCACTATTCGTATTCACAGCTTGTGCCCCTCTGCAATGTCTTATTCAGATTAAGCTTTTCTTTTTGCCCCTCAGTAAACTTTTGATTGATTTAATTCTCATACTCTCCACGGATGGAGCGCAGGAATGCCAGACTCGAAAAATAGGTGTACATTTACTTTCCTGACAGATCATACATATCCTATATTACTGTACGAAATTTTTCGTTATGGCAATTTTCAAATTATAATGGGAGTGCTCTAATATATTCTTTGAGAAATTTAGGGTGAGGATCAAGGTACCACTGCCAAAATTTAGAGGTTCACCCAAGTTAGAGCAACTGACGCTTGTACTTCTCAGACCACCATTGGATATATAGTATTTTAGCCTTTTAGTAGCCACCTAGTACAAGTGATTTGTCTTTTATACTATAATGTTTATGGCATGTTGGTACCTCGGTTCGATCCGAATGTTGCTTCTATATGAAAGTTATGAAAGAATCCGTGTCCGAACGTTGCTTCTATATGAAAGTTATGAAAGAATTGTAATTTTTCAATTACTTTTGGTGGTCATCTAAATTTTGTCTATGCAAAGTGAGAATTGTCATGTCACCAAGCACAAATCGTTTGGAGGGCAACAAAGAGTATAAGAGTGAAAGAACTATGATTTTTCAACAATTGTATCAAATGATGTTCCTAAACTTATCCTCCATATATGTGTATACCTACTGTCGCTGACGCGCCTGCTCCATCAGTCGCACCCTAGGCAATCCTATTGCTAGATCCTCTTCTGACTCGATTAGATAAGATTTGAGTTTTCTAGTAGAGGTCTGCACGGGCCAGGATTTTTAGCCCGGCCCGGCCCGTGAATTTATAATCTGATGCCCGTCCCGAGTCCTAAATATATTTTAGCATTTAGAAACAAACCCGGCCCGAACTCGTGTGATAATCAAATGAGCCCGAATTACAGAAACTTAATAATTATCGCAAAATTGCATTTTATTTACAGCAATTAGAAGTTTAATTTCAATTGTGCTCTAAACGTTCTCCAGAAAGAACGTTACAATATCGTTTTATGGTATATTTACGAAGTTAGGCCTTAAAATTCCTAGAAATATGGTTCTATATTTAAAAATTTACGGCCCGGGCCCGAAGTGATATATGCTTTGTATTCCCGAGCCCGTGCAGACCTGCACTTTCTAGTGACCACATCGCACAGTTTGGTTGATGTTTTCTGTAGAAGTCCTGCTAAGGTGACTCTGCTCCAAGGAATGGGTGTGCATACCCCAGAAATTACTATTTAAAGTACAAACAGTCGATTCAGTAAGCAAAAGTATATATTTCATGAACATTTTTTTTTTAATCTGGACAATAAAGTTGCACCAGAATTAATTCACAAGGTACTAGGAGTGGATTTCCTGAAACAGTTTTATAAATTTATGTATTTTAGAACTACACCTTTCTTGTATTTATAATCAGTTCTGCACGCAAATAAACAATACAGTAGTCTAATGAACAAAGAAAATAGTTCGGCGAGAAAAAGAAACGCACAGACATTCATAGACAAGGACGGAACAACACTAATAGAACAGGAGCAGATAACAAGAAGATGGAAGGAATACATTGAAGAACTCTACAAAGAAGACAGAATGAACGAAGAATAGATAGAGAAGGAAGACGACGTCGATGAAAATAAATTAGGACCGTCAATTTTACAGTGCGAATTTGAGAATACTCTGGAGAAAATGCAACACGGTAAAGTTCCAGGAATAGATCAAATACCAACGGAAGGGATTAAGAATCTCGGAACAGCAACAAAGAAGAAACTATTTAATCTTATTAATGAAATATACATCTCGGGAAAAATACCAAGAGACTTTGAGAAAAGCATATTGATACCTATCCCGAAATGGAAAGGCGCACGGAAATGCGAAGAATACTGAACGTTAAGTTTGCTTGCCCATGCATCTTTAAATACTGTGCAAAATTATCGCACAACGAATAGAAGGAAAAATCGAAGAACGGCTATCGGAGAACCAGTTTGGATTCAGGAGAAAAAGGGGAACAAGGAAAGAAATATTGAGTCTACGGTTGATCATGAAACAGCACACCAGAATAAACAAACCAATTGTGATAACATTTGTAGATATAGAGAAAGCTTTTGACAAAGTAGATTGGAATATCATGTTGAGAGCGTTGAAGAATCTGAAAGTGGATTACAGAGACAGAAGGATAATATACCAACTTTATAGGAACCAGACAGCTGTTATAGGAAGAGATCAGAAGGAAGCAAGAATAAGTAAAAAAGTAAGGCAAGGAAGTGGACTTTCGCCCCTCCTGTTCAACGTCTACCGGTATATAGAAGAAGCTATGAAAGAATTCTTTGAGAAAAACGAGTAAGGTCTAAAAGTAAATGGTCAGGTTTTCAGCACAATAAGGTTAGCTGATGACATAGCATTGATAGCGGAGAACGATGAGGACTTGCAGGAAGCACTTTCAAACTTACATGACCAACTGAAAAAACATGCAATAAGAAAAAACGAAAGTGATGAAGTACACAAGAGAAGGACAGGGAGAGGCAAACGTATGGCTAGAGAAAATTGAAAACATTAAGACGTTCTCCTATTTAGGAAATCTAATATCCTCGGACGGAAGAAGTGAAAAAGACGTAATTTCCAGAATAGCGCAGTTTAAACAAGCATTCAATAAGAAAAGAGGACCACTAACATCAAGAAGTGTGTCGCTGGACGTTTGTAAACGATTTATTAAAGGATTTGGTATAGGGCGTGGTGCTTTACGGATCAGAGACGTGGACACTGAGAAAAGCTGAAATATTCAAGTTGGAGGCATTTGAAATGTGGTGTTGGCGTAGAATGCTGCGCATATCATGGACCGAAAGGAAAAGGAATGAAGACCTATTAAAGGAAGCCAATGAAGGACGACAGATCATGAAGGTAATAGGAAAAACAAGGAACAGAATGCTTGGCCATCTCATTCGGCACTCCGATTTAATCACTGTGCTCATATATGGAAAGGCAGAAGGAAAACCAGGAAGAGGAAGAGAAAGGATAGAATATTTAGATGCAGTTACGAAGAAGAGACATTATTAAAGTATAAAACAGTTCTCCCAAGCAAGAGGGAAGTTTTGATGTTTCCATGTTTCCCACTAACCTATGGTTGAGGTGAACAAGAAGAAGATTCTTAAACCAACTAGTAAATAATCGGAACCTGAAGAACGACTTGTTTCCCTTTGTATACTAATATACTAAAACATTTTTTGCATTATTGATAGTTACTTATTTTTTAGTTGGGGATTCTTGCTTAAATTTAATGGTCTTTATGCAGAGTTGTTCCGATGCGTGATTAGTGCCATACTAAAGGGTTCGACTAACAAATATTTCCTGCAATTGTGGGACATTTAGTATGCGCTAATTATACGTCTAAACGACTTTTCATAAGGCGGAATGGGCCTATGGAGAGTCGTTTTGACGTATGGTTAGTGTCATACTAAATGCCCCACTACTGCAGGAAACATATGTTAGTCCAACTCTTTAGTATGGCACTAATGACGCATCAGAACGACTTTGCATAAGGCCTAATACCTTTTCTCATTGCTTCTTTAGTAGAAAATAAGTCTTTGTCACTAGATATAATGTTAGATGCTCACGGAAAAAAAAAAAGAAAAACTACCGAGAAACTTGGGGCGGTATTCAGAGAGAATTCGTTAAGCAAAGGTTAGTCATATACTAGTTGGTAAGCATACTAACTCTTTACTAAGGAAGGTGCCCTTTTTGGCATTCAGAGTCTACTTTGAATACAACTAAAATGATGATTTGAGTATGATTAACTTATAGAACCCCAAATGTATCGGTGAGTAAAATAAATGTGGCAAGTACAGAAAAGTAGATGAGCGCATGCGTAGTCGGTAAAAATGAAAATACATGAATTACGAAATACGAAATGTTGTGTCCCACCCTAAACCGTGGGTAAAAGATTTGTCTCTGCTTTAGATTAACTAGTCACATGTGATTAACTTCGTCTAATATTGCGTTCTAATCACAGACTCTGAATACAATTTTGATAACCATCCGTTAGTCAACCCCGTAGTATGGTGTTAATCAGACGTCAAAAGGACTCTGCATAAGGCCCTTGGAGTCTTACTAAGGAACCGTAATTTTGGCGGCAAAAATACAGTTTTCCCATTTAAAAAAAAATCCCTTTAATATAAACTGACAAGATTGCTCAGCAATGGTGTACTGTAGGTAATTTACAATTGGAAAAGACAAATGCAGGAGAGGAAAAGGACAAATACCACGATGCTCCTTTTACAATTGGAAAAGGACAAATATCACGATGCTGGGCATATACATACATTCAGTGATATGTGTAATTCAGCTTTCATAGTTTTATTTTTGCCTCAGTTAAACACAGAAGTAGAAAAGTATTTCTAGTATGAATATAATGAATTTCAAATTGATAATAGACTAGGGCTGCGTATGCGAAATAAAATTTTAACCGTACGCAATTACTTAAAAGCATTGGAACAGGACTTCAAAACATACAGGGCCTTATGCAGAGTCGTTTTGAAGCGCGATTAGAGCCATACTAAAGAGTTCGACTAAAGTATGTCTCCTGCAGTAGTCTGGCTTTTAGTATGACACTAATCATACGTTAAAACTCCTCTGCATAAGACTGACAATCTTCAACAAGAAATTTTTAAATTAATTGGAACGATATCTTCATATTTTCCTGTATCATTTCAATAATAATAATAATAAAATGAATAAACCATGTATTTCAAGTACAACATAGCATTTTTGGAGGATAGGGGAAAATTGCCCCCCTGAGTTTGAGATACCCATGTCTTTTAATAAATTGTATTATAATAAAATAATAAAAAGTGTGAAAGTCTTATGTCGGAGGACTATTTTGCCTCTCCTTGGCAAACCTTGAAATGACGCTACTGGAAACAACGAACATTTTTTAAGAATTTGTGGTTTTCATGGAGTGAATAGGTGAGTATCTATTTCTTGTAATAGACTTCATTGACATGTGTTTACTTATCTTGTTTAGCGACCAATCGAATTATTTACAATTTTATTTAACGACAAAAAAGAGACTTTCTTGTATCTTTTAACGTAGCTAATGCGACAGGGTCAGCCAGTAACAAAGAGAAATATAAAATATCAAGAAATTGTACAGAAAAGAAATTAAGATGTCGAAAATTGCTGCGAATGTGAATTTCATAAATAATTCAAA
This sequence comes from Thermobia domestica, assembly GCF_964235325.1. NCBI lineage: Eukaryota > Metazoa > Arthropoda > Insecta > Zygentoma > Lepismatidae > Thermobia > Thermobia domestica. The sequence goes on from NC_137468.1 coordinate 164,934,073, forward strand.
AAATAAGTGCTCTGCGGCCTGGTCTACTATTAACAGGGAACTCGGGAAAGACTCGATAAAGATATCTTCAAATAAATTCAATGAATATTTTGTAAATAGTCCAAACAAATTAACTGCTAGATACAAAAATGGCATTACTTCACAAGTATATTTCGCTTGCTTATTGACACAGACAAATATTAATCAACCTAGTACTCATTTTCTATGGACCCCTATAAATATCAGAACTGTAATGTCAGTGGTCAACAAATTAAAAGGTTCGAATAGTGAGGATATATATGAGTTTTCTAACAACATGCTAAAGAAGATAATATACATAATAGTTGAACCTTTGACCTATTTATTCAATTGCATACTTCTCGAAGGTGAATTTCCGGAGTGCATTAAATTGACTGTTATAGTTCCGATTTACAAGAAAAATGATGAAATTGAGCTTAATAACTATCGCCCAATATCTTTGGTACCAATAATATCTAAGGTTTTTGAGCAATGTATTAAGAATCAATTGTCAAGATACTTGAGTAAAATAAATTATTTCATAATATGCAATTTAGATTTAGACCTGGGTGTTCCACGACTTAAGCCGTGGAAAATATAGTATCAAAAGTGTTAGATAATTTGGAGAACAATCTTCATGTTGGGGTTACATTATTAGATTTGAGTAAGGCGTTCGATACCGTGTCACATAATATATTAATTGCGAAGTTACACTATTATGGCATTGCTGGCTTGCAATTATCTTTAATTGCATTGTATCTTAGTAATAGAAAACAAGCTGTTCGCATTGGAAACGAAAAGTGAAGTTTCGTGTGTGTAACAAATGGTGTTCCACAAGATAGTGTATTGGGTCCCTTTCTTTTTCTTGTATATATAAATGATTTTCCAAGTTTTTTGCCCAATAGTTGTGTTTTATATGCTGACGATATTACTGTTGTAAATTCAGACAAAAATATAATTGATGTTCAAAGTAGGAATAGCGAAATGTTAGAGTTGTCTTCTAAATGGTTTAAATGTAACGGACTTATAGTAAATCAGGATAAAACAGAAACTATGTACATTAATCTTAGTAATTCTACGAGTCATTCAGATACACCAAAATCTGTAAAACTGTTAGAAATATACGCCGATTCAAAGTTAAATTGGAATGAACATGCAGAAAATTTATGTAGAAAGTTATCCAGAGTATTGTTTTTATTGCGTAAATTAAAAACTGTAATTAGTAAGAAATCTCTTATAACATCGTACAATGCTTTTTTTTTATTCATATTTGGAGTATGCAATGATATTCTGGGGTAATTCTTCTGGTGCACAGAATGTTTTCAAAATGGCAAAAAAAAAAAAAAAAGCAGTAACAATAATTAAGGGATTGACTAAAACAGCATCATGGAAGGAAGTGTTTAAGGAAATTCAAATTATGACAGTGCCTTCTTTATTTATTTATTGATGGTTGGTGTAAAGGGACAAATTCTGCCGATAGATTAGGGATGGTACCGAGACCGAGACTAGTCTCGGTCTCGTCTCGAATTATCGAGACGAGACCGAGACCGAGACGGACTTTTATATACCGAGACGAGACCGAGACCGAGACGGACTTTTATATACCGAGACGAGACCGAGACCGAGACGGACTTTTAAATACCGAGACGAGACCGAGACCGAGACAGACCTCTATAAATCGAGACGAGACCGAGACGAGACTTAGGTCAGTCTCGAAAGTCTCGGTCTCGTCTCGAATATTGATATTGATAAATACTAAAATTGCCTTCACTCAAAATTTGTTTCTTTGCTGTGTTAGACAATATGAGAACGGTTGACTGATGTACAGTGGCGTATTTAGGGGTGGTTATCGGGCTCAAACCCCTCCCGAAATAAATTTGTGATAATTTTTTGCATTGCACGTACAACGCAAATGTTTCTCACTCGTTCCTCAACAAAATCCACTGCTGATGCGAATAGAATTCTCTCTCTCTCTCTTTCCCTCCCTCCCCCCTCTCTGTCTCTCTCTCTCTCTCTCTCTCTCTCTATATATATATATATATATATATATATATATATATATATATATATATATATATATATATATATATATATGGTCGCGGTGCCACCCAGGTCCGCCCTGCATGGGTTCTCGGGGCCCAACTTTAATTTTAAATGGAAGCAAGGGGTGAGTGGCACCTCGTTCGATGGATCTTGAAAAACTAAAAAGCGTTGTGGCAAAATATCTTTCATATCGGGCACTGTATTCAAAATGGCCGCCAAGAGATGTTGCCTCTATCAGATACAGTAAAACGTGCAGTACCACTGATATGAACACGGTTGAACATAAATGAACCGAACAGAAACTCAAATAGAAAATGTCATGTGGCACATCGATTGATATTGTCGCAGAGACTCCCAGGGCCACCCTTCAGGCCCAGGGCCCAGGGCCCAGGGCGCAACTTCAAAATTGTAAATGGAAACATGGGGTGAATGATACTTCGTTCGACATATCTTTAAAAACTAAAGAGTGCTGTTGCAAAAGATTGTTCATATGGGTCAACATTTTCAAAATGACCACCAAAACATGGTAGCTGCATCCGGTAAAACGTCCAGTATCACTAATATGAAAACACCAGAACAAATATTCGAATAGGAAACCACAGAGGGTATTTACCATTCTATAGCTCGGGAATGTTGCAACAGTCGAAAAGATGATTAGAGTGAAAGTGCCATAATGGAAAGAAAGAAATCTAACTCCTAGAAAATAATCGCTCCAACCTCACTCCGTAAGTGAGTGAAGCGCGAAGAATCGGTGAAATTGCAAATGAGAGCCTTAGTTTTTGCAAATTGTATCTACGAAACAAAGTTATTTGAAATGTGTTTTTATAAGATATAAATGTCTCTGTAATCGGATAAAGTATGTAAAATTCTTGTTAAATGGTACCTTCCATTTTGATTGCAGGCAATAGTTTGATGCAAAAATGAATCAACTGAAATGCGAAAAAAATTTGTCGAACAATGCAATTTTAGAACAATGTTTACAAACGTTGGTTTTGTTCACCAGTCGTCTGCATGATATTGGTTCGCTTCTTTTCCTTCTATGTCTTCTTGCATGTGATAGAATATGTGTTTCACTCTGATGTCCACAGTTACATTCCGAATAACTTTCAACGGTAATTTCAGTTGCGATTCTTAGTAACGAAACGGTACATACTGATCCAGATATGTCCCAAAAATATTGCACGCAATCCGTTAAATTATCAGAGGCAAAGGGGCGGGTAAAATGTTGTTAAACTTGAATTTTACCTTATTTTTATTCACCTTATTTCACTTTATTTTTATTCGTTATAGTACCAGTCATTTGTATACACAAGTGTTTCAGACAAACCATATCAATTGCAAATAAAAGGTGAGGTTCTCATTTGAGATTTTACCATTCATTCCCGCTTTACCTACTTACGGACAGAGATCGGAAAGCTCATTTTCTATCATTTCCTCTTTTGCATCATGTCAGTTATACTTTAATAATCTTTTTCTCCGTTGCATTATATTCGAGCCGTGGAATGATAAATACCCTCTGTGCTTTCCTATACGAGTTTTATTCTGTTCATTTATCTCCAACTATTTTCTTATTAGGGGTCTAGTGGTACTGGACGTTTTATATAATACAGGCACCATGTCTTGGCTTCCATTTTGAAAACGGTGACCGATAAGAAAAATCTTTTGCAACAACACTTTTTACTTTTTAAAGATCTATAGAACGAGGTATTACTCGTCCCATGTTTCCATTTAAAATTTTAAAGTTTGGCCCTGGTACCCCATGAAAGGCGGCCCCGGGAGGCGCCGCGACAACACCATTCGGTGTGCCCCATGGTATTTACTATTTGAGTTTTTGTTCGGTTCATTATGTTCAACCGTTTTCGAGATATCCCCGTGGAAAGATTAAAATGGGCCATGCTATATATATATATATATATATATATATATATATATATATATATATATAGCCGCGGACACAGTATATGATCAAGGGAGGGGCTAAACCATGGTTTACCGCTTTATCCAGTGTAAAGAAAGTAGGATTGAAGCCCATTTTATCCAGTGCATACCTGAGCGTTAAGGGAGGCTATAGTCCCTATAGCCCTCCCCTAGGATCTGCTATATATATATATATATATATATATATATATATATATATATATATATATATATATATATATATATATATATTAAAAATGCTGAAATTTTGTACCAAGTTGGGAAATTCTTCTTGATACTCTGCAATAAACAAGCAATGTTGCTAAAGCAAAATAAAGTTGTATTTTCTCAAATTGCGCTACGTAAAGTATTACATATTTAGTTATTTAACAAAACCACAATAGAACATACATTATTTATGTAGCTTGGAAATCTCTAATAACTCAAATGGCATGGACGGTGCAATGCGCATCAACTGTACCTTAGCGTCAAATACTGTGATCTTGGTATAATATATTTCGAATGAATGAAGGAACAAAGTTACAAGAAACGGAAAATTTAAATGTTTCTAAAGACTTTACTTCGAAAACGCGCTGACATATCACGTCTCATCATGCAGACTTCAAATAGAGTCCAAAAGACTTAAATGCTTATAACGCCATTTACAACAATTGTTATTTCAAATCGCTTCAGAGATACCAAACACATTAGTAGTGATTGTTATACTGCTTAAAATGACGCATTTTTATTAATTTTTAATAATGATTATTGCTTTCCTTTGCTTCTATAACATTACAACAGTTTTTGGTGGTTTTAATTACAAGTCGCAGTTACATTATTTTAAGCAGTGTTGCCCACTTAAATAGATAGCTAAATATTATTCTAAATATGTGCAAATAAGGTAGATAAACCGCAAAATATTTTAAAATTACTCGTAACTTGTTTTATGGTGCAAGAATGCTTTCAAGAGACGGTGTTTTTCATAGTCATTTTGGCTACTTATAATGTTAATGTTTAAATCTTCGTTCCAGCAATACATATAAATGCAAATTGTAACTGAGATTAAGTACCGGTAACTGATACATTTTCAGTAACACTAGTTGTTCCCCTTAAGCCTTAGGCCCAGTGTTGAATTCAGTCATTTTCACCCGGGGGGGAATATGAACTCCTCGGGGGCAGGGGAGTTTGGGTGAAGTAATTTCTACATTTTGTGTTTGTAATTTTGAGAATTTCTCCGGGGGGGGGGGAATAAATTTTCTTCGGGGGAGAAATTCCCCCCCGGGCTACCCCCTGAATTCATCCCTGCTTAGGCCTGGTGTACACTTTAGATTAAGATCGTGCTTAATTAAAAGTTCTAATTGCACCTTAATGACATTTCACTCGCTTTAGTTTGACCACCGACCACCTCAAACACGATCCATACCATATAGCTATATGCAATTATTCAAGAACTTACAGTTAGTAATACACAGTGTTCACTTTTGTTTTGTTTTGTTTTAGTTTAACGTCCCACAGTTATGCTAGGGCGGCTAAAGGAGACGTGGAGCTAATAATTATAGTGGAATCCGAACCACTTCGGTCGTTCAAATTTACCCCTACCGGAAATCGAACTCGGGACCACGCGAACCGAAATCAAGAGTTGTAGCCGCTAGACCAAATGGGGTCCTCACATTGTGTTGATTTAAATCATTCAGTCAGTGTTGTCGGGTCCGATGATTAAAAAGTAGCGTGTCTGTACTCCGAAAGTAGCGAATTCGAACTATTTGTAGCCCAAGAAATGAATACTGATGGTGCTAATGAAATAATTTAATATGAGCTGGAAAGTATGCTGGACGTATTGCAAGAAGAAATTATGATCGACGGACGACAAAAAGAATTCTAGACTGAATACTACGAGACAAAAACAGCCTAGGAAACCTCCGCATACAAGAAGGTGTGACGAAGTCAAGAGCCACTGGAGGAGTAACCTGGAAAAGAATTGCCCGTTAGTTAGTTGTGGAGAAGACTTGGGAAGACCTTCATCCAGCAATGAATTGATAATGGTTGATTATGATGATGGTGATGATTTCATTATATCTGGACCTCGGAGGTAAACTAAAGCAAGTCATAATTTCGTAATTTTACAGAAGCGAAAAACTGGTTCCTCAACTAAGACTAAATATATTAGTTTTACTACGTAAGGTAGGGTAAAAATGGATCCAAAATTTAATGAAAATCATAGATGGAAAAAAGTATTTTTGACTATTCAATCCATCATGTTGCAGCAAAACTACGAAAATTAATACAAAAGAAAACTAGAAAGTTAAGAATCACTTGTTTTGGCGAGTGAGAAAAAATAGATACAGATAACTCGAATTACCTATTTTATATACTTATATAATATGTATGTCCATGTTTTGCAACTAATTTTCAATCAATATAAAATTTCAACGTAATAAACGCAAGATTAGTTTTCTCGAATAAAGATTGCATGCACCATTGAGAGCTCAAGAATAAGATTAATCTATGTTACGGCACTGGATATGAGCTTACGTAATGCATTACGACCTTATGAACTTGTATAAGAAACAGAATGCACTTAAAATGAGACGCGAACTATGTGAAACATCGGACTTCGAATCTAACTTGTTTTGTGATCCAACTCGAGACCTCACATAGCAAAGATCAGTGTAGTAGTTCCCACCACAAGGTTCAAGACGTTCGTGTTATAAAGTGTCAATTAAACACGGAGATGTGAAACGGTAATATAGCATTTCTTCAATTTCAAGCAAAATACGTATATTGTAGTAATAATTTACCCTATTTGTTAAGATAATGAAAGTTATATTTTGTTTTTAAAATGACAGTCAAAGCAGGATGTATTGAATAATAAATGAGAAATTGTAAAGTTTCAATTTCGGTAAGATTAAATACATTCGTGCTGCTATGTGTTGCGTTATCCGTTAGAAGGTATTGAACAATTCTGATTCAAAGGAAGGAAATAAACTACGGTATAGTACTGGAGTTAATTTAATAGAGTTTAATTGTATACGCAGTTCTGAGGTTATATGAGACAAAATCTATTGTTGAAATTGAAATATGGGTTCTATTAGGGTTTTAGGGTGATATACCCACTGATCATTGAACCTGGCATACGCGCATGGAAAGCATTAGCGCTAGCAAATTAGCTATGAAGACGTACACCATACCATAATTCTAAGTCAAAATGAAAGGAAAAAATAAGCGGAAACGACAGACTGTACGAGAATAATACTTTCACTATTTTAATTTCACACTATTTATTTCGAGACTTTCGAGACTTTCGAGACGAGACCGAGATTTGGTACTCGAGACCGAGACCGAGATCGAGACAAGCATCTGTTGACCGAGACGAGACCGAGACCGAGACTGTGATTTTTTTACTCGAGACGAGACCGAGACCGAGATCGTTATTTATCAACCGAGACGAGACCGAGACTGTACAAAGTCTCGTCTCGTCTCGTCTCGATACCATCCCTACGATAGATGGCACTACTGACTTCGTATCTTTCCCATGTGTTTTTTATCTTTCCCGAAAATTCACGATTTCTCTTTTAAAATTTCAACTACAGACTTCAAATTTTTAGAAAAGGAACTTCATAATCTATCTTTTTTTTATTAAGAATTTTCTTCATTGTTGAAATGGATATCCTGATCTTTAACAATTTTACTGTTTCAACAATGAAGAAAACTCTAAATAAAAAAATCGGCACGGATTGCTCCCTTTAACCCTTAAGGGATCCGTGGTTTTTGGGATATTTTTTAGACTTTCAGTCAAGCAGCTACTGCATCGTCACTATTTATCCTAGGATCATGGTTCATACCTCAGTCTCTTCAGAATGAAGGTGGCTTTCAAATGATACCACTTGCATGCCCATATCATTTACCAGAAGAGGGAAAATTGATGTCAAAGGGAAACTTTCGGAGGGAATTTTTTCACACTTTGGGCCCCTCTGGAGCGGCCCTGTGTGAACGTAGATATCTCAAAAAATCTGACAAATAGTACTTGGTAGACTGAATGTGTGTGCCAAATTTCAAGTTTCTATCTTGAATACTAAGGACGTGAGAAATTTTATCAAGAATCCCCACAATGCCCCAAATTACCGCAAAAGACCATGATCTCAGGTATAAAACTTCCTGAGACATCCCTAATTGCCCTAGGGTCATGTTTCGCCTATCATTCTCATCAGAATAGAACAGCCTTTCAGACGGTATGACTCACGTGTCTCCATCATGTATCTAAGGAGGGAAAATCCCGAAGAAAGGGATTTTTTGGTCTAAATATCTCTTTTTTCAACTTTTGCGCCTCTGAACTTCCCTGTTTTAACGCAGAAATCTGAAAAAAAATTCTTGTAAATACTACTCGGTGGACTGAATGTTTGTGCACAATTTCAATCTTCTACGTGCAAAAATAAGCCCGCCAAAAATACCGAAAATGTCCAATATTCCCCTATACAGAAGTATATTTTGACAAAATTTCCCTGAGACATCCCTAATTACCCTAGGTTCATGTTTTGCCCATCATTCTCTTCAGAATAGAATTGCCTTTCGGACGGTACGACTCACGTGTCTCCATCATGTATCTAAGGCAGGAAAATCCCAAAGAAAGGGATTTTTGGTCTAAATATTCCTTTTTTCAACTTTTCGCACCTCTGGACCCCCCTGTTTTAACGCAAAGGTATGAAAAAATCTGATAAATACTACTAGGTAGACTGAATGTTTATGCACAATTTCAATCTTACAGGTGCAAAAGTAAGCCCGCCAAAAAAATATAACGACAATGTCCCATATTCCCCTATACAGAAGTATATTTTGACAAAATTTCCCTGAGACATCCCTAATTACCCTAGGTTCATGTTTCGCCCACCATTCTCTTTAGAATAGAACTGCCTTTCGGACGGTACGACTCACGTGTCTCCATCATGTATCTAAGGCAGGAAAATCCCAAAGAAAGGGATTTTTGGTCTAAATATCCCTTTTTTCAACTTTTTGCACCTCTGGACCCCCCTGTTTTAACGCAAAGGTATGAAAAAATCTGATAAATACTACTAGGTAGACTGAATGTTTATGCACAATTTCAATCTTACAGGTGCAAAAGTAAGCCCGCCAAAAAAATATAACGACAATGTCCCATATTCCCCTATACAGAAGTATATTTTGACAAAATTTCCCTGAGACATCCCTAATTACCCTAGGTTCATGTTTCGCCCATCATTCTCTTCAGAATAGAACTGCCTTTCAGGCGGTACGACTCACGTGTTTCCATCGTGTATTTAAGGCGGGAAAATTCCGAAGAAAGGGATTTTTTGGTAAAAATATCCCTTTTTTAAACTCTTTGCCCCTCTGGATCCCTCCTGTTTTAACGCAGAAATCTGAAAAAAATCTGGTAAATACTACTCGGTGGACTGAATATTTGTGCAAAATTTCAATCTTCTACGTGCAAAAATAAGCCCGCCAAAAAATAATGAACATAGGCTTAATAAGAGAAAATATATATTTTAAAATTATGACGTCATCACCTCCTATGTCTGGACTTAGGAAGGTGTGAAACCATACGTAAGGTCTGGTACAATGCCTCTGGACTTGAGAAACAAAAACAAAACAAAAAAAAAAACGGACGAAAAAGCTCAAATAGAAGAGTTATTACGCAATGTATCCTCGTCGCCAAAAGTGCCTTTACATCGCCGTGACGGGTATGTGACCGCGCATTACTCTAAGGAAGGGATGGTTGCATAAGAATTTGTGATTAATTTTGAAGAGTTTTTTTTTTTACTAGGGAAATAACGTAGGTATAGAGAGTAAAAACACAGATTTCAAGCATCAGTGCACTGTCATCTCTGTTTTTTCAATTTATTGCCTTATATGTTAAGTTAAACACTACAACATCTATCACTGATAGAGTAGATCATCTTACTTTTTAAAATTGCCACTTAGCTTATTTGTCCAAACATTAATCTCCAGACATGATATAGAGAGAAGAGAAAGAAAGAGATACAACATCTGTAAGATTTATGTAATTCACTAAGGAACTATAGGGACCGACTGAGCTCATTACTGCTACTAGCGCTTTTCAATTTTCAGGAATTTACTACGACATGTTTTCTAAGTTCTAAATCTGTGCATGAATTATATCATTCGCCTCACTGTAATTATTTGGGAATGGAAACACTACGCTTAACGTGAATATGTTTCGCTGTCGTAAAGCAAGGACAGTACTAAATGTAAATAAGGTTCTCATTATTATATAAAACACAGAAGTATTTATTCCGTGTATAGAACAATATAATACAGTAACTAAGCAACATCATAATCACTAACGCCCACAGGATTTTTTTCCAACGGGGGGGGGGGGGGCAAAAGACCGATATAGAAAAATCTTTAAGTTTTACGTCCCACGATTATGCCGGTTAGGCTAAGGGAGACGGTAATGATGAATAATGAATGAAATGGTGGAATGAAGAAAGTGGGATAAAACGGGAGAACACCTAGAAAACCCACGCACACGGTGTTTGTCTAACTCAAAGTTCAATTGGCGTCGGCTGGGATCGAACCCGGGACCCCAAGCAGCAGATGTGAACGCTCTACCACTGAGCCACCGCGGCCTGAGCCGAGCCCTGTATCAAAAGGATCCGAGTCAAAAGCCCCCTCATAAAAAGAGCCCGGGTTAAAATGGTTTCCACGACAAAATGACCCAAGTCAAAAGGCCCTGCGTCAAACGAGCCCGTGTGAAAACCCACGCAACGGTGTTTGTCCACAACAAAGTTCAATTGGCGTGGGCTAGAATCGAACCCGGGATCCCAAGCAGCAGATGTGAACGCTCTACCACTGAGCCACCGCGGCCCCTGAGTCAAACGGTCCCGCATCAAAGAGTCCGGGTCAAATAGTCTCCGCAACAAAAGGGCGCGAGTGAACTCCCGAATCAAAACGCCCATCATCAAACTGGCTCTGGCCAAAAGAGGTCGAATCAAAATACCCCTCATAAATAGAGTCCGGGTTAAAGGGTCCCTCGAAAAAATGACACAAGTCAAAAGACCCTGCTTCGAACGGGCCCAGGTGAAACAGGGTCCCGCTGCAAAAGGGCCCGAGTCAAACGGCCCCGGGTTAAAATTGCCCGAATCGAAATGAGCCGAATCAAAACGCCCCTCATAAATAAAGCCCGGTCAAACGGGTCCCACGACAAAATGACCCAAGTCAAAAGGCCCTGCGTAAAACGGGCACAGGTGAAAAAGTGACCCGCTGCAAAAGGGACCGAGTCAAACGGCCCCAAGTGAAAAGGGCCCGATTTGAAAGGAGCCGAAACAAAACGCCCCTCATGAATAGAGACCGGCCAAACGGGTCCCACGACAAAATGACCCAAGTCAAAAGGACCTGCGTCAAACGCACCTTTGTCATAAATGGGCCCGCTATAAAAGGGCCCAAGTCAAACGCCCTGCGTCAAAATGTCTGCACAACATAAGGGCCCGAGTCAAAAGGCCCGAATCAAAACGCCCCTCATCAAAAGGGCTCAGGTCAAAAAACTCCGCAACAAAAGGGCCCGAGAATAGTTTGTTAACGCACAAATTTGGGATTTAGGTAGTGATAATAAACATAACAATTATAATGACTGTCTGCATTTTTGCATTACGTTACTATACTCAGAATTTTTGCGAAGACTGTTAAGGAATGACAACCAACGTCAGTAACAGCGCCAACTTTCGATGGAAGTTACAATTTTAAAAATTTACATTTTACGAATGTAATCCACGAGAACTGTGCAAATGTATGGTGGAATTTCATTTACGATGGTAAACATTAATGGTCTCAAAACAAACGTTCAAAAAAAGAAAAAAACAACTACTTTTGGTTCATTGTTATGCAAATTTAATGATTATTATTATTATTATTACTTTTTCTATTATTATCATTAATAATAATAATATACAAGGTCAGTGGTAGCTCATGCTTTCAAACCAGTACACGAAACTGCTCGAAACTATTAACTCTATATTATTCCGTGTATAGAACAATATAATACAGTAACTAAGCAACATCATAATCACTAACGCCCGCAGGATTTTTTCCAACGGGGGGGGGGGCAAAAGACCGATATAGAAATATCTTTGAGTTTTACGTCCCACGAATATGCCGGTTAGGCTAAGGGAGACGGTGATGATGAGTAAAGAATGAAAAGGTGGAATGAAGAAAGTGGGAGGAAACGGGAGAACCCCGAGAAAACCCACGCACACGGTGTTTGTCTAACTCAAAGTTCAATTGGCGTGGGCTGGGATCGAACCCGGGATACCATGCAGCAGAGGTTAGCGCTCTACCACTGAATCACCGCGGCCCCTGAGTCAAATGGTCCCACGTCAAAGAGCCCGGGTCAAATGCTCTCCGTAACAAAAGGGCGCGAGAAAAAAGTCCCGAATCGAAACGCCTCTCATCAAACGGGCCCTGGTCAAAAGGGGCCGAATCAAAATGTCCCTCATAAAAAGTTGCCGGGTTAAAGGGCCCACGACAAAATGACCCAAGTCAAAAGGCCCTGCGTCAAACGGGCCCAGGTGAATAAGGGGCCCGCTGCAAAATAGACCGAGTCAAACGGCCCCGTGTTATAGGGGCCCGAATCGAAATGAGCCGAATCAAAACGCCCCTCATAAATAGAGCCCGGTTAAACGGGACCCACAACAAAATGGCCCAAGTCAAAAGGACCTGCGTAAAACGGGCCCTTGTCAAAAATGGACCAGCTGTAAAAGGACCCAAGTCAAACGGCCCCGCGTCAAGAGGGCCCGGGTCAAACTGTCTCCACAACAAAACGCCCCTCATCAAAAGGACCCCGCTCAAAAGAACTCCGCAACAAAAGGGCCCAAGAATAGTTTGTTAACGCAAAAATTTGGGATTTATGTAGCGATAATAAACATAACATTTATAGTGACTGTCTGCATTTTTGCATTACGTTACTATACTCAGAATTTTTGCGAAGACTGTTAAGGAATGACAACCAACGTCAGTAACAGAGGCGACTTTTGATGAAAGTTACAATTTTAAAAATTTACATTTTACGAATGTAATCCACGAGAACTGCGCAAATGTATGCTGGAATTTCATTTTCGATGGAGAACATTAATGGTCTCAAAACAAACGTTCAAAAAAAGAAAAAAAACAACCACTTGTTGTTCATGTTTATGCAAATTTAATGGTTATTATTATTATTATTATTATTATTATTACTTTTTCTATTATTATCATTAATACTAATAATAATATACAAGCTCAGTGGTAGCCCATGCTTTCAAACCAGTATACGCCACTGCTCAAAAATATTAACTCTATATTGACAGCGGTCGTCTTTCGATTATTTTATGTTACTCCGTCCCACTCCCCCACGGTGTGCAAGGTTGCCTTCTTAATCCTTGCCCCAAGGCAAGAAAAGCAAACAATATTTTCGCAAACACAGCCGGGCTTGCAGTGGTAGTTTCTCAGAACGCACACAGCTCACTGTATAGCTGCAAGAGACCCATGGGTAATTAGTAGCCTTCTTGTTACAAGGCGTTTAGTCAGTAGCTATCAAGGTCAGTTCCGTTAGTTGAACATTGAGTTGACTGTTAAAATACAGCAGCAGCAACAACTAGTCCCTTCTGTTTACTTTTCACGAATATTTTTCACCTTCATGTGTATTGCGTAGATTTAAATGACATGTGTGAAGTATATATATTCCCAAAAAGATATAAGTACTCAAAAGGCAAAAACATGTAGCTATTTTTGTTTTCCCCTTTTCTATTAGCCAGTGGAAGTGTGTATGGTTGTTTCACATCCTTCTTGCAGTTAGCTTACTATTCCTTCTTTTTAGTTGAGCTTTTGGCTATGAATACCACCGCGACAAGTCGTGGTTCTTATGATAGTGGCGTATTTTCGCCCCAAGAAATTACGGAAATAATAAATAATGTAGACTACGATGCTTTTGAAACGAACGATGAACGTAGTTTGTAGGAAGATTCTAGCATCAATTTGTGACACACATGCCCTTTTTCATATAGCCTCGCTGCTGAACGGAACGTTAAGCCAGTGGCGGAGTATACACACACATTATATATACAGGGTGGCCCATTTTAATCTTTCCACGGAAATATCTCGAACACGTTTGAGCATAAATAAACTGAATAAAAACTCAAATAGGAAATACCATGGGGCAAATCGAACGGCGCTGTCGCAATGCTCCCAGGGCCGCTCTTCAAGGGGGCCCGGGGCTAAATTTTAAATATTAAATGGAAACATGGGGCGAGTGAGACTTCATTCGATAGATCTTCAGAAACTAAAAAGCGATGTGGCAAAAGGATTTTCATATCGGTCACCGTGTTCGAAATGGCCGTCAAAATATGTTACCTGCATCACATAAACGTCCAGTAGCACTAATATGGAAACGGTTGAACATAAATGAACCAAACAAAAACTCAAATAGGAAAGTCATGGGGCAAATCGAATAATGTTGTCGCGGTGCGCCCACGGCCGCCTTCCACGGGGGCCCAGGCCCAACTTAGAATTTTTAAACGAAAATATGGGTCACATGATACATCGTTCGATAGATCTTCATACGCTAAACAGTGTTGTGGCAAAAGATTGTTCATATGGGTCACGGTTTTCAAAATGGGCGCCAAGACATCTTGCCTGTATCAGATAAAACGTCCAGTATCACTAATATGAAAACGGTTGAAGATAATAACTGATGAACAGAATAAAACTCCTACAGGAAATCACAGAGGGTATTTATCATTCCACGGCTCGAAAATGTTGCAACGGAGGAGATGATTAGAGTAAATGTGTCATAATGCAAAGGAGGAAATCTAATTCCTAGAAAACAGTCCAACGATAAGTGGGTGAAGGGGACGGGAAGGAACGGTGAAATTCCAAACGAGAACCTTAGTTTTTGCAAATTGTATCTACACAACAAAATTATCTGATACATGTTCTTTATGAGGTATATGTCTGTAATGGAAAAAAGTAGGCAAAGTCTTGTTAAACGGTACCTTCCATTTTGATTGCATGAAATAATTTGTGCAAAATGAATCAACTGAAATGCGAAACCAATTTGTCGAACAATGCAATTTTTGAACAATGTGTAGAAACGTTGGTTTTCTCAACAGTCGTCTGCAGAATATTGGTTCATTACAGTACCAGTCACTTGTACACTCCAAGTGGTTCAGGAGCTCCTCCGTGGCTAAGCGGTTAGCGTACGCGCCTTTGGCGTGGGAGACCCGGGTTCGATTCCCGGCGGGAGCACGTGTAGTTTGGATTGCGCGTTAATCAGTAGGTCCACGTCTCATATAGCCTCGCTGCTGAACGAGACGTTAAACCCAAAATCAACTCAACCAAGTGTTTCAGACAAACCATACCTATTGCAAGTAAATGTGGGGGTTCTCATTTGAAATTTTACCATTCATTTCCGCTTCACCCCTTACGGAAGGAGATGGGAAACATAATTTTCTAAGAATTAGATTTCCTCTTTAGCATTATCACTTATACTTTAATAATCTTTTTCTCCATTGGATCATTCTCGAGGCTTGGAATGAATAATACCCTCTGTGATTTCCTATAGGAGTTCTATTCTGTTCATCCGCAATTATTTTCAACCGTTTTCATATTAGTGATATTGGACGTTTTATCTGATACAGGCAAGATATCTTGGCGCCCATTTTGAAAACCATGACCCATATGAACAATCTTTTGCCACAACGCTGTTTAGTATATGAAGATCTATCGAACGATGTATCACGTGACCCATATTTTCGTTTAAAAATTCTAAGTTGGGCCTGGGCCCCCGTGGAAGGCGGCCCTGGGCGCACCGCGACAACATTATTCGATTAGCCTCATGACTTTCCTATTTGAGTTTTGGTTTCGTTCATTTATGTTCAACCGTTTTCATATTAGTGCTACTGGACGTTTATGTGATGCAGGTAATATATTTTGACGGCCATTTTGAATACGGTGATCTATAGGAAAACCCGTTTGCCACATCACTTTTTAGTTTTTAAAGATCTATCGAATGAAGTGTCACTCGCCCCATGTTTCAATTTAAAATTTTTAAGTTGGCCTCGGGCCCACTTGAAGAGCGGCCCTGGGGGTACCCCGATATCATCATTCGATTTGCCCCATGGTATTTCTTATTTGAGTTTTTGTTGAGTTCATTTATGTTCAACCATTCTTGAGATATTTCCGTGGAAAGATTAAAATGGGCCACAATGTATGTTTATATATGTATATATATAGTAAAACCTGTCAACTTGGCCACCTCTCTAAGTTGGCCACCTGTCTATCTTGGAAGTTGGCCAAATTGAAACAATGTTTACCCTATGATGATAATGATAAATTTACCTGCATATCTTGGTCACGCAAAGTACCATTTTCTTGTTTTTCTTAACTCTTTCGTATTCCCATACGGGAGGCAGATGTTCTGTATTTGCAAGGGGAGACAAAGAAGCATAGAATCTTAAGATTTGTTCTTGGAGGTCAAAGGCCAGAACACTACCCTGATAAAGGGTTGGGGAAGGAAGACATGAATAAGAAAAAGCACATACAGGAATTCCGGAAATGATTGCACGTATTTGTTTACCCTATCTGTTTTGGTAAAATCATTAGCTATAGCCTATCAGCTCCGTTCATCAGTGGGGAGCTTTAGTAATTCCGGAAAATTCTCAAGGCTAAAGCTAACCATCTTAATTCTCAACTATTGGCACATGACTTCTTGTCAAAAGGTAGTGGAGGTTTTAAAATATGAATTCCCTTAACATTTCTCAAGACATCGTTTGCTCCGAGGGAAACACTTGTAGCTCATTAACAAAAAGTAGTTAAATGATTCATCTATATACATTATTTTAAAGTAGCTGTCGTGCCATGGCTTATTAACAACCAGTAATACTAGAAATCCTATTCTAAAAATACACGAATCATACTTATTTTCTGTAAGTTGGCCACTTTTCAATCGAACCATTGTTGGCCAGCATAGACAGGCATATATAGTATTTGTAAGGCATATGTTTAATCTCTGCCTTTAAGTAGGGCTCATCTGTGGCTAAGCGGTTAGCGTACGCGCCTTTGGCGTGGGAGGCCCGGGTTCGATTCCCGGTGGGAACTCACGTGGTTCGGATTCCACGTTAATCAGTAGGTCCACGTCTCATATAGCCTCGCTGCTGAACGGGACGCTAAACTCAATTCAACAATCTTCCTTTAAGTATAAAATTTTATAATTAGTGAAATTTGGTGAATAGTATTTTTTATCGAAACATAGATTTCTGAATGCTACCTCATTTGCAAGAAATGGGGGCATTACTTCCCCATACCCTTCTTAGGGATAGTCATTTCTAAATACCTTAGAAATGAACTGTAAAGTAAACAAAGAAAACGATAGAAGTAAAAAACCAAACACCTTACAACACCTAACTTAATACCTAATACCAAATACCTTACTTAATTAATACCTTACAGTCTTGTAAATGAGCTCCACACCTTATTCTTCATTTGGGCAAAAATATTAATAGTTTTTTCTTTGAATTCAAATATCCTACAAAGCTTCCATACCAAGTTCTTTATTGTAAGTGTCCGTAATTCAGAAAGTTTGTCATGCTGTTCGTTAAGTAAGTTACACTCTTTTCAGGGCATTCATTGAATGTTTACAAAAAAACTGGAGTTAATGGAATGCTCAATACCATATTTAGCAGCTTCGTTGTTTCCTGATATATGCTTTGAGGTTCATTACTGAGAATATATTTCAAGTTCGGGAAGAGAAATGTGTTGATTACTATCGGAACATAAGTTGATATGTTCATTCTTGAGCTAATCTGAGCAAAAAGTATTAGGAAAGGTGGACATCAAGTCATTCAGTTTGCCGTATGGAATAATTTGTTGATGCATACTAAATATTCTATAATTTATTAGTTCTTTAATGACCAGATTTTTGTATTTTTCAAATCCTTCATCTGCACAATTATTGAGCGAAGAATCTAATATAAATAAAGTAGAGTTTGTTTGTGTGTCTATCTATCTATCATTGTGTCTGTGTGCGCCAGTGGACCAGACGAGTGGACCGAGTTACCAAAATTTGGTCACGGGTACCTTGATCCAGGCCCCAGACCAAGACAAAAAGATTTCTCTTTTACAAAATTCGAACCGGGGGGGGGGGGCATTTACCGGGACATGTAAAAATACCTGTCACTCTCGAAAACATAAAAGTGATAGAATTGCCAATACAACTAAACTTTTCGTTAGGGACTCTTCTTTTTTTTATTCTGATGTTGGAGACATATATGGACAATATATATATATATACTAATGTTCTTCAAGGGTAAGTTACAACAACTTAACATTTTATAGAGGGAGCTCGAAAGATGGTTTAAAATAAAAACAAATAAGAAGAAATAGCGGCCTGTTTCTGTCACTTACACATCCAGCTTAAAATGAAGATAGGTAGCCCTGTAAACGTAGTCAGAACAGCAACTGTCTTTTCGCAAGTACTACAGTGAAACCTCTATCAACGGACACCTCCCGTAACGGACATATTTTGTAATCCCCAAACACTATAATAGGAAAAAACATATTGATAAACCTCTCTAAAGAGGACACTCTCTAGTACGGACACGGACAGTCTTTCCTGTCTTTTATAGGTATTATTTACCTCCGTATTACGGACACTTTCTCTAGAAACAAGTTGGAAATTGCAGTAAAAATACATTTTTAGTAATTCATACATGTGTCATCAAGGAAGCATTGTGACATTTTGCCTCCTCAACTGGCTGCTCAGCAATCCAGACAAAGTCGCTGTGTAACAACACTCTCATGTCCTTTGCTTGCATCCACTCCACCCAAACTGTTTTAGACAGAAAAGTGTTTGACAGTTACCCACAATTTGGGATGACACGTTATGGTACTGTTCCGCTAGAATCTGTAAGCAAGCAGAAGACAAGTTTGGTATTTTTGGCCCGCGGGTACACATATTGTCTGAAAAAAGACACTACTGGACTGCAATTGACTCACAAATTAAAACAACATACCGAAAATGTAGTAAGTAGTAGCAAGTGTAAAAAGCAGAGAACTATATCATCTTATTTCCATGTTGTGCCTCGAACATAGAGTATTGGGTGGCGGAGAATAATTCAGGCATTTTTGTAATATTCGTAAATACATGATTCATGCAAAAATATTTGTTTTCTAATTTCGTATTACCTTGTTTACTAATTTACGTCATAAAATATTGAAACCTCTCTAAGGCGGGCACCTCTCTATAGCGGACAATTTGTGATTCCCCATGGTTGTCCGCTTCAGAGAGGTTTCACTGTACTACATAGCACGAGTCTTTGGACTTTAACTTCTCACGTGGCTGTTTGTTTCTCCTACGCTTCTATAGGAATGATGTTCAAGGTTTCTCGAGACCCATTGCTTTCTATCTTTCATATGGAAGCATTAAAAAAAAGCTCAGAATAAATTATAGGAAATTTTAAGTTCAGAATCTAAATTGCAACATTTTAAGTTAGTAATTTAGGCTTAATGGCTTAATACATAAAACATTCTAAAGGGTAGACGCTGTCTCCCCTCAGGCCTTGCCACTGCGTTAAACTCAAAATCAAAACTCAACACATACCTCTTTTTATTTAAAAATATTGTGTGGTATACTATATGCGCAATTCAAGATGGCTACTATGATGTATACTAAATCATTTAACTCAGTTTCTACACCAATGCCAAATTGTAACATTTGCTTTTCCTCCGTCTATGCATCTCTTTGTTACTGCCCTATAATGATACATTTTTTCTATTAGATACATATGTCAAACATAGCACACTCTGTCTCAAACAAATGATGTGAAATAAATGAGTTCACATTCTCATTTGTGGGAATATTCAAGCCTAAGTTGAAGTGTAAAATCATAACCTTTTACATTTAAAACAATATTGTGTGGTATGCAATATGGCGGAATTCTAGATGCCTCCCATGTTGACCACACTCCAAATCAATGCAGGTTTTGCAATAATACCATTAGTAAAATTTATTTTTCCTCCGTCCGCGCATCTCGTTATTATTGTTTTGTCCCAATACTTTTCACTAACCCTGTATACAGATCCACATATGTATGCTCACAGTAAAATTAAACTAATCTTTTCCACAGAATATTTTTCATACTATACTTCGATCCAGGGGTGGAAATGGAATTTTACAAGTAAGGGGAAAATCAGCAAAAGATAAAGTTTGATTGGGCTATGTCACGAGAATACAAACTCAGAAAGACGGGAGTCAGGGGCAGACTAGCCAGAGCCGTTAGGCCGCAATCGCGGCCTAGGCCCTCTCAGAAAAAAAAATTTGAAACAATAAAGAAAGAAAGAGAAAGAGAGAAAAGCTAAAACAGAAGAAAGCTAAATAATTCGGTAGATCACTGTTATCGTGCTGCCAACACACACTCCTCTTCCAACCTTTCATCAATCAGTAAGTTATCTATTTCAATAAGGTCCTTTTGTTACTGGATTTGTGGCTAGGACAATCTTTCACTATTGTCTTTTATTATCAGAAACTGTGATTTAGTTTGTAGCTGGGGCCTTGGACCCTTCTTTCAATATATTGGACAGTTGGGACCTTCTTTCATTACATTGAGCAGTTGTGGCCCTGAGTCCTTTATTCATTATATTGGGCAGTTGGGGACCTTCTTTCATTTCATTGAGCAGTTGGGCTCCTAGGCACTTTCTTCATCATATTGAGTGTTGGGACCTGGAACTTTTTTCATTATGTTGGGCAGTTGGGGCCCTTTCATCGTTGAAGACTGGGGTCTGGTTTGTAGCTGGGACCATATTTAACCACAGGCTGATTGGTCCTTAATGGATGTTAATACATATTGTAGGTCTATATTTGATAAAGCAAAAATGGAAAAACAGCGTTTTTTTTTAATATTTTCTACCAAAAATGTTTACAAAATTGCAGGAGAAAACAGTGGAAGACGCCAAGAAAGCGGTCATTTTCAGCATAATGGTTGATTCTATTTAAGATGTTTCAGTGCTAAATCAGCTTACTATAGTAATTCTCTGCGTTATAAGCGGTCAAGTATTTGAGCGGCTGTTAGCAGTTGTTGTAAAGAGTGAGACTATAAGACAAGTAACTTAAAAGGAAAACAAAAGAGTACTTTGTGCCAACAATGTTTTGATGTCTGATATTGTAAGTTGCTCTTTTGATGGATCTGCTAACTTGAGTGGATGCTATAAAGGAGTTAAAGCATTACTGGAGAAGGATAATCCTGAAATCATTTACACCCAATGCATGGCTCATGCTCTTAATTTGGTTATGACAAATTTGACTGAGTAGATCCCTGAATCTGAAAATTTATTTGGTGTAGTTGAAACCAGTGCCGTGTTTTGTCTGAATACTTCAAAAGAAAGAATGTTTAGAAGAAAATGATTGATGCAAGCCACGAGGGACATGAGAAACTACGAAAAGTTCAACAAGTTGGTGCAACACGATTGTGGAGCAAAAACAAGGCACTAAATGCAGTAGTCGACACTAACGAGTTTCGCTACGAAACATGAAGCCAAGACTAGACGACTGTGTATCATCGTCAAGATTTCTTTCATTTTTATTGTTCCTCAATGATGATGTACAGGACTGGAGTTTTAATGCGAAATCAACATTTGAAGCTAAACCTTGCTGAATAAATTGACAGAATTTAACACTTTAATGATGTGTTCTGTGTTTCAGGACTTGTTTACAGAAACGAAGCATGTTTCAAAATACCTGCAGTCTCACGGATTGGACTATCATACAACCTGGAGAGTTGTAGACAATTTGCTGCAGCAGCTTCAGAAGAAAATAGGGGCAAAAGATGTATGTTAAGCTTTACGAAAATACAAAAATATGTTGTGAGAAAAAAAAACAACAGCTTGTGCCATCTGGTGTAGAGATAGCAATGGAAAAAGACTTTCCGCCCAGAAGAATCTTAAAGAAGAAAATGTCAGGAGAGCTTGCGGCAGTTGAACTGGAAAAGTACTTAAATATAAGTGAAAATGATTTATTCAGAATAAAAAAAACTTCAACGAAAATTCTGAATACAGCTGTTACATGAGTCAGTGATAGATTTCAGCAGCCAAATGAACTCCAAATGCTGGATCCCAAGCACTTTTCGGAAATCGGGAAGAATGGTGTGTCTGCAGGAGCTTTCAGAGTTCTTGCGAAAAAACTAAATATAAAATAGGAGGGAATATACAAAGGGTTCCAGCAGTTCTTTGTCGTGTATTCTGTCACAAAACGCTCTGTTTTTTGATGATCCTGAAGAGAATGATGCCCCTGAAACCGTAGAAGATGATGATGATTATGTATCTGAGCATGCTAAGGGAGATGGAACATTTTGGACGGGATTCATAATATCTCTGTTTGCAGCAAGAGTGATAATGATGCTGCAAACACATTGTGTAAAAAATTTTTGTCTTGTGTAGGGAAATTTTTGTACCAATTTCTGTCAGTCTAGTTGTTTTAATAATTTATACATTGCATACAAACATGCGTTGTCTCTACCATGCACAAAAAAGGACATGTGAAAGGTGCTTCTCAAAGTTAAAGTTAGAGAGTAAACCAATCTCAGAGCTAATTTGTGTTAAGACATTTTGGACACATTTTTACTAATGAAAATGGAAAGAGATATGTTAAATTTAGTGTCTGTGAACAAAGTTATTCAGGAACTCTGCCATTCATAATCTGAACTGAAAAGAATCTTAACGTTGTAAAATTATTAGTTGTTTAGTGGTTCAGCAGTGTTTTTCATTTTCAGTAAAACGTCGTGTTGATTCCAGAGTCAAAAGTTATTATTAGTTGTTTGTTACAATCTTCAGTAAGCTGTTCTGTTCTTTCCATAGTAAAAAGCTATTGGTTATTATTTGTTTAGTGTTTCAGCTACTATACAGAGTGTCTCAAAAGTCCCATAACATAGGTAACTCTCTTATTATCAGAGTTACAACAAAATGTAGGAGGAGAAACTGTCTCCAAATATAATGTTTTCAATCTAAAGTGCAAGAATTTTTCAAATCGGACAAGCCGTTCGGGCTGTACGCTCTATATGCCCATAATGTTACATGAAAATGCAACGTTAACATTTACCTGGACCCAGAACATAAATGTCTACTGTCTATTAAAAACTTTATTTGAAGACGGTATCTCCTCTTGCATTTTGTTGTAACTCTGATAATAACAGAGTTATCCTAAGTCAGGAGATTTTTTAGACACCCTGTGTGGCAATACAATAATAATTATAAAATATTCTCTTAAAAGTTTGTTTCTGGAAATCCTGTGCTTGCTATGACATCAAATTTCCAATGACCAATAAAAAATCATAGGTTGCAAAAACTATCTTGTAACAACGAATTTACCACTACTTAACGTGATGGCTCGTCGCATATGTTCATTGTACGCACTGGCGCAACCAGGAATTTATTTCGGGAGGGTACAAGAATATCCAATACAGTAGTCCGCAAACGACGTGCTGCACCATTTGATATGGACAAAATTGAAAGTTTGAATTCTCCTCATTACAAGCAATTTAGTTATCCTTATTATTAACTTGATAAAAAAAAACTTAAAATGAAAATTCCAATTCACAAATTCCCTATTATTAACTTACAAGTTTTAAAATTTGCACTATAATTATTATTTTGTATATCTTTGCTTTTGCAGAAAATGACGCACTCTTTACTAACATTTATTACTCTAAGAAATTAATGTAGGGGTTTTCTCTGTGTATTTCTCTTTCGACAGTGTTTTGACTTAAGTCAATATTCATTTATGTATTGATCTATTTTGATATTTCACCGAAATTTGTCTGCAGCGCGGCTGTATAAGATAGACCAGGTTTGTTTCGGGGAGGCATGAGCCCCCGAGCTCATAGCTGGTTGCGCCACTGATTGTACGATATTTTAGAAATTGGTGTTATAGTCTGAGGGCCCTCCATGGTAAGCGCGGCCTAGGCCCTAATACACCCAGTCGGCCTATGACGGGAGTGCAAGCAAACTTTCATGGAGAACGACTTAAGCGAAAGCGATTGTTGCAAACCAATCAACAAGCAAACAAAACTAATATCACCATTTAAATTACCTATTTGTTGCTAATAACCACAGATATATTTCCTTCTTTTGCACAAACATCTCAATTTACTAACAGGACACAAAACCCTTGTGCATGCTTGATCTCCAATCTTGCATTGATCTAAAGCTTTTTACCCGTGAAACCGTATTTACCGGGCCCTTTTGACGCGGACCTTCCTGCCTTTGCCACTTTGACGCGAGACCCTTTTGACTCAGGCCCAGCTGGCGCCTGGCCGTTTTAACCTGTGCCCTTTTGTTGCGGTGCCCCTTTGACCAGGGCCCGTTTGACGTAGTTTCCTGTTGACTCGGACCATTCTGTCGCAAAACCCTTTTCACCCAGGCTCTTTTGACGTAGTGCCCTTATGACTCGGGCCCTTATTTTCGCGGAGACCTTTTACCTGGGCCCTTTCAACGTGGGGTTGTTTTGACTCGGACATTTTGTAGCGGGACCACTTTTGACCCGGGCCCGTTTGACGCAGGACCCTTTGACTCGGACCCTATTGTCGTGGGACTCTTTTGACCCGGGCCCTTTTGATGAGGGGCGTTTTGATTCAGCCTTTTTTGACTTGGAACCTTTTGTTGCGTAGACTTTTGGTCCAGGCCCTTTTGACACGGACCGTTTGACTTAGGCTTTTTGTAGTGGAGCCCCATTTCACCCGGGCCTGTTTTACGCTGAGCCCTTGCGATTCAGACCTTTTGTTGTGGGACTCTTTTGACCCGGGCTCTTTTGATGAGGGGCGTTTTGATTCGGGCCTTTTGACTCCGGCCCTTTTGTTGCGAATACATTTAACGCGGCCCAATTGAGGCAGGTCCGATTTATTCTTATCCTTTTGTAGCGGGGCCACTTTTTGACACGGGCCCGTTTGACACAGGACCTTTTGACTCGAGTCCTCTCGTTGTGGGACTCTTTTGGCCAGAGCCAGTTTTTTTATAAGGGGCGTTTTGATTCGGGTCCTTTTGACTCAGGCCATTTTGTTGCGGAGACCTTTTCACCCGGGCACTTTAGACGCGGGGCCGTATTGACTTATGCCCTTTTGTAGCGTAGCCCCCTTTGACCCGGCTTGTTTGAGGCAGTTCCCATTTTACTAGGACTCTTTTGTCTTGGGACCCTTTTGACCAGGCCCATTTGATATGGGTCGTTTTGATTCGACCTCTTTTGACGCGGGCCCTTTTTTGCGGAGACATTTTATTTCGGTCCCTTTTGATGCATGGCTGACTTGGGCACTTTTGTAGCGGGGCCCCTTTTTGACACGGGCCCTTTTGACGCAGAGCTTTTTGACTCGGGTTCTATTTTGTGTGATCCTTTTGGCCAGGGCCCTTTATATGAGAGGCGTTTTGATTCGGGCCCTTTTGACTCAGGCCATTTTGTTGCGGAGACCTTTTCATCTTGGCACTTTTGACGCGGGGCCTTTTTGGTCTGTCCCTTTTGTAGCGGGTCCCTTTTGTCGCGGGCCGTTTCTGTGTTTGCCCTTTAGTCTGCCCTTCTGACATTGAACCCTATATATAAGGCAGCAGCTGAAATACCTGAGACAGTGGGCCTGGTGGAGTATGAGTAAATCAATAATCGATCGATCCAGGGCGCAGTAAAATTAAAAAATAAAATGAAATTTTTGAGTTTTACGTCCCACAGTTATGCCGGTTAGGCTAAAGGAGACGGTGATGATGAGTAATGAATGAAATGGTGGAATGAAGAAGTAGGAGGAAACGGGAGAACCCCGAGAAAACCCACGCACACGGTGTTTGTCCACCACAAAGTTTACTTGACGGGGGCTGGGATCGAACCCGGAACCCCAAGCACCAGATGTGAACGCTCTACCACTGAGCCACCGCACAGTAAAATTAATTACGCCACTGTTCATATCTCTTTCTTTCTATTCTCTCGACATCATGTCTGGAGATGAATGTTCTGACTAATGGACTACAGCGGCAAAAGACGATATACGCTATCAATATTAATGTTATGGATTTTAACTTAACATATATAGGGCAACAAAATGAAAAACTCTATATCGGTATTTTGCCCTCCCCTTTCGCTGGAAAAAATCCTGCGGGCGTAAGTGATTATGATGTTTCTTAGTTACTGTATTATTTTGTTCTATATACAGAATAAATACCTCTATGTTTTGTATAATAATAAGAACCTTATCTACATTTATTACTGTCCTTGTTCTACGACAGCGAAACATATTCACGTTCAGTGTAATCAGTTTCCATTCTCAAATAATTACAGTGAGAAAAATGAAATAATTCACGCACACATTTAGGACTTAGAAAAGTGCCCTGCGGACATGTCGTAGTAAAGTCCTGAAGAGTGAAAAGTGCTAGTAGCAGTTGTTAGCAGTTATTAACTTAACATATAAGACAGTAAATTGAAAAACTGAGAATACGAATCTTTTCAGAGAGGACAGTGCACTGATGCTTCTAATCTATGCCTTTACTCCCTATACTTACGTAATTTCCCTAGTCAAAATAAAAACTCTTCAAAATTAATCACAATTTCTTATGCAACCATCCCTTCCTTAGAGTACTGCGCGGTCACATACCCGTCACGGCGATGTAAAGGCACTTTTGGCGACGAGGATACCATGAATCACCCGTATGGTACAAATTGTACCATCGGATCCCTTAAGGGTTAATAGGTTGTGAAGTTCCTTGTATAAAAATTTGAAGTCTTTAGGTTGAAATTTATAAAAGAAATTGTAAATTTTCATGAAAGGTAAGAAATACATGGGAGAGACTGTAGTGACATCAATCTGCAAAACTTGTCCGTTTACACTCATCTTAAAGAAAATTTAGATAATTTTAATCACTGAAGTGATGTTCATTTCTACGATACTAGGCATAAAGACGACCTTAATATGTTACAAGTTAGGTTAACCACTACTCAAAAGAGTTATAAGTATACAGGTATGACATTATTTAATGTATTACCACAAAATGTACGCACAATGCCTCACAACAACTTCAAAAACTTTTGTAAATCCTTTCTTATAAGCAATTCTGTACCGTATATAGTAGACCCCCCTATCTCTGAATTTGAAGAAATCTGTATCAAGAGTTGAAAGCAAGAACCAGTGGCGGAGCCAAGGGTGGGCCTGGGGGGCCAGGCCCCCTTGCTCAAAATCTTGGCGCCCCCCACACAGAGTGATACTGCTATAGGTCGACAAACGGTGAGTTAATAGTGGCCGCAAGTTAAACTTCTACCGAAACATATCTCGACAACAAAGTTACCAACTGCAGAATATCGTATGTTGCAATAGTCTGCGTTCCGAGCAAAAATCTTCAGGCTCCTTTTTGTTTGTAGTACAGCAAGATCTAATTTATCTAAATCTGTAAGGTGCATGCATTGACCTCAGCATCTGAACGTTCCTTTTAACCTCTGTCCCTTATCTGGTTGTCTTCTTTGTTTTCGACAAAAAAAAAAAAAAAAAAAATCAGTCTGCATTCTGATTGCTTCAATGTTGAAAGTCATACTAAAATAAGAGATGCTTACTTACAAATAGCATGCACTGCAGTGAAACATTACACTTGTGTTGGATGAAAGAAGTCTTCGTACATTAAGTAATTAATTTCCATCGGTTATGGCGACATAGAACAAATGCATAGCATCCATTAAATAATTTGGTATTATTATTATTATTATTATTATTATTATTATTATTATTATTATTATTATTATTATTATTATTAAATAATATCGAGAGGTCTTGTTTAATATACAGTAAAAGAAGAGAGCAGAAGTTTTTATTATTTCTGTCATTCTCTCTGCTGTTCGTATCCCAATAGTTCGAGAAAATTAAGATACTGAATACTACCAACACCTACTATTTGCTCCTGATACTGGTTCTCCTTCTCGTCTACCTTCTGGTCTTGTCTCTAGTACGTCTAATTTCCTAACGCTCTTGGCCGTGGCAACTAAGTAGAAACCTTCTGCTGCGATGTTAACAAGCGAGACTGGCGATCTCCAAGGAAAACGGAGTCAGCGTTTGGTGGACCTACTAAAGCCTGGGGAAATGAGGCTAACAAAAATCAGTGATTCTTTA
Organism: Thermobia domestica; assembly: GCF_964235325.1. Classification (NCBI taxonomy): domain Eukaryota; kingdom Metazoa; phylum Arthropoda; class Insecta; order Zygentoma; family Lepismatidae; genus Thermobia; species Thermobia domestica. The sequence goes on from NC_137468.1 coordinate 164,962,161, forward strand.
TAAATAAATCTTTCAGAAGTATTTTCTTTTAAACTATTTTAACTGTAGCTTAATCCCAAAACTGCTACTACTAGAGAAATTCCGAAATTTATCACCGAGTCAGCTCTATAATCTTCTGATTACTAATCATCTGGTAAGATATCGAGATGATACAACTTGGTCGCGGCAGTAATGCTACTTTGTGTAAAAGTGGTAGTAGTTACTCCCATGACCAGGTTTCATTCTGTTATCTGATGATTAGTAATCAGAGATATATAGGTCTAAGGAGTTTGTGGAACTGGTCTACAGATATTCTATTCAGTAAGTTCAGTCAGTGAATACCAATTTTTATCACAGATTTATATTAATTTAGCGTCAAAATGTGCATTTCTGAGAAAATTAAGCATTAAGCATTTCTGAGAAAATTACATTGTAGGAATTATGCAGAACAGTAAATCAGTGGTGACTTGGATTTTCAACAGGATATACTAATTAATGCCCCTCCTTCAAATCTAACCTCAAAACACAATATTAATTAAGCATCGATTACAAGATAGTAGCGTTATTTCAACTACATTTGAATTTATTTTAAGACTGAAACATCCGAGACTCAGAGGATAGAAATAAGGGAAATTATTCAATAGGGACACCGAGGAAGAATCTTGGTAATCTCCTCAGTTGAAATATTTATCCACGAGGGATCAATCACACCATCTTCCGAATCTTAAGCTGATGTTCTACCGCTGAGCTTTGGACATTCGGTGTGGGTGTGAAGTGTTTGTGTATTTGAATTCACGTCAAATTCTAAAAAGTAGTGAAGGTAAACAAACGAAAAGAAGAAAAGGACCACTTATACTTTTTTTGCTGTAAGGAGTCCCGATTTAAATGTCTGTTCTAACACTGTTTGATATTAGGGAAAGAAAAACATATTTCCTCTTTTTGCTTCAAAGAGTGCTCACTTCATTTTAATAACGCAAAGGCACATTCATTACTCAGTTTTAGAGCTTAAGGGTAAAACTAACCAAAAGTAATTGAACTACGGCTAGATCAAAACAAGATCCTGGAACCCGGGCAGTTGCCCGGGTGCCAGCAAACTAATATGTGTGTTTATTGGTGTGGATGTAGATGAAAGAGGTACTAATCGCAAAATTTGCCCTGGGCACCAAATGTCTAGTTTCGTCACTGATTAGGCTACCATCTTTTAGAGCGTGGAATTTTGACATTTTCCTGAAATATTAAGAATACATGATAATTATTGGCAATTTACTTTAGAGTGAAACTTAAGCTTCAAGAGCAAGGCTTATAATATAAAGTGGGGTGGAACGGCAAATCACTGTCCTGTTAGAGTTCAGTTCCTGTTTCTGTGCGACGTTTGTCTCGTAAGACTCTTGTCCTCGTATATCACATTTTACTTTATTATTATTATTATTAATAAAGTTTATCTACCAAACAACTAGAAAAAATATTTATATTATTATGCGGTATTAAACCAAATCTGGAACTTGTGATATTTATTTACTTCCATCATTCCATCCGGGAAATAAATGTCATCTATACGAGATGGAATGTTTTCGGGTAAAATTTAATAATACTGCTGCCATGCTGTAACTTTGAGCTTTGCCTTATTTTAAGTAGATGCAGACATGTCGGAAGGTTTGATTCTTGTAGATTTACTAATTCAAACGCTGTCGAAAATATGGTCTGGAGAATATGACTCTCAACGAACAACATTCGAACAAATTTATCAAGAATATTTGTGGATATGCATGCAAAATGGTCCTGAAATTTAGTGATGAGCGCAAGAGTCTTGGTCTTGCAGTTTTTGCAAGAGTCTTGCATGCAAGACCAAGACCAAGACCAAGACCAAGCCCAGGAATCCCGATGCAAGACCAAGACCAAGACCAAGACCATACCTGCAAGACCAAGACCAAGACCAAGACTCTTGCGCAAGTGTCTTGCACAAGTACCGGCCCGGTTGTAGAGCAGTCATATGTGGTTATACGGGTCCCTGGTTGGATCCTAGCTTGCACCATGGGAACTGTTTGGTGGGCAAACACCGTGTGCATGGGGTTTCTCGAAGTTTTTCTGTTTCCTCCTACTTTCTTCATTCCACCATTTCATTCATTTCTCATGATTACTGTCTCCCTTAGCCTCGATTCATAATCGTTAAGAAGATATTTCGTTTCGTTTCAAAACATATTAGTGGTGTTTTTCTTCCAAAACTGAAGAGAAATATAGTATTGAACGTCGGTAATTCCGTTCAACATAGGTGTCGACCTCATGGATATGGCCTTGGCTCCGAGACTCAAGCATCCGTTGGAAATTTTTAAAGTATGCTCATAAAATTAATATCGAAATAACATTTTTATGACATTGACTAAAACTTAGTACATGTGACCGCAAGTTTGATTTCATGGGCGGATGCTTATACGTTGAATAATTGTTTATCAATATAACTTTCAGCCTCCTTAGGTATACGGCACATCGAGGATTGAGCGATATAACATTATATTACAACAATAAATCTATATTATAAAATTGAAAGTAACTATTTTTGTGACTCCTAATCTCTTGAACCACCCGACCGATCTCGATCAAATTGTCAGCATAGATGGAGTTTGGTCCTGGGAGTGTTTTCATCATTTCACTTAGACGGTAAAACTTAGGGGAGAGGAGAAGGGGGTTATAAAGTAATAAATAAAACTTAATGGGCCTTATGCAGAGTCGTTTTGACGTTGGATTAACACCATACTACAGGGTTGACTAACGGATGGTTATCAAAATTGTATTCAGAGACTGTGATTAGGACGTAGTATTGGACGAAGTTAATCACAGGTGACTAGTTAATCTAAAGCAGAGGCTAATCTCTTACCCACGGTTTAGCGTGCGACACAACATTTCGTATTTCGTATTTCATGTGTTTTCATTTTTACAGACTACGCATGCGCCGATCTACTTTTCCGTAGTTGCCACATTTATTTTCTCACCCAATGCATTGGGGTTATATAAGTTAATCATACCCAAATCATCATTTTAGTTGTACTCAAAGTAGACTCTGAATACCAAAAAGTGCACATTCCTTAGTAAAGAGTTAGTATGCTACTAATTAGATTGTGACTAACACTTGATTAACGAAGTCTCTCTGAATGCCGCCCAATAACTTGAACCAAACGACCAATCTCGATCAAATTTTTAACACAGATGAGGTTCAAGCCTGGAATGTTATATGTTAGTTCACTTTGACGGAGCAACTTAGGGAAGGGGGAGATGTACAAAAATCAATATAAATAAAAATAAAAGTGACTAAGTTTGAGACTTAATAATTCTTAAACCGATCTCAATCAAATTTTTAATATGTATGAGGTTCTTTCTTGGAAAGTTTTTTAGAGTTTGTTTCACTTAGATGGTAGAACCTAGGGGAGTAGGAGGGGAAGGGGATATATATATATATATATATATATATATATATATATATATATATATATATATATATATATATATATATATATATATATATATATATATATATATATATATATATATATATATATATAAACTTAATAACTTTTGAAACAGCCGACCGATCTTGATCAAATTTTCCACATAGATGAAGTTCAGGTCTGCAGCGATCTTTATCATTTTACTTGGACGATGCAACGTAGGGAAGGGAAGTAGGGAGATATATGTAAAAAAAATAAATAAATAAATAAATAAATAAATAAATAAAAAAAATGTGACTGTTTTTGTGACTTCATCACTCTTAAACCAGCCGATCGATCTCAATCAAATTTTCAACATGGATGAGGTACGGACTTGGAGTGGTTTTATCAAATCACTTTGACGGTAGAACTTGAGGGAGGGGGGATGGAAAATGTACAAAAATAAATAAAATTTAATAACACTTGAACCACCCGACCGAACTCGATCTTATTTTCAACATAGTTGACGATCGGACCTGAGATGGTTTCTTTCATGTCACTTTGACGGTGCAGTTTAGGGGAGAGGGAGAGGAAAGATATATAAAAATGATCGAAAATGACCGATATTAAAATGGAATCTATAGTTTTGGGGGGTCCCTGAGATAAACAATGATACTTGCGATGCTGTTTAAATCAAAATTCAGCCCCTTGGCGGAGGGGAGGGGAGATATATAAAAATGATCGAAAATGACAAATATTAGTGTCGAATCCATAGTTTTCGAGGTCGCTGAGTTGAATACTGAGATTTCCTATACCGTTTACGGCCAAATTCAGCCTCTAACTTGGGGGAGAGGGAGATACATAATAGTGATCAAAAATGACCAAATATTAGTGTCGAATCCATAGTTTTCGGCGTCGCTAAGGTGAACAGTCATGCTTCCGATCCCGTTTAATGCAAATTCAACACCGCAACTTGGGGGTGGAACGAAATATATAAAAATGATCGAAAATGATCATTATCAATGTCGAACTCAGGTTTTCGAGGTCATTGAGATGAACAATGACACTTCCGATGCCGTGCCTCGCAACATGGGGGAGGAGGAGATATATAAGTTCATTGAAAATGACCGATATTAATGCCGAATCCATAGTTTTCGGGATCTCTGAGACGAACAGTGACACTTGTGATGCCGTTTAAATCCAAATTTAGCCCCGCAACTTGGGGGGGAGGAGGGGCGAGAAACATAATGGCCGATATTAGAGAACGCTTTACTAATAGTAAAAGGTGACTGACTAACGAAGTATATTATTATTATTATTATTATTATTATTATTATTATTATTATTATTATTATTATTATTATTATTATTATTATTATTATTATTACTACTACTACTACTACTACTACTACTACTACTACTAGTAGTAGTAGCAGACCCGTAGCCAGCCCAAAAATTTAGGGGGCCCCGATCCAATCACATTATAGTTCATCACCATATTATAGTTCACTTTTAAGCTTACCGTGAAAATTTTTGGGAGGGGATGGTAAAAGTTTAGGGGGCGGCCCCCCTTGACCCCCTGGATACGGGCCTGAGTAGTACTAGTAGTAGTAGTTGTTGTTGTTATTTAACCTAACGAAGTAGCTATTTGATGCTAGTAATCCATATTCACAAGTGAGACTTCAAATAACTTGGAGTTTGATGCCGTTATTTTGTATTTCTAATACAGGTCAACAGTATTTATGTAAATTGAGTTTACACAAAAGACATAGACGGTTGAATCGTTTTTAGTTTTCACTCAAATTATTGTAAAATATTAAGAGGTTTGATTATAATAATTATTATTTTAATTTTCTCTCTCTCTTTTTTTGATCAATATTGCTAAACATATCATCATCATTATCATAGCTATTCTGCCATTATTGGCAGGTTATTTGCTGCAATTGACATGGTTCGATGTTCGGTGGTCCTCAGCTAGTCTCTTCGTCTTGACGTAGCAATTTTCTGTTATAATACCTTCCTTCAACTAGTCTGCTTTGCTCCCTCCCTCTCTTTCCTTCCACAATACTTTCTAGCACATCCCTCATAATACAGTTCTCCTCAGCCAATATCCTAACCAGTTCCTCTTCCTCCTCTTAATAATATTTAAAATTCTTTTTTGCTCCTACTGCTAATATTTCTAACTCCTTCTCATTCGTTTACCATTGAACACAGCTAATTCTCTCCTTTTTCTCCATGCCCATGTATCGAAAGCCTGCAATTTTTTCATCGCTTTTGCGTAATGTGAATGTTTCTGCCCCAGAGAGTACATATTGGAATCAGTAAAAGAAAGTTTCAATATCTAATTGGAAGTTTGTTTAATACAAGGATTAGCTAATCGTGGTTGAAAAGAAAAATCTGACGCCTTTAGAGTGTAAAAATAATTTTGCAATTCATGGTATTTCAATAATCTGTGCCGTCTGATTTTCTTTCATACGTCTCAGGGGTAGCCTTCCCAGTTTGGGAACCAGTGGAGTGTTGGATCTGTTAAAAAATATAAACAGATTACGAAACAGATTTAGGTATATCTTTTAAGTAGTGGAGCGTGGGCACCCATTAAAAAAATAAAGGTCATCACCTATGATGTACACTATCATCATACTTACAGGAGTTAAATTATATTACATTTAGTAACATACATTGTATTTCCGTTATTATTGGTGCATTGTAGAGCTTATTATCCCTTATATCTATAGTAAAATTTACCTATGAATAGCTTGATATTTCTTAAATGCAAGACTTGCAAGACTCTTGCAAGCAAGACCAAGACCAAGACCAAGACCAAGGGTTCCAGTGCAAGACCAAGATCAAGACTCGATGTACAAGACCAAGACCAAGACCAAGACCACCCCGGTCTTGGTCTTGGTCTTGCATTTGCTCATCACTACTGAAATTCCAGAGCCGGAAACAGATAGGCTATAGGGGTTCCTCGTGGAAACGAATTACATTCCCCATCGAAATATTACAAATTCATTTTGGATTAATCTCTTCCTTCGTTGGAGGCAGAAAACGAATTTTCTAAAGATAATATACTAAGAGACATTTTTCTGCCTACTATTGATAAAGCAATCACTGAAACGGGAAACGCTTTGGATCGTGTAGCAAAATCATTAGCTCAATCACCACTCTACATCCAAAAGGTAAAAACTTCCTAAATTACAACATTGTGGAGCATATGGCCCAGTATTGTGAAAGTGATCTGGAAATATTTAAGTGTAAACTCAAAATCCTCCCAAACACAATTAAGTTGTATGAAGACGAGAGAAAACCAAAGTTGATTCCTTGGTGAATTTCGTTGATCTTTTTTGTGTCTACAAAAACGCATTCCTAGAAACCAACTAGGTCTCTGCGACTATATCAGTTTCTAGTGCTACATGTGGAAGGCCATTCTCATGTTTGAAAAGATTAAAGATATATAGGCTATTCAATGACTGATGATAGGTTGAAAAACTTAGGATTACTTTATATTGAAGAAAATTGCTAAATCGTTAGATCTTTGAAGAAGTTGTTGATAAGTTTGGTGCTGCCCACAAGAATATAAAGGTCCTCTTTTAAGTAGAGGCATGAACCTCTAAGTTATTTTCTTGACCTGTAAAAGTGTATTTCTCTGCTTCCACTTAAATCTACCAGCCACACATATTTTAAATGCAGCGATTAAACTACTACTTACTTATATTGGAAATCAATTGTATTAATGTATTCTAGTTGTTTGAAGTAGTAAATTCATACATTTTCACCGTAAAAGAGTAAAATCATGAACAACAAAGATGAAAACATTCACCTTGAAAACACACACACATTATATATATATATATATATATATATATATATATATATATATATATATGAAAAAATCATTCATTGGAGATGCCCCCCTTAAAATTTTCTTGGGCCCTTCATTGGCTCCCCCTGAGAAATATTCTAGTTACGCTACTAGCAAGAACAATATACATAGATAAAACATGTATATATATATATATATATATATATATATATATATATATATAGGGTGGTAGGTAACAACACCGACAAACTTTGGGAGGTGATTCCTAATATGAAATGAAAGAAAAAAGTTCTTATAAACATAGGTCAAAAAACGTCTCATTTTAGAGTTATGAACCGCCGAAAATTCGGAAAATCATGTTTCGAAACGCTCTGCCTTAGAAACTACAGGTCCGATCCCAAGCGGTTTAAGGAATTACACAGAAACTAGTATGCGAACTATCTAAATATTCATGTTTTACCATCCTCCGTTATCACCGATGATAACGGAGGATGGTAAAACATGGATATTTAGATAGTTCGCATACCTGTTACTTTGTAATTCCTTAAACCGCTTGGGATCGGACCTGTAGTTTCTAAGGCAGAGCGTTTCGAAAGATGAATTTTCGGCGGTTCAGAACTCTGAAAGGAGACGTTTTTCGTCCCATGTTTATTAGAACTTTTTTCTTTCATTTTATATAAGGGATTTTTTCGGGGGAATTACCTACCATCCTATATATATATATATATATATATATATATATATATATATATATATATATATATATATATATATATATATATATATAATATATATAAATGTGTGTGTGTGTTAACTTTGATAATGTCTTTAGTGATTATGTTTGAACTAGTGTTTGCCACATTGAAATAAACGAATGACGAACCCCGAACGAAAAAATCGAAGTGGCGGATTTTGGAGGTGTTACAAATTTAATTTCGTGCTTAAAAGTGCAAAGGTAAAATTTGAAGTATGGAACATCTATTAATATTCATATTTGTACAAGATTTATTGTAGGCTGAAGTAGGGAAACGTAATATTTAACAAAATTAGGTGTTAAACGTGCGAAGTAAGTGTGAACAGTATGTAATTTTCTAAAATTGTATTGTCAATGTTCGTATCAACAGCTGACTTGTGAGTTAATTTGCAGTTATGGTTTGTACAATTATGAATTTTTTAATATTCTGTCAATGTTCGTGTCAAAAGTTGACTTGTGAGTTAATTTTCAGTTATGGTTTGTACAATTATGAATTTTTTAATACTCTGTCAACGTTCCTGTTTCAGCCTGTGTGGTAAGTTAATTTGCAGTTATGATTGGTAGAAGCATACTTTCGACTATCCGTGCATGTTTACATTTAGCACACCACTCGAAATGATTGCTGAAAAATTCTCATTCTTTCATCAATTTTCTTATACTCTGACATAGACAAAATTCAAGGGTGCCTTTAGAAGTAATTGTACAAAAAATTCAATTCTTTCAGGATCGCGCGGGCATGTACTTGAAAGAAGCAGGCGCGTCAAGTGAGGATAGATGAAAACGGATTTTGGCAATGATACAAGTTTTGGGTTAACTGCCACAATTAGTGGTCCCAAAATACAAAATTTACGGAGAAATGAACGAATCAGGTGAAATGCCAGCATGAGCAAAAAGTAGTAATTAGGGTAGGGAAGGTTCTAGATTACTGGTCCCCCATGTAGGTTAGTAGCTGGGTTGGTTTCTTTCTGCACTAAAGTTTATACATTTAATTTACACAGTATTGCCGAGCGAGCGTGAGCGAGTGAAGGCGGGTTAGAGTCCTGCAGAGCTCGTTGTTTTTTGTGTCTTTATTACTGCTCAATGGGAAGGGGGACCAGGAATCTAGAATCTTGCCATTAGGGTAAACTGGATAATTATGAAATAAAATGAAACGGGGTTAATTGCCGCAGATCGCGGCCTCGAAATACAAAATTCACGGAGAAATAAGCAGAATCAGACGAAGTTTCAGCATTAAGACTGTATGGTCGGGCTAATTTGAAAATGGAAAAAAAGTACCAAAATGTGCTGCATTCCGTTATATTTGGTTGGATTTGATTAAGTCACCTTAGATTACGTTACATTTGGTTTGGAGCAATGCGAAAAACAAACCAGTCTGTGCTAGGTGGCCACTAAAAAGCATAAATGCTATCCGAGTCAGAGCAGGGCGAAGCTGGTGGGTGCGTCCGAAGGGAGCAGGCGAGTTAGCAACGGTGGGGTTCCGGGGAAGCGAGGCTGATGAAAACGAATGAACTATGGTAATCATACAAATTTCAATAGCATTTGTTATTATACGGACAATATTTAGCAGAAGGGATCCAATTATTTTTTCTAAAATAATGTTACAATTTCGTCTGTTTCTGTTCACACTACGTTAGTTTGGGTTAGTACTGGTTACGTTAGATTAGGTTATTTTATGTTAAATTATATTAGTGTAGGGGTTCAGCATAATTTTCCAAGAAATGATAGTATTTTGCTTATTTCTATTAATATTAGGCTAGTTTGTGTTAATTTAGTTTAGGTTAGGTTAGATTTGGTGATGCTATGTTAGATCTAAGTCTTGCATCTTGCATTTCTCCCGTAAATTTTGTATTTTTTACCTACTATTTTGCCTCTCTTTTGAAACCTTTACCTTTTATACTGGTAACACTTCACTTGTAAATATAAAATACAGCTTCAGTACACTGTGCAGAAATACGTTGCCGTTGCGTTACAAGTCACTTACCTTCAAATCAGTATTCTTGTAAACTTTAGTAATTTTAAGAAGACAATAGTGTACAGCAGTTTATTAACTGTTGCTCGGTATTTTTTTTTTTTTTTTTTGAATAGTTCTATATAACTCACACATGATATGTCACACCCTTGACATACACACGCCATTTCCACACGGCCTTTCCCGCCACTATATCATAACAAGTGTACGCGGAATAGTCCATCCGAACCCACGCACAGTGCCGCTTACAAATTCATAAACGCAAGAAGTACATCCACTTTCTTAACTTTTTACTATTCCCCTTACCTGACTTTCATTCTTCCTCACAATCTTAAATAAATTCTCCAATTGACCCGGTAAGTTTGCTAAGATTGGTCCGGCGATACAGCGCTTAACCCATCGTTATAACAAATAAGGTAATGAAGGTCATCGTATAGGTTGATTTAGAGAGGAGAAAACCGATAGTAAATTCTAGACTGTATGACTTCGTAGATTGGTGTGATATGAAGTGAACGAGCAATAGATCATAATGTGACAGTGTTTCAGACGCACTATGTTATTAACTAACGTAGGATGTGTATGCTGATAAAATAGCTTACATAAATCTAGAGCGGAAACTAATAAAGGGCGGTTGCATCTGATAAATGTAGTGGAATAGGGCAAGATTTTCGATGATATCCCATGTTATGGGGGCATAAATTTGTAAAAGCCACGGAAGAAGTTGTGTATTTGATTTTGGAATAGCATTGTGAAAGAAGAAGAAGAAGAAAAAAATCGGATGTTATATATTAAATGTATAATAAGGTAGAAATACGAAAAGGAAAGTGTCCTTTGTGCTACGTCATACTCAAAATTTTAAAAATGATAAGATACATTGTCCCGGCTATGTGCAAAGTGAAAATGCAAGTGCCGCAAAGTTTTGCGATGCATATATTTTATACTGTTATCACTGCTTGTGAAACAACAACAACAATAACTGAAACTTATGGTTGTTGATTATTTTGAGAAAAAATTAATTGATGCATGAAAAATATCAACTTCAAAAAGTAACTCATATTGTATTTCATTGATGAATAAAATGTGGAATTTATTTTACCCTTTTTTCAAGTGGAACAAATATTCTTCTATGTACAAATATACTAACTCATTTCATATCACTTATTTCTGTAAAGTATATTTGCGACTTTTGTACTGCTTGTGTGAAATACTAAATATTATTACCTTGTTGGTGATGGCTATTTTCACATACAAAGGGTGATATCAATAAAACGGAGAAGTTACTCATTATTCCCAATTTTGTAGTAGTTACTCGCATTGGTATCAATAAAAAGAGAACTGAGCACTACTCGTCTCGGCTGACCTCGAAGCCCCGCCCTTTTGTTGAAGTAACCACACCTCTATTCTCGAGCCGAGTAACTACTCCGCGTTTGATATCAATAAAAATCAAAGACTCCTCTGTGATGCTAGTAACTTCTCCAAATTTATGGAGCAAGCTAAATAGGTGACTCCGTGTTAAATATGACAGAGTATATGATCGTTTTGCTACGTAGAAAAACTTATAAACTGCATAGAAATGTTGTAAATGGAGATTACAAAAAACATTATAGGTTCATGAAAGAAAATGTAGAGTGGTTAGCACAACATTTTGTAGGAGAATCAATCTAAATTTGGGGTAGTGCACTACGTAATGAGGAAAAGATGCGGGTTTTCTTGCGTTATGTGAGTGATCCGGGATTCCAGGTCGGGATGTCAGGGGATTCTGGTGTGACTCAAAGTACTGTGTCTATGATTACTACAAGTGTAATGGGGGGCCGCGGTGGCTCAGTGGTAGAGCGTTCACCTCTGGTGCTAGGGGTCTCGGGTTCAAACCCTGCTCCCGCCAAGTGAACTTTGTGGTGGACAAACACCGTGTGCGCGGGTTTTCTCGGGGTTCTCCCGTTTCCTCCCACTTTCTTCATTCCACCATTTCATTCATTACTCATCATCACCGTCTCCTTTAGCCTAACCGGCATAACCGTGGGACGTAAAACTCAAAAATTTCATTTCATTTTTACAAGTGTAATGGATGCGATTATTGCTATATCTGAAAATTGATTGTTTCCGGAAGTGTGCGTACTATGCAAACAGCAAAGGCAGAGTGGCAAGAACAATATACATTTCCGGGTGCTATCGGAGCACTTGACTATGCACACATGGCAATAAAGAAACCTAGTACTTTGGAGACGAATACGCTAATAGGAAGAGCTCCTTCGTGGCTAAGCGGTAAGCGGTAGACTCGTGTTCGATTCCCGGCGGGAGCTCATGTGGTTCGGATTCCAAGTTAATCAGTGGGTCCCGTCTCATATAGCCTCGCTACTGAAAAGGACGTTAAACTCAAAATCAACTCAACTCAACGTTGATAGGAAGGGTGTATACATGAGAATGTATTTTTTATGCCAAGGCGAAAGGGACACATATGATGTGGAAAACGAAATCGGATGGACGTGCTTTATGATGTGACTGGCTGGACTTTTTTAAAAAGGAAATAAAGGGGCTAAGTGTTTGATTTCGTTCTTAAAGCCAAACAATCTTCAAAGACCTTGGACAACACGTGATATGCGCTTGTCGTATTAATCTTGATATTGTTGGATTCGAACTTTCTTGTTTCCCGTTTTTTTCTTTTCTTTCTTTTTTTCGGTTTATTCTCGCTCGAATATTAAAGATTCTCTTTTGGATTTGTGTCTCAGTCGTAGATGTATTTGATATTTCGTTGCATTTCACTGTACTTGCCTTCAAAGCTTCGGCTTTCCCTCGTTTACTTTCTGGTAACTGACTTCGAAAGTACCACTGGAAACTCTTTTATAATATCCACAAATGCACTTTGATTGAAACTGTCGTTGCTACTTGTCCCTTCCATGGCGTTTAGGATACTGCGCCATAAGTTACCCACAACGAAATGACCGCTCAACAGATGGGAGAAATGAGTAACTACTTCTCTTATTGATACGACGCAGTGCTACGTGCAGAGGAAGCGCGAGTAAACGTTCATAAATCTGGAGCAGACTAGACCTGAGTAGTGGCTTGTTTTATTGATACGAAATTGAGGGCGGAGATTACTCCAGGTGTAGTTACTCCGATTCTCGAGCAGGACTTCTCAGGAGTAGTTAACTTATTTTTATTGATATCACCCAAAATGATGTGTGTGAAACAATCAGCTGAGTAACGCATAATTTCCCAGCTTGAATTTTATTAACGTAAGGATCTTGAAACTAGTTTCTTTAACTGTATTTCAGTTTTGTAAACTCTTAATTTATATGGAAGAAAAGACGAAAATAGGTACAGTACTTTTGGAGGTTAAATAATCCCTTAAAAAATATATACAGGGTGCTTTGAAACAACACCGACAACGTTTGGGAGGTGATTCCTGACGCCAAAATAAGACGAAAAGTATAGACCAACCTGAGTGCACAAATGCTTCCTTTCGGAGTTATAGGCTGCCGAAAACATGAAAAAATTAACTTTAAAGGTCCATAGCTCCAAAACTATGGGACCTACCGTACTCGGGTCAAGACTTTACTTAGAAACTAATCTGTGCTTTATCCAAAAATACATGTTTCTAATCCTAAGGTACTCACGCAACAATTTTTGTACAGGCAGTTTGGTTACGGGCATATAATCTGAAGTACTCACTACCTGTATAAAAATTGTTGCGGAAGTACTGCAGGATTCTGAAGCAACGGTAGGGGCCATAGTTTTGGAGCTATGGACGTTTAAATTTCATTTTTTCATGTTTTCAACAGCCTATAACTCCGAAAGGAAGCATTTGTGCACCCAAGTTGGTCTATACTTTTGTCTTATCTTGGTGTCAGGAATCACCTCCCAAACGTTGGTGTTGTTTTGAAACACCCTGGATATATATATATATATTATTCATAATTTTGAAACAACTAAAAGATTTTTCGGAAAGAAAGTCGGAAATAATTTGTTGTTACAGAAATTTCGGTACTTGCATCTTCGGAAGTGAGAAAGATATTTTGTTCTTAGATGAAGGCGTTCGTAAGCATTAACTTGATTTTAAGGCATCGTAAAAATGAAATGCTTTTTCCCCCTTAGTTTAATGTCCCACGATTATGCCGTTTAAGCTAATGGAGATTGATGATTAACAAAACTTTATGATTCTAAAATTAAATTTGTTGTGCTCTCCCACTGGGAATAGAACCTGGAATTACGTGCACCAAAGGCACACACACTAGCCACTAGATGAGCGAGGAGGGCTTTAAAGCATTGTAATAAAGCTTTAAATTGTAAGCATTGTAATTTTCACTCTTCTCATTTGTTATAATCTAACCTTAGAAATGTAAACAACTATCTTTTGCTAGATCGGCTGAGTTAACATTTACTGCAGAGAGGGAATAGGTTATTTGTTTTTAATTAGATATTCAGTTACTCATCCAGATCAAGCTATCGAAATATTCAAATAAAAACTCGAGGTATCTACAACCGAAATTCACCTACCCACACACACTGATACATGTTCCATTATAAAATTGGAGGTTCGGTGTGCTGATGAAGAAACTCCAACAATGAAGAAAGTAAACTGTTTCTATCTATCAGACGTAGTACATGTAAATTAATATCAAGCTGTGCATGAAATTCTATTAGATGTCAACCAGATTATGAGATTATGCAGTATTTTAAGAACAACACGTGAATATGTATATAACATTTTAATTTAGATCAATTCTATAACTTTTCTTAACAGCATTTTATCATTATAATTATAAGGTATTCATAACATTTTATAATCTCCATTATATTCGTATATAATTCTAATATCTCGTCATCTATCTATTAAAATGCTACAATAGCAATTAAAAACGCCTGAGCTCCAACCTATAACTTTGGCTTTCAAATCTTTCATTTACGGTTATGTGTAATTTAACGTTTAACAATGACAAACATTTTAAGTGTGTGTACTTTAAATAAATCATTTAAATAGATCTTTTTCATAACATTTATGTTTTAAAATTATTGTTCAAAGCCCTTCTGTTTTAATAAGCCTTCTCCAAAATCAATGCAAATAAATTGTGCTGCCATCTTTGGAGTTCTTTTAAACTATATGTTTGTGGCCATCCTTTCGACAATGAGATCTCGGAAACTATAGGCTCTAGAAAGATGACGTTTTCACTGATCGATTGGAAATTTTGCGTAGATTGTCCAGTTCTAATTGGATATTTAAAAAAAACATGGCCATTATTTCTTTATTACATTTTTAAGGGTACACTGGAAGTGTTGAAAATAAAACAAAGAACCAAAGCATCATATCCTACGCATTATACATTCCAACACCACACTGTTGTATATAGGGGTTGCATATGCCTCAGGTGTTTGTTACATGGCCAAATAATAATGAAAAAGGAAGGGTAACCATTTCTTTAGTGTAAGATGAATCTTTATTTTTGGAGTGTTTTGCCCAATGAACACCATATATAACTGCCATTATAATTAATTGTGTACGTAATGTATTTGCTTATTACACACTGCATGCAAGAAGAAAGAAAACACTGGTCATGCATGAATTAGAAACTCGAACCGGAAGTAGGCTCAAATCTTGCAAACGGTGCGAGATATTGAGAAAAAATAATCGAAAAATCTCCCCTTTATGATACCCTTTGCGGTTTTGTCTGTAAAGGGACATACACAGATGTTGTGTGGAATGAGAAGGAAATTTATATTCATATGCGAATGATGCGCTGTGTAGAGAGCGCAGGTTCAGCTAGTATTATTAAAATCATTCATATTGCATCATCTTATTTCGTTGAGGTCCGTTTAATAAAGCTGAATTCTCAATAATGTATGTATTTCTTATTTTCTTATTTAAAATGGTGGAGTTAAGGCATAACCTTTTCTTCCACTCAACCATTTACCTTTTTCTTTTACAGTCGGATCTCATAATAGTTTTTTTTACGAGAAAAAAAATGATATACACTTAGGCAGGTTAAAGAATTACCGACATACAGAACAATACAGAAAATAAAACATGAAAAGTGAAAATGAAACTTATTGCATATAAAATAAACAAGCGACAATGCTAAATACATGTTAAACTATACAAGGAGAAATAAAGACTTCAATCTTGATATGAACGTATACATTCCTATGATTGACTATGTATAGATAAAATGATGCACATACTTAAGTGATTGTGTATAATGTATACGTTTATATACATGTATCAGAAGGGAATAGAAAAGAAAATAAGAAGAAATAGAAAGAGAAAAAATACGAGTGACTGCATGGTAACGCAAGAAATAGTTTCGTGTGTAACAACTTTTTGTTTATTTACTGAAGACCTTCATTAGAAAGACATTCTTGAAGCCGACGTTTGAAAGTCAACACTGAACCAGAGTTTCTGATGCTTTCAGGGGTGTCATTCCAAGCTTTGGTGGTAAATAATGTGAAAGATTTGGAAAAGAAATTAGATTTGTGCGTTTGAACGGCGAGTGTTGTATTTCCTTTAGAACGGGTATTTAGTGGGTGAGTATCGCCGAGAAATTTAAATTTAGAGGATAGATAAGTAGGTTTCTTACAATTAATTATTTTATATAAAAGTCTTAGAGAATGAATGCGGCGGCGGGTATTTAGATTGCACCATCCTAGTTGCTGATAACAATAGAAGATGTGGTCGAAGTGCTTTCTATTAATAATGAATCGAACGCAGGCATTCTGAATGCGCTGTAAACGTTTTGCCAGATCTTCAGTTAAATCAACATATGCTGCATCACAATAATCGAAATGAGAGATTACCAATGACTGAACCATGGACGCTTTAATGGATTCCGGAAGAAGGTTTTTTAAACGCTGAAGAGAATGAAGTGAGCCGTAAGCTTTCTTGCATACTCTATTAATATGGTCTGTCCAATTTAAGAAATTATCGATCTGGAGTCCTAGGCTATTGACGCTATCGCTTACAGGAATGGCTACGTTGTTTACAAGAACATTCGGTAGGCTTGTAATATTGATTGTGGAGAGTAGTTTACGAGAACCAAGCATAATAAATTTTAATTTGGTTGGGTTTACTTGCAGTCCATTGTTACGTGCCCATGTGCAGATACTTTCAATGTCACTGTTTAAGTGATCAATAGCGGTGGTTAAATTTAGGGGATTACTGGTTAAATAGCATTGTATATAATCTGAATATAAGTGATATTTACAATGGGTGATGCGCTCAGTTAAATCGTTGATGTATAAGGAAAACAGAAGAGGTCCTAGGACGCTGCCCTGCGGAACTCCACATGGAACAAGTTTCGTATTGGAACATATGTGACAACTTTTTGTTTTCTATTTGATAAATAGGAGCTAAACCAGGATAAAGTTGACTGGGAAAAGTTGTAGAAGGAAGACAGTTTGACAATCAGTATGTCATGGTCTATATTTTGAAAAGCTTTAGAAAAATCTAGTAGGGATAACAGTGTAATTTGGCGTTTATCCATAGCGGTACGAATATCATCAGTGATATTTACTAAAGCAGTGCAAGTGCTGTGCTGAGATCTGAAACCTGACGGAAACGGATTTAAGATGTTATTTTTTTCGAGGAACTTAGTTAATTGGTCATGTATTAAATGCTCTAACGCTTTGGAGAGTGCAGGGAGTATACTAATAGGGCGAAGATCTTCTGCTTTTGTTGGATTTGTAGTTTTAGGGAATGGGCGAACGTGGGAGTGTTTCCAAATTGATGGAAATTCTCCGGTTGTGATGGAACTATTAAAAATATGCACAATGGCATCTACAATGAACGGTAATATTTTTTTAATAAGGAGGATTGGCAAGTCGTCAGCTCCTGAAACAGGTAATTTGATTTTGTTTATTGCCTTCATGACTTCCGGAGCAGTGACGAGGTGAAGGTTAAATATATTTTTTATAGGGCTCGTTCTTTTAATATTCTTCAAAGTATTGATTTTATCTGGTGTGCTATATGGTGTATAGCATAGCTGTTCATTTATGGTGTCTATGTGGAGTTCTGGGAGTTTATCGATTTTGACTTTGACACCAATACCAAGGTACTTCAGTTTTTTGCCATAGCCATAATTTTGATTATGTATATAGACATAATCAGAATTACTAATTAAGTTATCGATCTCTTTACTTTAAAACTGCACATCGTAGATAGACAACTTACGTAACTGCGGCAGCAAGAATTGATTGTACATATTTAGCTTTCATCTGTTTTTTAAAGATAAGATAACAAATACAAATACAATTGGTTTTATCATTCTATGTTTGATCCGAGGTTTTAAATTATTTACGTATAGATATTTTCTAAAATGTATTACCTGCCAAATTACAAAAAATTCTAACAGGTCATCTTTCCTTTCAAAACTAATTTCTTTATTATTTCCGATTCGAAAAAAGTTGATGATTTCATTTTCATTACAATGTAGATTATATGGTAAAGACCGGAAAGCCTATCACCACACTTCCAAATATCATGTAATGCGACGGCGTAGATTAAGAATAGCGGCGCATTACACAACAAATAGAACTTGATACAGTAAAAGCCTGTCAACTTGACCACTTGCTTATCTTCGCCTGGCTCGTCTTGAACCTGCATTTTCCCATATGATACTCATTACTTATTACTCTGTAAGTTGGCCACCTGTCTATCTTGGAAGTTGGCCGCATTGCAGCAATGTTTACCTATGATGATAATGATAAATTTACCTGCGTATCTTGGCCACGCAAAATACCGTTTTGTTATTTTTCTTAACTCTTTCATATTCCTATCTGAAAGACAGATAATCTGTATTTGTGACTGGGGACAGGAGCATGGATTCCCACGATTTATTCTTGGAGGTCAATGACCGAAACGCTACCCTCATAAAGGGGTAGTGAAGGAAGAATGTGAATAAGAAAAAGCACGTAAAGGAATTCAGGAAATGGTTGTACGTATTTGTTTACCCTGTCTGTTTTGGTAAAATCATTAGCTATATCGGCTCCTTTCATCAGTGGGGAGCTTGAGTAATTCCGGAAAATTCCCAAGGTTAAAGCTAACCATCTCAATTGCCAACTATTGGCACCTGACGGCTTTTTGCGTGCACATCCAACTATGAAACTCAGTTTACAGATGCTATGTTTCGTCTGTATAACAGAATTGAAGCACATTGGATTCTTTTCAAAGACGAAAAGAAAGCAAACATGAATAGGGGACTATTTTGCAATAGAAAAGAGCAATGACAACTAAAAAAAGTAATGTAAACTGCATATAAATTGTTTAATTTATAATTTTGCTTTTCTTGTTTTCAATCTGAATAACTCAGTGCGCAACAATATCAATTTCAATAAAATGCGTACATATGTTTCTATTTTATGATTGTTGTGTTATTGTCTTTTCAATCCGAATAAGTCAGTGTACCAGACTAGTTTCAGGAAGAGAAAGTTATGTACAGTAATTTTTTGTAGTACTGTATATTGGTATGATTACTTCATATACATTATTTAAAAGTAGCTATCATGCCATTCCTTATTAAAATTTTACAATCAAGTAATATTAGAAATCCTATTCTAAAAATACACCAATCACACTTAGTTTCTGTAAGTTGGCCACTTTTCAATGAAACGAATGGTGGCCAACATAGACAGGTTTCACTGTACATTGATTTTATCTGCTAATGTTCTGACATGAGTTTATTTAATTATTTGTATTTTTTTAAAATTTATTTTTTAAGCCTTTAAAATTTTATGGGAACTATAGTTCCCATGGAGCAGTGTCTTGTTTTTGGGCTTAAAAATAAACCAGTATAGCTTTTTACCTCGTTTTTTTTGTGTTTGTTTGTTTGTTTGTTTTGTCAAGCATAGAAGCATTGTAGAACATGTTTCGTGGGGGTTTTTACATCTGGGGGTCATGACGTCATAAGGGGAAAAATATTTTTTTTTGTTACACATAAGTTCATTATTTTTTGGCGGGCTTACTTTTGCAGCTAGAAGATTGAAATTTTGTAGAAACATTCAGTGTATACCCTAGTATTTACCATATTCTTTTCAGCTCTGTACCTTAACATGGGTAGAGTCCCGAGGGGCGACAAGGGGGAAATGCGATTTTTTCAGGGAAATTTCCCTTTTCCCTCAAATTTCCTGCCTCTGGTACATGATGGGGAAATTGAAAAGAATACGATGTAAAAGAGTGTTCCATTCTGAAGAGAACGAGCTATGAACCATGGTCCTAGGTTAATTAGGGACATCTCAGGAAATTTTTATCTGAGACCCTGTATAAGCAGACATGTGCAATATTATGGGAATATGCGTAGGACATCAGTAAATATTTTTTTCCGCCCTTATTTCTCAAGATAGGAGCCTGGAATTTTGTACACGCAGTAAGCATACCCGTTGCTATTTCCTGAATTTTTTCTGATGTCTGCGTTAACACAGGGGCGGCTCCAGAGGCTCTCAAAATTTAAAAAGAGGGATTTCTTAAAGAAAAACAGAGATTTCTGCAAATGTTTTCCCTCAGATGCATCATAGGGACATTTGAATAGTACTTTTGAAAAGGCAGCTCTAACGAGCTATAAACCATGATCCTAGGGTAAATAGGGACGTATCAAAAAATTTTAAAGTTACATTTTGTGTTTTTAGGCCTATTTTGGGTGCATTTTTAATGCTTTCCCACAGAGATGAAAAACAAATCCCTACCTTACTATTCAACCTATGAGAACAAAATTTGGTACAGTTGTTTAGTACACTAAGTAGTATTTTTCATTTAAAAAAAATTGAGTCTTGTGCGTAGACCCATGTGGGGCCCAGATGGCCCCTATCATCTTTTTTTTAAATCCCAAAAATCCCGATTTTCCCTCAAATATTTCCCCTCCGGTGCATCATAGGGACATGTAAGTGGTACTGTTTAAAAGGCTGTTCCGTTCTGAAAAAAAAAAAAAGAGCTATGAACCATGATCCTAGAGTAAATAGGAATGATACTATCGCTGCTTATCTGAGACTCAAGAAAAACGCTAGGCGCCTTTGGCGTGGGAGACCCGGGTTCGATTACCGGCGGGAGCTCATGTGGTTCGGATTCCACGTTAATCAGTAGGTCCACGTCTCATATAGCCTCGCTGCTGAACGGGACGTAAAACTCAAAATCAATCAATCAATCAATCAAGAAAAACGCCAAAAAAGGCCAGAATTTAAAAGTGTTAAGGAAGCACGAAAGTATACGACATCTGTGACAAGGTATTTTCAGTCGTCTTTAGTAATTGTGCATGTTCTTTCGCTTATATTCTTAAAAGTATTAAAGTTTTTTTTTTTCTTTCATTATACTCGTGTATAATACAGTGAACATTACACGTACAGCTCTTATCTCTCGCGCGAGGGTCACTGGTTCCTTCCAAAAACATGCGAGTTTATGAAGAGCTATATCGTATTCATTTGGTTTTTCTACGGTTCCTGTGTTTCTTTCCCCTCATTCTCATTCTATCACTTCATCCATAAATGATGCCGAATTGAGATTTCAATGGGATATATATATTGCCTGCATCTCTGTCGAGTAAAAGAGAGTTCCAATCAGAGAAATACTTGTTCCTATATTTTACCATCTAAAAAGGTGTGTAATCCTACCATTCCCGTAAACTTTTTTTCCATATTGCCGAAAACTATTTCAGGTGAACGTGTACAGACTTGTCCAAAAATTCCTGGCCATCCACCTGAATTTGGAAAGCCGTACACTCTTATCTACGGTTGGAACTAAACCAAACAAATGAGGATCTATCTTGGTAAATTGAGATATTTATTTAGAGTCAAAGTATTAGAATTTCCTTTGTATAGTTACCAGAATATAGCCTTTTTAAAACAGTGTGTGGTTAAGATTTTGTGAACAATAATGTACATTTTTTAAACGCACCTCGTCAGTTATTCGGTGATATTAATTATCCGTCTTCTTTCGTCTCAAGATCGTTATATTAATCTTGAAACGTTTAACTAGAATATTTCATTTAGTTTACTTCAAATACAATACATTTTACAATTCGCGATGCATTGACGTTTAGCAGTTTTTGGGTTCGAAAGGAAAGTGGGAGGGGATCCGAAGTAATAATACAGACAAATGCGAAGAACTGCTTTGTATTTCTGAGCAAGTATGGGAAATTTCATATAAACTACATTTCTAACTTGAAACAAGTTGAGGTGAACCGAACTCAAGCTTCCAGCGTGCAGAGACGAGGAATACAACCTCTGTAGCCGAGCCCAGTCTGTTCCTTGCAGAGCTCGGCCACCAAATATAGCGATCTTTATCCTCAGATGATGGGACACTTGCTCATTAAATTAGGTTAAGATCCAGCCAGTAGTTATGGAGAAATAAAGTACCACATACAAGGCGAACTGAGCCGAGTTGAGCCTGTTCCTAGCCGAGCCCGACTACTAAATATAGCGTTCTTTATTCCTTAGATCAGGCATGTGCAAGTTGGGAGAGGTGGTGGGCCAATCACAGAGGACTTGCTGGCGTCGTGGGCCATACGAAATAATATATAATATACTCAAAGAGCTGAATACCCATACTCAATGGAGAAAGTCGTTCATCGTACACTATCACCGAAACACAAACTGTTATATCATTAAATAAAATGTTTACTTATTAAAAAAAAAAATATTTATTTGGCATTTTAATGGAAACTTGACCCTTTATTGGACTACTCTCTCAGTGTTCATTGGTGCACTCAATGTTTCAACGCGAAAAATAATTTCATGGTGAACATCAGTTCTCAAGGAAAAAATTTCAATTTAGTTTAAGGATAACGCAAGAAATACATTTTCAGGAATGGGGCAGGAAGACTGAATGAAAGGCTTCAGTAGGCCAGGGCCGGTTGTTGTATATATGTGCACTAGATCATGGTTTAGTTCTCCACCAAATTAAATAGTTACCGAGAAATAAAGTATCCTCCCACATATGCCTCTAATGAAACTGGAAGCTCTCGTATGCTACAATGGAAGGTAATATTGGCTTTTGTGTGTGTGTGTGTGTGTGTGTGTGTGCGTGTGCGTGCGTGTGTGTGTGTGTGGGGGGGGGTTGCTTTAGTTTGTTTAAAACTGAAATAATATGACACAAGGACTTTTATATTAACTGAAAATCGGAATTACGTGTGTCCTCGCGAGAAATATCCATATAGCAAATCAGGAAGTCCGTTATTGTTATTAAAATAATTGTATCACATTTAGTATACTTTTTTATGTTACTTGTGTAGTGAAATTTACATTTAAACAAGTGAGAGTAGTGAACTACTTTTGCAGCAAAGTTTGTTATCCATACATTATATTATCTTCTTTCATTTTGTTTTTGTATTTACAGTATGCAAGGTTACTGCGTGAGCAATGCATCCAAATTGTAAGGAATTTGGCTTAATGTGTTCGTTGTCTCCAGAGTAACTGCCAGTATGGATGCCGATATGAACGAAGCTTTAGAGGCTCTTCTTGATGATGGGAGTGGTGATAGCTGGACTGAAGATTGCCTCAATAGCATCGAACAAAGGGAGAAAGATGACTTAGCTAAGGTAATATTTGTATATACCCTTAGTCTTTTCTTAATAAATAGTTACGGGATTATCTGTTTAAGCGTGTTAAAGACGAAAAGTTTGATCGATTTTGATCTACGACCGTATGCAACACCGGGTTCGTAGCCCATAGGTAGACTAGGAACTGCACTAGGATTTAAATTCGGGGTAATGGATTAGCTCTCAGAGTATTAAGCAAAATCATTTAATACAAAAGAGGCTCTTCAGTACTACACTACATCTTTTCCGAGAGAGCTGGAGTACAGGACTACGTCACATGTGCTGGCAAAGGGAAAATGGGTGGACAAAAGTGTCGAAATGAAAAATAAGCCCATTGTTCTCTATAGTATCTTGTTTGGTTTCAAGTTTAACGTCATTTTGAGCATTGAGGGTATTGAAAGCATCAGATTACAACTTTATGTAAAATTCTAACTAATATCCGGAATCTTATCTGGATCTCCCGCTCCACCCCCATAGCCTCATGAGAGCTCTGTTATACTTATATATATATATATATAAACTAGGAATCATCAGATTAGAGTATCACGTCTTATGAATACTGAGATTGAATAAGCACTTGATGCAAGACTAGAAAACGTGCAAAATATTGTGACTATAAATTCCAGCTGTCCTGAAAAGACACGCTAAGTCACATAGTACCTAGATAGCGTGATTTGACCTCGTAAAGCTAGTGATTAATAATACCAAAACCGGTGTTTAATAATAATTTTACTTTCGTAATATTAAACTTTACTGTTACATTCGGTGTTGAACTTACTGTTTGACGAGAGATGCGGAGTGCTTCCATTCCATGCTCCGGCGTTTGCTCTCTGGTTCAAAGTGATGAACCCACGTTTCATCCCGGTGATGATTCTCGTGAGAGACGATTTATCTTTGTTAGTATAACTGTTTAGTAGATGCTGAAAGATTCTCACACAGTTTCGCTTGTGCTCTTCATCGAGTTTTTTCGAAACCCATCTCGCACGGACTTTATGAAAATTGAGCATGTTATGCATGATGCCATATGCAGAACCATTACTAATCTGCATATGGATTGCCACCTCATCAACAGTCACTCATCTGTTATTCAGAATCAAGTCAGGGACTCGTTCAATAATGCCATGAGTTGTTGCTATAGCTGGACGCCCCCACGCTCTTTCGACTATTTTTGGACTGTTCAATCCACTGGTAAACACTCCGCTGTGGCAATACATTATCTCCGTATTATGCTGAAAGTCTTCCGATCTTGGTTCACCTTCAGACCACATAAAAAGTGATGACAAAACGCTGTTCTTCTTTAGTGTACACAGAGAGTGACGTAGCCATCTTTACTTCACAACAGCACAGAATGGAGTGATGTGATAACATTGCAACCTACCATAGGCGAAGCCAACGGTCACACTTAGCGTCTGGTGAGCACACAATGCCGTAAAGCCAATCTGAAAAGAAAAATAGTAGTGTTATTGTCTTATCCTCGTGTATGATGGGACAAATGAAAGACGGGTGGTTTACATTTTTGTTACATATTGAAACTTATATATGTGATGGCGACGTCCTAAAAGGAATAGTCTAAGGCTAATTTCAACCTCCAAAATAACGATAATTGCTGTCATGCTATCAAAAAATATTATAATAAAAAAATCAAATAGAACTGTTTATGCAACACTTATTTCCAACGAATAAACATATCACTTAAAAAGATATAAATAATTACTGTTCTGCTGCTATAAACTTAAAAAGACACTCACTGCTACAATTTATGAATTTCACTGCGCCTTTCCTAGAAGCGTCCATCACAGGAAAAGGAGTAAAGCACTAAAATAAATCTCTCAAGAATCAACGCATTTTCTCGAATGGGATCCAAATCCTCTTTGTTGCTTGAAACAGAAAAATCTCCCTACATCTTCTTTTCGGCGTGAAATCAACAGTTGCTTCTCTCAGGTAATGGTCGAATCTTCCTTTAGCGAGTCCAGAAAGTCGGATGCAGGATGCATCTCTCGAATCTCCAGAATTTGGATAATTTTGTAATAAGCAGCCCAATCTTATTCGGATAGTTTCGATAGAATTTCAATGAATTTTTGTAATAATCTCAATCTAGAACTTATCCCAGTAGTACCTGGCCAGATTTCAACATTACGAGAGACAAGCTTTGACCTGGCGCTAATCTCCAAAACTGAAAATTCGATAATTTCCTTCAACGTTTTATCAAATTGATCCTATCTCTTTCACACGTCATATGTCACTGTATCTTCAAATTAAATTATACTATTTTCGAAAAATCACTTTTAATTCAAAATTTCATGGAAGCTTCATTAACAAATTCCATTAACCGACGAAGTTTTCTCACGTCTGTTAGTGAAGATGATGAGTATTTACGAGATAGGATCGTTCTCCAAAGAGTGTGAGTAAAAGGTTGTATCCGAAACAGCGTTATAAATACATTAATTACCAAGATAAATTAGGGTTTCTAAACAACATCCAATGAAAGAACATAAACAAATTTAGATAGCCAATGACAATTTGGAGATGAGTCGCTCATTTGGCGTATATTTCCAAAAGTTGGAAGGGGTGAAACTAATTGGCAATACCTCTTACGATAATATGAGAATTTGTATGAGAAATTTATTACTAAGTTCATGTTACTAGATCTAGTTGCGTTGGAAGATAATTTAGAAGAATATTTTTATTTTATTTTATTTTTTATTTATTGAACAAATTCCCAGATACAGCATAACTTGCAATTTTACACAGGGAAATGTTAACAAAGAGGAAAAAAAAATGTCAACAAATAGTACAAATATAATATTATTTCACTAGAACTCGTTTAATTACTCTTTCTAACACTGCATAGCTCGAAAAAATATCCACATCAGTTGTTACGTGATTAAGTTGTTACATGATTATAACAGTTCGTTACTGTATATATATTTCAGAGTTATTTTTGCATACTCCCGGAGTCTGAATATTAAGATATCGCAAGAGTTCTCCTTAGGTAATACCTGAAGTGCGGGAAGATGAAAATGTACTACAAGAAAGAAATTAAGAATAGAATCAAGTCTAGAGAAATGCACAAAGTGTTTTGCAGTAAGTACTGCCATGGCCCATATGGGAGAGCAGTATTCGATCTTTGGCGCTATTAAAGTTTTATAAAAAGTTGCTAATGATGATGTAGAGCGTAGTTCAGTAAATTGATAAAGAAGCTCCAACAAGCGCTTTGAATTCTTAAAGTATTGAGGAATTGTGACCAGAGAATGTGAGTTTCGAATTTCAGATGACACCAAGATCATTATGACTAGCAGAATGTGTAATATGGGAATCGTTGATATGTATATGGAGGGAACAGGAAACGTTTTGGCAGTAATGGTAATACTGTCTTAATTTTTGCTGTTAAGTTTCAAGAAATGTTGGGTTTGCCTAACGAAGTTGGGTTTGACCGACCGGTATTGCCGAAATTGTAATACAGATTATTAATAATACGTTTCTGCTTTGGTCAGGTTTTGATTTGCCTAACTTAAGTTCAAAAATTTTGACACTTCTAGAAAGTCCTGAAAATTGATAATTTATTGTTTACGCAGCTAACGCGGATAACAGATAGTCGGTAATGTAAACCAAATATGAGCTGTTTACGAGCAATGTGGCTAGTGAA
The DNA here is from genome assembly GCF_964235325.1 of Thermobia domestica. Lineage (NCBI taxonomy): Eukaryota > Metazoa > Arthropoda > Insecta > Zygentoma > Lepismatidae > Thermobia > Thermobia domestica. The sequence continues at coordinate 164,989,259 of NC_137468.1, forward strand.
TTTTACATATTAAGGAAGACAGTGACAGAAGTCACTTGTACGTGCTTAGGTATTTAATTTTAAATTCTCTCTTTTAGTATTAATTCCAGATTTTCCTTAATTATCTTTCCTGTTTCTTCAGCTTATGTTATTGTATTTGTTTCTATCTATTCAAGAGCAAGAGATACACGCTTTAACAAATCAAGCATGTTTTCTGCCTTTCTTCTTGTAGCCTTTTTTGTTATAGTACTGGTGTATTAAACGAATCACAACTCTTGAGAATTGGTTAATATCTCAAAAGCCAGTTAAAGCACTCAGTTAATGTATTTCACCCAACGTCGAAACGAAATATAAATGATTAACCATTTTCTATGGAAATTTAGACAGTGAAGATAACAGTTTGTTACGAAAAATGTTCCTTCGTATGTATTTTAATAGTATGTGCTCAGGAAATGAAAGTTTGGTTGAAAAAAGGAAACGTTTTAAACTAATTAATTCTTATCATTGAAGACTTCGTTAAGACTTGTGGGTGAGAGTTTATGCTTTTTTGTGTGTGTGTGTACTGATAATCATTATCCTTATTTATTGATTAAAATTATATCTGAATAATGTTTGTTCTAATTTTGGAACAACGTATAAATTAAATTAAAATAATACTTTATCAAAGCAAATAGTTATATGAATAGCCTATGTTTCAATTTCCGTAATATATCATTGCCATTATTAGACACATTATGAAGATACAGTTTAATGTTATAGCTTATTCGAAGGTTGTCCAGAAGGTACCAGACGTTTTGGCCTATCGTGGCAGTGTGTGGGGCTACCTAGGTAGAGTCGCCATCTTGGTGTCAGAACGTTGCCACACTCAGTACGCATCCATCTGTGGTAGCGTGAGGACTGTGATGCTCTTACTGTGCTTTCTGTGACGTGTTACAATGTGCGCTGCAATAGATAAATCCCGCCTCGTGTGAGGTGCGTTCTGTGATTAGTTATTTTATTTATTTATTTACTTTTTTCGGCAAAAAGAACCACAAGCTAATTGAAATCCATCACCAACTGTCTGATGTGTACGAACATGGAATAATGAGTGAAGGCCGCGTGAGGCAATGATGCATTGATTTTAAGAATGGCCGTTCCAATATTCACGATGAGGACCGCAGTGGTAGGCCGAGCCTTGTATTTGATTAACTGGTGAGGAAAATTAACGACAAAATTCATGCAAATCATCGTTTTGCGATCACGGAACTTGCTGAACATTTCCCCCAAATTTCACGGAGTTTGGTGCATGAAATTCTTGTGGAAAAGCTTGGTTGAAATCGCAAGCGGCAGATTTCTATCGCTACGGTATTGAAAAATTTGTACCATGGTATGATAAGTGTCCTCGTTGACATGACGATTATGTGGAAAAATAGGTTAAGAGTGTACCTTCCAAATATATATAATACGATTTGGTTTGTTCATTCTGTTACTTTTCTATTTCAAAACGTCTGTTCCTTTCTGGACAAAAGTGTCCTCGTAAATCTTTGGAAATGAGATTAAAAGTTTCAACCTATTAAAAATTCCGAACTGTAGAAATAAGAGGTAAAAACTTATTGGTTGTTAGAAGTGACTTCCTCGTATTTTATAAGCTGTAGCCTTAGATGGTACTTTCATAATATGTGTGATATATTGCTGAAATTTGACACAGGTTATTAATGACATCAATATTTGCTTTGATCATTTTTTTTAAAGTTAAAATTATATCGATCGATTTTGCCTTGCTTAATACACATTAAAAATGATTTACACCAATCTAATTTGTAATTTTTTGCTTTTTTTTTTTTTTTTTTTTTTTTTTTCAGTGTACTGTAGAAGACAAAAGTGAACAGAATCCCAGTTGGTGTGAAACGTCAAAAGAAGGTGAGATTATGAAAAATAAATGTAAAGTTATTTTCAGAAAGTGAGACACTTGTACAATTCTCACCAAAACTGCATCCTCATTCCATTTGTATTCTATTTTATTAACAAATCCAGAACGAATGAACTCTGAGTACTATGTAAGGTAAAGCTGAGCCTCCCGTTCGGAACAGTTATGAAAACCCACGGGCAGTGCGAAGATAGAGCATACAGGAAGTGATATAGTCAGCACCATGCCCTTCTGGGCATCTTTACCCCTCAAGTTTCCTCAGGTACCCATTTTACGGTGGCTTGAAAGGAGAATGAACCCTTTAGCTGGATTGAAAGTTGAGTGAAACAAGAAATAAAATAGGTTTGATCCCAGGTAGACTGGTTGGTAGATAGACGCCTTGAGTAGCCGCCACGGGTGATTTGAGTATTATGTTCTAAGAACATAATGCGTTGTCAGTTGAAGTAACTCCATGACTATATGGTTAGCGTATGCTGTTTGGTGCGAGAGATGCCGGTTCGATTCCTGGTGGCAGTTCATGTGGTTCGGATCCCAAGTTAAGCTCTAGGTCTTCATCCCATATAGCTTTGCTGCTGAAAAGGACGCTAAACTCAAATGACACAAGCGGTGCAAGTTAATGGTAAATCTCTTACAAATTCGTTTTGCAAGGTTAATTGGGTGTTAAGATAGATAGTACGATAAAATTTTGGGTACAGTAGCTAGTACAGTCATTCTCGGTTCTGCTGTCGTAAAAGGCAAAATAAGTTACACACACAAAAAAAAGGGGGGGCTTCTGCAAATTAAAGTGAAAATGGAATCATCATCATCATCATAGGTATTCTGTCTTTATTGGTAGGTCACTTGCCGCAGCTGAGAAGCTTCCATGCTCCACGGTCCTTCGCTAGCCTCTTCGTCTTCGCGTATGATCTTTCTGTTTTTATATCATCCATTAATTGTAGTCTCCTTCGCTCCCTCCCTCTCTTTCCCGCCACCATACCCCCTAGGACGTCCCTCATGATACAATCTCTTCTTAGGCAATGTCCCAACCAGTTTCTCTTCCTCTTCCTAATAATATCTTAAAGTGTTCTTTTCTCACCTACTATTTCTAACACCCACCATGGAATAATAAATAATGAAATTCCTACATATTACTGAAAGGAGGAGACAACCAATTTTAACTTATTTTTACACACCAGATCCTCTGTAGGTGCGAATTCAATAACACAGAAAAAGTGAAAAAGTGAATGAAAAGATCTGGTGTTTAAAAATAAGTTAAAATGGGTTCTTTCCTCCGTTCATTAATATATATGAAATTACGACCATCGTTAAAAAGTGTTTTCAATATATGGACAGTGCGTTGTCCAAGCACAGCAGCAATCCAAGCACGTAAACATTTACAGATACTTGTCAGTTTAATGAAAATACTTGGAGTCGGAAACATATCAGATGCCTGGATTAGCAACGTCCATACAGCGACCGCAACGGCTGGCTGTTGCTTGTGCTGTGTTAGAGCAAAGTCCATACTATATGTGACAATGTGGAGTGAACTGAGGAGATGGTGATAATGTACAATGGGCTACCTATCTGGTTTCCAAAAAGGGCAAATTATTGGTCTTCATTTACATGGTGCGGGCGTGATGAAAGTGGCAAATGTGTTGGGTGTGTCGCAAGGGATGGTGACCAAGATGATGGCTGCATAGAAAACTCACGATAAAATTACATCGGCGAAGAGGAACAGTGCTCGGAAGAAAACTGTCACTAACATGTCGTGCCGAACATTGAAACAGTAAAGTGATGCACTGCACGCGGAATGGTATAATATTACTCTTGCTACCATTCACGATCTTTTAGACTCCATTTCATGTTGCATCACAGCCGTTTTGAGAGCAAAAATTTGTCCAACTCCATATTAACTAAGTAACCCTATGGTCTATAGAACCCGGAGGTTCAGTGCTACATTTAACAAAGCTCTCCATTAATTCTGTCCGACATTCCAACTGGATCCAGTTTCTACTTTGTATTCGTATTTCTGCAAGATCCATCTTAATATTGTCCTCCCATCTGCCTCTAGGTCTTCCTAGTGGTCGTTTTCCAATTGAATTGCCAGTTAAAACTTTGAAAGCGTTCCTACTTTCTTCCATTTTGGCTACATGACGTGTCCACCTGAGCGAGCCTCCTAGACTTGATGACCATAATAATAGTCCAACACCTTATTAATATGGTAAATTGCCCTTTTCTTCAGATGTTTCTATTTCTTGATAGGATCTGCATATGTTCTAAAAAATTGCCGGCACGTTGAAGAAGTATGAAATCATCGAAGTTTGACGTAAATTAATGATTAGTATTTAATCGGATATTTAAGATTACAGTAACATCTTTACAAATTACCTGTTAGAGGTAGGTAAGTGTTTAACAAACTTGCACAAAATAGCCTTCACAAACATCTAAGTAAGTTTTTCACAGAAATCTAAGTCCTTGAAAACAAGATCATAGGACTTCAAAGAATTCACATTATCATATTATCAAGTATTTTGACCTAATTGTTTACCGTGCATACAAAATAGTTCATGATAAAAGTCTAAAGAATTAGTGGCTTATATTACTGAGGAAGATGTTAGAGCACATCGAAACACTACAGTTAATATTACATTAAATATTAGACGCAGTAAATAAAACAAAATGTTTATACATTATTATAAACACGCGTCAGCTCATATCTTTAAATAATTATTGGAATAAAATAGTGAAAGGAAACAAGAGATCTCGGAGGAAACCTATGGTCATTATTACAGCCCGGATTTATATGCAAAATGCATGTTTATAATAATATGCAAAAACGTATGGAGAATATTTTTTTTCTTTCCAACGGATTTGTAAGATTCGTTTGAGACGCATATAAGTGCATATTTTGAGTGAATTTCGATGTGCATGCATATTTCGTAAACTTCGCAAAATACTGCATATTTCCAAATCTTATTTTCGCATACTAGCATATTTCAGAGTATATCACAAGGAGGTAGGTTATTTAAAGTGAATTGAATCACTTTGTAAACGCAGATGTAGAATAAATGTATAGAATAATAGAAAAATGTGTTGTATCATAAATTAGTCCACCTGACTTGTCTGGTACACGGTCTTCATCGTGTAGCAGAAATAATCAGATGCCATTAACCGGAAGTAGACGCGCTTGTACCAAATGTAAAGAAAGTATTTGTGAAAGCTCCATCGTGCGTACGTATCCTTCTTGAAGTTTCGAAAAATGTTCCGGTACCTTCGAAAGTAATGGGACTTGTGGATAGAAACTGTGTCGTATTATGCAGATAACTTAAATCAAGTAAAGCAAGTTGCAGATTCACTAAATCCCAATGATGCAGCCGCTATTTATGTCACAAAAACACGTTTCTCTACAAATGGCATTGAAAACAAAATTAAGTACCCACGCAACCACTTCTCAAGAATACCTGAAATTATCACAGAATCCCGTAAGAATGCTTTGCAGCATTCACTCTCCTTGTTGAGCAAATTATCACAGGCTTTGTCCAATGAAACTCACAGTATTGCGAAATTAGCGTCAGATAAACTTCGACAAGTATTAGGCAAAATTCCTGGGTACAAAACAATCCTTGACACTGCAAATGTACTTAATGGTGAAAACATGGGATTGGAAGAGAACCTAACACAGGAAGACATTTAGGGCCTTATGCAGAGTCGTTCTGACGCGTGATTAGTGCAATACTAAAACGTTCGACAAACATATGTTGCCTGCAGTAGTCAGGCCTTTAGTATGACTCTAATCATAAGTCAAAACGACTCTGCATAAGGCCTCATGTGTTTTTCACATTCACTAGTGGCTTTTGTTGATGTAGAAAGGAACTTTTCGATGTACAAAACGTTTCTCACGTATAAACGCAGAGAGTTTACAGAAGAAAACCTAAGGAAGACGTTCATAGTTCATTGCAATATAGGTCATTAAGATAAGATATATTTGCAAGAAATTGATATTTTATTTTCTTAATGTACATTTCAGTGCATATGTTAAAATTTTAATGTATATTTTTTATATTTTTCATGCATATTTTAGGGTTGGTTTGTGCATGGATACCCGGGCTCTAGTCATTATGTTGTTCATCACAAACTCACATTAGAGATTTTTCCAACTATAAGTGAACAATGTCTCCACTGAGCCACCGTACCTCCCAATTGTACACACCGGTCTGCGAAGATTTTCCGATGATATACGTTAGATTTAGTGTCCTTATGTAAAAAATAGTCTAGTTGTTTCGTATCATGCACAGATTTGTCACAAGTCCTTCTAAGGTTTATGCTAAGGTTTGGATTGGGTGTATGGAATGCAGGTATGAACATATCTGAGATAAAATATTGTATGTCCTCTGTTTTGGAGGGGATTAGGTAATTATCAAGAAACACATGAAAACAAATATAACACTTGTAGTTCGCGCATGCGCAGTGCCAGACAAGGTCAATATGCCAAGTTCTTTTATCTGAGAGGGAATTCTGGGAACGTGTATCATGCCTTTGTCTACAACTTACAACGTGCACTTGAAGCTCGATCTGTGAGTGAGTTTGTGTTAAAAATGGCAAGTGGCAGTGATGTTCGGAGGCGAAAATGTGTGAACAATCCAAACACTGTTATATATGTGACCATTATACAAATAAAGGCCAAAAGCGAAATATTACGCCCTTTATAAAAAGCTTGTACTTGGCATATTTTAACATGAAGTTAGGTGATCAGGACAAGAATTTCGCATGTCATATTGTGTGTAAAACGTGTGTAGAAAACCTGCGGCGATGGTACAAAGGATTGTTACCATCAATGCCATTCGGAATCCCAATGGTTTGGCAGGAACAAAGAAATCATGTTGACGACTGTTATTTTTGTGTATGTAAAGTGTCCGGTTTCAATACGAAAAAAAAAAAAAAAAAAAAGCACATTGGTATCCGAGCTTTCCATCAGCCATAATCCCCGTACTACATGGACCCGATATTCCTGTCCCAAAACCACCAATACAGTTACCAGAGAGTGTGTCTTTGTCATCTTCAAGTGCGGAGGATGGCGATAATGATACCTTTATAGCGGATGTTGAAGATAAAACTTTACGTGTTTATAATCAATGTAACTTAAATGATTTGGTGCGTGACCCAGGCCTCACTAAAGAAAAGAGTGAACTTTTAGGATCAAGATTAAAAGAGAGAAATCTTTTACTTCCTGGGACAAATTCATATTGTTACAAAAATCAGGAGGAAGAATTCAGACAGTTTTTTGTTCATATCCCTGGCTTGATTCGTCGTCTTTTAATAGTTTATCAAGCAAGGGATTGGTGTCTATTTATTGATTCGAGTAAAAGAAGTCTCACAGGTGGTCTTCTGCACAATGGGAATAAACTTGCTTCAGTGCCAGTCGCGCATTCAACATCTTTGTGAAAACTATCACAATTTATCAATGGTTTTGCAGAAACTGAAATACAATGAACACAGATGATTACTGTGCTGTGATTTAAAAGTGTGCGTTATCATATTGGGACAACAAGCAGATTATACAAAGTTCTCTTGTTTTCTGTGTGAGTGCGACTCTCGGGAGAAGGATAGACACTGGCTAGTTTCTGAATGGCCCAAGAGGAAACAGTTCGTGCCAGGAGCAAAAAACATTGTAAATCGTCCATTAATTGATCCTCAAAATGTATTATTGCTCCCTTTACATACAAAATTGGGAATTATGAAGCAGTACGTTAAGAGTTTGGACAGAAGTAGTCCCATATTTCCAGGGCTGTCGAATGCCAAAATTAAGGAAGGAGTTTTTGACGGCCCCCAAATTCGGAAGCTTATGAAGGATCCTACATTCACTATGACGATGAACGAAACACAGCTTAAGGCATGGGAATCATTCAAGAATATTTCCAGCAAATTCCTGGGTAATGTTGAAGATAACAACCACCAGCAAATTGTCGAAACCATGCTGTACAACTTCAAGAAATTATGTTGCCACGTGAGCTCAAAATTACATTTCCTGCACAGTCATCTGGACTATTTTCCTTCAAATTTAGGAGCATTCAGCGAGGAACATGGCGAGCGGTTCCATCAAGACATATAAAAGAAATGAATCTAAGATATCAGGGGCGATGAGACGTTTCCATGATGTTAGATTACTGTTGGTGTCTAGTGCGAGATAACCCTACTCAGGAACACGAACACAATCAGCGTTCATTCACATCAAAGCACAGAAAAAAAAATATATTCTTGTAGTGAGATTCATACATTCTAGCAATGAGCATGTCACATGTTCTATTCACATTGCAGATATTGTCGGTTATGGTGAACTGTGTGTTGAAATTAAAACAGTACGAAAAAAACTGATTTCATATATTAGCAAACCGTATGTGATAGGTAAAAATATAGTGATCTTGTGGTGAGATTTATTCTTTTACAAATAAATCTGTTACATAAAGTAGTGTTTTGTATATTCGTTGCAATTTGATCATGTCCCATTCAAATTACACCTATTCTTTATTATGGTGTTTTCTGTCGAAATTACAATATAAAAAAAATTCGATTGCAAATAGGAAAAAACTGTACGTAATAGGCAAAAACGGTTTCGATATTTGAAATCAGCACACCTAAATTAGATTAAATCATCTCTTCAAGCTTTTGCCGAATTTTGTAACAAAGGTGTGATTACTATAATAACTAATGGAAGCTATAGGGTACGTATTATACAATCACCTTTGTATCGCTATGTTTTTGTTGTTTGTGAACTAATTAATATCAATATTTCAGTCTTCACCGGGATCTTCGTTGACAAATTCCCGTCTGTTTCGTTAGAAGCCTATTAAACCCATGTTCTTTGTATTTCCTATAAAGAAAATTAATACCCTACAATACTCCGGAAAAAGTACTCAAGTCACATCACTGTTAATCAGTTCTTAATTTGAATTATATAGATACACTAACAAGTTGAAGCGAACAGCAGTTCATAAATAAGAATTTTGTGTTTTCACTTGCGAATCCTTGATCCAGATATTGTAGTATAACGTATGTACACTCATGTCCAAAATTATTGTCGCATGTCTATAAATATGTTGTTGTAGGAATATAATTTGATAACGAATTTGCCCGGTATTTCTTACAATGTTAGTACGTTTATAATCGGCAAAGACATGTATGTGGTAAATTTCATGTCGAAAGAGCAGTAAATAAGAATAATAGAACGAAAATAAAACTTTCTTGTCCATTTAGCAACATTTTATTTTACTCATTCTAATTTTCGTATTTATAATTCTTTTCCTATGGAATTTACCACAAATATACATTTCCCGATTATACAAATAGTATCAGTATTAAAAGTACCTTGCAAAATCAGTATCAAATTATATTCTTACACGAAGACAGCTATAGTTATGCGACAATCATTTTGGACATGAGTGTACAAACCACGGGCGACTCTAATGTAGTCACAAGGTGACTTGCCTTCTAATTAATACGAAGAAAAATAAGTAAGAAAAAATGAACACTCATTTCTGTATACGAATTAGAAAAGATCGAAGAAACAATTAGTTATTTTAATACTTAGTTTGCAACCCTGATTGATGTCTATGAGAGATTTGGCAAAATAGTGTAAATCACGATACTTGATGTTACTTTCTGTTCACGTGTTCTGACTTGGCTCTTTCGAGCAGTCACCTGCGCCATAGAGTAGCTTGTTAAACACTTGTCATTACGTACAATATAATTACTCATTTTTCAAGATGGAAAGAAGGAATCCGTTTCGGTTAATAGACGGGACCACAGAAGAAGAGGAAGTAGGTTGGAGCATAAACTTTGTGGTTATGCTGACGCACTCAATCCGAGCAAAGTGGGATGTATTTATTGACCTTCACACACACACACAAAAGGATGACTTATATGTTATCAAGGACGAGTAGAATCCACATTAAAATTTCGAATTATTATTATTATTTGTTTTGGGGCGGTCATATTCCAATTATATATATGGTGTTAATGAACTATACCGACAAACTTTAAGGGGTGATTCCTCACATCAAAATGAGAGAAAAAGTTCATATAGACTATGGCGAAAAATATCCAAAATCTCGAAAAAGCCCAATTTCAAGAGGCCCTATTTCGAATTCGAGAGACTGTGGATGGTGGTTTTTATCAGCAAAAAGTAAGTCACCCATACGCAATCCAAAAGTGCATATTTCATTAATGTTCAATGGGTGTACAGATTATTCCCTGCAGGGTGAAATTCCCAGACATGCCATCAACCGAATTTTAAGATATGCACTAACTTTATGATTGGTCCAAAGCAGGCAAACGAAAAGTTTTGATAGAAGTGAACACGGAATCCTGGTCCAAAGCAGGCAAACGATAAGTTTTGATAGAAGTGAACAAGGAATCCTCTGGCGTGATGTCGGAAGTGTTAAGAATCGTCAGCAGCATGGTCTCTCGTATTCGGGAAAATGCATGGTGCGATGGTTTCTTTCACTCGTATAAGTAAAGAAAACGTGAAATATATCGTGACGAAATACATATCACACGTTATTCCGAACACAAAGAAACATGGAGCTGCCTGTTCCTTACACTTCCGCCTTCCCTCTGAAGCATTGGATGTCCATTGTTGTCTAGGCTTACATCCTGCCTACTTTGGATCCTCCTTAAAATCAGGGTATATCTGAAAACTCTATTGAAAACATGTCTGTGAATTACACCCTGTAGGGAATACCCTCTACACCTATTGACAATTGATAAAATATGCACTTTTGGATTGTGTATGCATGTCTTTCTTTGCCCTGATGAGAACCACAATCCACAGTTTCTGAAATTTGAAATAGGGCCTATTGAAATTTAGCTTTTTCGCGATTTTGGACAGCCCTAGCTCTGAAACTGTGCACTTTTCGCCATAGGTCCATATGGACTTTTGCTCTTATTTTGATGTGAGGAATCACCTTTTACAGTTTGTCGGTATAGTTCATAAACACCCTATATATATATATATATATATATATATATATATATATATATATATATATAACCCTACCTTAGTGTACTTTACAATTTATGAATTTAATAACATGTATGTACCTAACTTTTTTTTTTTTACAAGCATTTGGGGAACGACTGAAAGTTGTTGAACTACATTTAAAATTGATTTATCATTGAAATGTTACCGAGAAAGCAAACGTGCGGAACTACAGACAAATGTGTAAGTTTTTTACTTGTAAATCAAAATTATAAAATAGTAGTAAATAGAGTCAAATGTCAAGTCATGTAAGAAGGGTTTAAGGCGGGCAACACTCACCGGATGTCAGTAAATTCGGTCCTCGGTAGACTTAACGGAATTTCATGCATATTTTGAAGCTTCCTTGTGCATATATGGTTTGCAAACGCATCTTCGGCATTGGATACCAGAGTTCGATTCTCGATAGGAAATGTAAAATTCAGAGTTTATGTTAAACAGTTGGTCTACGTCATGATGCTGAAAATGAATGGTCCAGTGAATTACTTATTTGCTTTAGAAACGATCGAAATTGAATGCATACTTGTTTCAATGCATCATGAAAATATTAGCATGTTTAGAAGTAAATAAATAAATATATGACAAACGAAGCTAGTTAACTTTTCACTATTACTCAGTTTTTGTATCAATTTCAAATTGCACTTTAAAGTATGCATGCTAATGTGTGTGTGTGTAACAAATATTTTTACTGGATCGATTGAAAATGTGGCATGGTGGCTGTGATAGAGCGCTCATTTCTGGTACAAGAGATCCCTGGTTTGACTCACTCCCACGCTAGTTTGTGTTGGACAGTATAGTCTCTGTAGTGGGTTTTTGCTATGTTCTTCCGTTTCGTCCCACATTTTCATTCCACAAATTATTTCATAATTTTATTAATTCATGTGTTTCCTTTGACCTCAAAGGCAGGAACATGGAAAAAGACTCCAGGGGAGTAGCATGGAACGTACAAGTAGAAATTTTCATTTCATTTATGGAATCGATTGAGAAAATTCAATTCAAGAAATAGGTTTAGTAGGATTCGTAACATCAATTGTTTTTCACGTCTTGAATAAATTGAATGCGTTGTGCTGAATGAAGGGTGGAAAGTTAAGTTAAATAATTCTGTATAATTTAATATATGATTATACCATAGTATATTTTTCCTGCAATGTGTGTATCTAATGTCAAAATTTAAAGAATGCCTTCGAATTGAAACATCACTGAAGGCTCCAAAGACCTTTCTGAAGGATTTTGCAACGCACGGGTGTGTGTATATAATCAGTTTCACCTCTATTACCGATGTAATTTTCCTGTTGTAGAACTCTAGAGCCACCACTGGAACAAACTCTGTTTCACACTTGTGGTGGACAAACACCGTGCTCGTGGGTTTTCTCGGGGTTCTCCCGTATCCTCCCACTTTCTTCATTCCAACATTTCATTCATTTCTCATAATCACCGTCTCCTTTAGCCTAACCGGCATAACCGTGGGACGTAAAACTCAAAGATTTCATGTTTTCTGTTTCACACTTTTTTTTGACTCTCCATAAAACTTTTTATTCAGAATGTATGTAGTTTATCTGCGAGTTTTTCTCTTCTAGAATAAATTAAACCAATTTTTCCTAATTACTCTTTATTCAAGAAAACTCTTTAAGCTCACTGTGTGTATAACAATCCTAGTTGAAATAATTCTTTATGAATTTGACAATTATTAGAACTCAACTGACATGACATGTAACATGACAATGACATGTGAAGAATATGTTATGTGTAAAAATAAATAAATAAAAATTCTGTAACTTAATTTGTATTATTCTTTTGATTGGCGATTATGTTATCCCATCGATAATCTAAGTTCCCTTTGTCTAAATTAAGTTTAGAAACTTCAGTTATAATAATAATAATAATAAAATATTATTTTAACGTGCTGAGAACAACTGAAGTGCAGCAAAAATACAGCACTTTGTCATATTCTGCAACATTATCTTAACACTATAATATAGTAAAAGAGATAAATAATGATTAATTTCTTTAACATGAATTGATAATATAAAAAAAAGCTCTGACAGTGTACTTTATGTCAATTACTAAAACACTTAGACACCAAAAATTAAAAATAAAAACGACTACCAAGTTATATTAAAAATTATAAAAAAACAGTCTATTATAGTTTGTTGTGTTCCATATCATGTGGTTGCAATAAAATTTTTACCCTTGTACCGTATATTGGAACTTTAAAATCCATATTTTTTAAAACATAGTAGGAGTTACATAATACTAATACTAATATTAATATTAATAATATTGGTAATCGTTCTTTTTCATGTTATTGGAACAGGAAGTAAAACAACCATTCGTTGTATTTTATACTCTGTTTTCTGTAGATATCTTGACAAGTTACCAAAATTTATTTAAGTATCCATAAGCTGTTTACTGTAGTTTTTAAATTCTGATTCTTAGAAAAATGCTTTATAAGTTAATCTTCCTGTTTGTGATTTGCATTTGGCACTTAAGTTATACATTTTGTAATATAAAGTGGAAATTATAGAATTATATATATATATATATATATATATATATATATATATATATATTTTTGTTAATCGTTCTTATTGTTTCTTATAAGACCTCTTTGTTAGATTAGGTATTCTGTATTACGAAAAATAACGTGCTCTTATTATTTGCCAGATGTTCCAGAGCCCAGTAAAAATTATATTCAAGTTCTGAGAAATTCCTTTGGCCACGATTCGTTCCGTCCAATGCAGTGGAAAATCATTCATTCCATTATCGAGGTAAGTAAGATTTGTGTATTGCTTTTTCTAATATTGAGAAAGTAATTTTGATCACAAAACATTCTTTTTACTTACGTAAAGTTTTCATTCCTAAAAATGTCTTACACTTGGGCTTAAGTTTTAGGCATCTCCTTTTGCGAGCCTTGTTCGTGGAGGATAAAATGAGGGGAAAAAGTGAGAATATGAAGGAAATAAAAACAAAAATACTCATCAGAATAGAGGAATGCAAAGAACACCTTATCGATGGCTTCCGGTCACATGTCAAATAATGTGTATTGATGTAGTTCCACCATCTCATTTTTGGTTGGTAGCTATTGACAAGGTGTTTTTACACAGTGCTCTACTCTGATGAGTTTTTTTTTTTAATTTTATAAAAAATTTATTTCCTTCATATTATTTTTTCGCTTTTTTTTTTTTTTTTTTTTAAACCATCTGTGAACAAGGCTCCAGGGGAGGCCCGAAAGCTTGTTACGACACTGAAAAGGAGTTCCGAAAATGGAGTGATTCATTTGCATGTATGTAATTTATATTGATTTGCTTCTTAGGATAGGTTGTCAAAGATTAGAATCTTGACTCCAGAAGTAAGATTTGTGGTTCTCAAAATATTAGGATTAGTGAAACCATCCGGAATTGCATTCGGTAGTCCCAGTTTTGCTAGCTCATACCAAGAGTATTGAATTTTAAAAATTATTTTATTAATTTATTTTAATACGTTTACAATATAGAGTTGTTGCACGTCAGACTATCCAAAATGGAAAGATGAACGATAGAAAGAAATACTTCGTTTGCAGATTGGTTCGGAGTTTATTTCACAGAAAATTAAGGTCTTACAAAATCGCTTGTTCATAAAAGAATGTATAAGTAAATATTTACGTATATAATATAAAAACAATCAGTTATCTTTTACTGCTTTGCAATTTAAATTAATTTCTGACTCAGTGAACTAACTTAGGCAAAATTCGATTTTCTCTACCTTGTAGTCTTTTGAAATTAACAACCTATTTTAATAATGTTTATAACTCTGCACAGTGATTTCACTTGTGCAGTTGTGTATCTTTTTGCCCTTCTGAAATGATTCTTTGAGGGTATTCAAAACCAAATATTTTACAAGAGGCAAAAAGTTCAGCGATGTTAAACTTATGGTTTTTGTGTTGTATAAAAGTGAAAGTGTGTGACTGGGTCAAGGAGCGAACCGATCTTAAGCATACCGTGGTGTTGCTTTAATCCAGGGTTTCTCAACCTGAGGGACGCGATCCCTCATGGGGTCCGAAGATAAGCGGAAGAGATAAATATAATTAGAATCTAGTACCGAAAAATATTTTTAAATATTATTTTAATTTTGTTCTAATAGGCATATTTTTATTTTTTATACATACTGTTAAAAACAACAAAATATAGGTCTACTAAACATTTTCAACAGGTGCAGAGTTGTTTAAAAAATCAATTTAAATGAAAGAGGTACGATACTCATAATAAGAACTGCATATTGAAATAGCAGAAAAATACAAATGCAACAAAATCTGCATATTGTAATACAATTAAAATTGAAAGTTAATCAGATACCTGAGCGTGGTGTGATTTCATTAGTGCGGCAATGTCCGGTTCAATGTTTGTGACGCCCATTATCAGATCATTTTCAACTGATAAGCGATTTCTTGTCTTTGTCTTAATGCTTACCATGAGAGAAAAACCACTCCGGCCAATGATATTCATTTGAAATAGTATGAATGGGGTTCCTGGTTTAATCCCAGCTCGTGGCAAGTGAACGTTGTGGTGGACAAACACCGTGTGCGTGGGTTTCCTCAAGGTCCTCCCTTTCTTCCCACTTTCTTCATTCCATCGTTTCATTCATTCCCCATCATCACCGTCTCCTTTAGCCTACATCGTGGGAAAATCGATATTTGAAATATGAATGAACTGACCAAATTGGGTTTCAGTCCATTCGCTTTTAGGGAGGTTACTGTATCCACTATATACAAGAAATGGATTCTGTTATTATAGGAATAGATGGATATCGTGAGATCTCCACAATAGGTATATTAAAAATCCCACACACGCTTATTACAAACCAGTTATAAGGGGTCGTTGGCAAGAGGATGTGATAAAATGGGAGTCGTGATAGGAATTAGGTTGAAAACCACTGCTTTAATCAGTATGCTAGTCGAGCAACACAGTTTTAATATTTGTATCAGTCCTTTCTCTTAAATCATGTATATATATATATATATTTGATAGCAGTTCTAAATATGTCTTAATTTAGTTATTTGAGTGTTATCCAAAAATGATCAGTAGATTTGTCCAGGCATAATAGATGCACCGCTGTAGTACATAAAATCTTAATCTAAAACCTCGAATATCGCTATTAGGAGTGAAAATGTGTGGCTGGCCTGGAGAAGGACTGGGTGACTTTGTGATTAATTCATCTTGAAATTCTATATAGTTCCACCTATAGTAAATATAGATAATGGTAAAAATAGGTTATTTGCATACATTTGTTACAACTTTTATTTTATTTCCAGGAAAAGCGAGATAACTGTGTGATAATGGCTACAGGCTATGGGAAAAGCTTGTGTTATCAATATCCCCCAGTGTTTCTGAACAGTGTGGCATTGGTCATTTCTCCTTTAATATCTCTTATGGAGGATCAAGTATTAGCCTTGAGTGTAAGTATTGGTTGTAATTAATATTGGGTTGATCATATTAATAGGGCAATGGGGCACTTAAGTCATTTATGGAGCATGTTGAACAAAACATCTCTTACCAATTGTGTGGATTACATTGCCAAAGGACGGGAGTCTTGCACTGTGTTCAATATTTGAAGATTACATCCTTTAGATGGGCATCATCTTGACAAAAACATGCTTTGGCCCTAACAGTCATGGTCAGTACCGAAACGAGTGTTTCGGCAGAGATAGCTGCTATCTTCCTTCAAATGCTATCTTTCGGTTCATTGACGGTAGTGGGATTTGTGGTGTACACTTTCTCCTTTAGATAACCCCACAGGAAATAGTCCGGTGGAATTAGATCGGGGGACCTGGATGACCAATGGAAATCACTGAATCTGGGGATGAGGCGTCCAGGAAGTGACGTGGAAGGGTTGTCATTGACACTACTGCCGTATGACTCGTGGCACCATCCTGCTGAATTCACATGTTCCTTAGGCCAAGTCGTCTCACTTCGGGAATGAGAAAAGTTCATAATATTGTGTTGTATCTCTTAGCAGTGACTGTGACGGTATCATTATGTTCGTTCTCAAAAAATAGGGATCTATCACACAGGCATGACACACTGCACACTACACAGTAGCCTTGGCACTGTGCATTGGTGTTTTATGTAACAGCTGCCAATTTTTCATTGTCTAGTCCAATTTTGCATTGTGTGCATTGTCTAGCCAAGAATCGACAGTTTTCTTTATTGACATAACCACTAAGATGGAAATGAGCTTCGTCGGACGTGATAAGGTGTTGCACAAAGTCATCGCCTTTTGTGATTAGACAATCACAGAATGCGAGAATTCGTTTTTTTTTTTTTTTTTTTTTAAATCTTATCTTGATCGATCAATTTACGCACTACCTGTAGCTTGTATGGATACAGTTGTAAAAGTCATTTTAAGAATACACCACACACTGGTACGTGGAATGTGCACTTGACGACACAATTTGCGAGTTGACTTCTTTGGACTTTGATCCATGGCATTAGAAACACATTCAATGTTTATTGCACTACGCGACAATCGAGGTCTCCCAGGGGATCGCTGTTTGTTCGCGTTTGTAGTCTGACGAAAGTTGTGAAGAGCACGTAGTGTGACCTTTCGGGATGGTGCTGCCGTTTCTTAAAATGTTGTTTGAAACGCCGTTGTGCTATGATGATGAAGGTATTACTACTGAAGAACACATTCACGACGTACGGAATTTCAGCGGTGGTTCACATCACGATGATTCCCTACAACAGTGAAAGAAGCATGTATCAGTAACTCCTATCCTAGTACACTTCCTGATAAGCTATATGAAAGGCATGTATGACTGTTATTGCTCGGTGTTTAAAAATATAAATATATCTTATCAAAACGGTCTACCCTGTATTTATATATAGAAGGTGACTATAAATTCAGGAACTATTCTATTTTGTGAAGTCAGTGAAAAACTTACTTTCAAAGCGTTCTACACATCATGTATTAATTTCAGTCATTTTTTTAAAGTTTAAATAAAAAAAAAAAAAAATAAATTTAATAACAAAATGCCAACCAATCATGTGAACTTCAGCGTGACATTTTCAGAGTTCTCAAATCATTTAGTCCTTTTCTCATAAAATCAGGAAACATGAATGCACTTTTTGAAATTACGTACGAGTATATATATGAATGGAACGCAAATGATTCATATATTTATTAACTTCTTTTATTGATATGCAAATTAAAGTCTTTCGAAATTGTCCATTTATTTTAATTATGTTTATAAATATAACTGCACAGTGATTTCACTTGTGCATTTGTGTATCCTTTTTGTACTTCTAAAATTACCCTTAAAATATTTACAAGTGTGCATGGTCAGCACGATGTATATCTATGAGGTGTCCTCCGTGGATGAGTCGGTAGAGTCCAGTTGAAGGAGTGGAAGGCAAACTCGAGTAGTGGTTCGGATCTCCTTTTAAGCTGTGTTCCATTCTTCATATCCTAGCTGTTTTATAAGGACGTTAAGAGGCCAAACAAACTTAGTTTCTATTCATATATAATCTAAATAAATAAAGTAAGCCTTAAAAATCTTGTTATAAAGAAACCAACAGAGGTATATACAGAAAATCTTTTTTAAATAGTTTTTGCTAACTGTTTTCAAATCGATATTTCTAGTACACTGCTGCTAGTCTTGAACGGCATTTTGTGTGAATAGGTGTCGTATAGTAGATTGATTGATTTTTGTGTTTTTCATCCCGTTCAGCAGCGAGGCTATATAAGACGTGGACCTACTGATTAACGTGGAATCCGATCCACATGAGCTCCCGCCGGGAATCGAACCCAGGTCTCCCGCGCCAAGCGCGCGCATGCTAACCGCTTAGCCACGAAGGAGCTCTCTGTCGTATAGTAGAATTACAAATTAAACCAACAATTGGTTTAAAATGAAATGTATATAATAAATTTTAATTTGGAAAAGGTAACTGAAGGTTTTATATTGCCATGTTATCAAAATAGTGCAAGAGGAAATTCTGAGAAGTGAGATGGGTTGCGCGTTAGTTGCCCAGATGTACTGAGGAAGATGTCAGAGAAAACCGAAACGGTACAATCTAGAGTACACTAAATATTAGACGCGATAAATAAGAGTGCATTCACGAGTTATTATAAACATGCGTCTATTAATATCTTAAGTCTATTAATATATATTAATATCTATTAATAGTTAAGACTTAAAATTTACTCACTTCATCTCACTTTCTTTTTGTATTAAATTACACTATCGTGCTATATCATGTTTATTTAATTGTTTATTAGCTTTTATGTATGTGTATATATTTTTGATAATTTAATTTCCTGGTTGACAGGTTGCAAACATTAATGCGTGCTTTTTGGGCACAGCCCAGACGAAACAAGGAGAAGTGATTGCCGATATTTTTCGGGGGAAATACAGAATCGTTTATCTTACCCCTGAGTTCTGTGATACTGACTACAATCAAAACTTATTGAAAAATATTAAAGAAAAAGTTGGTGTGTGTCTTGTAGCAATTGACGAAGCTCACTGTGTAAGCCAATGGGGTCACGATTTCAGGAATTCGTACAGGTAAGGTTTAGTCGTTGGAAAAGTAATTTACTTAAAATATATCAGAGAAAAAAATTCGCGTTCTATAGTACAGGGAGTTATAATGTGCTAACAACTTGTAATATTTCTCAAAGTAGTTATTAGTTTTAATATATTCTATATTTTTTGTTTTTATTTGATATGTGAAATTATATAATAATAATAATAATAATAATAATAATAATAATAATAATAATAATAATAATAATAATAATAATAATAATAATAATAATAATAATAATAATAATAAAAGAGCTGAATAACTACAATAAAACTTCGATATTGTTTAATAACTTAGAAGCTATAAAGCTTTTTTTGATAATGTTGCTAGTTTCGAGGCGACTATAACAATGAATGTCCATGACTGAAAAATGCTTGACGGAAGGGGAAAAAAAAAAGACTTTAAGCACATACGCGGGTTACCATATAAGTGCAGGCAAAATACAATGAAGCGACTGTTGAACATGTGTTTTCAAGATATGTCTTATTGTTGAAAACTTTGTCGACAAGATGTATGTCATTTATTTATTTATTTATTTATTTATTTTTAAAACCCAGATACACATTTCTTACCAACTAGTAGTAGTTAAAACTGTTCATTGCTAGAATATTATGTTAATAAGTTTGTACCTATTTCTTGTATTGGAAATTTGATCCGACAGGATGAAACGTACGCGAATTATTATGAATGTGTTTTTAACGTCTTAGGTGGGTGTGTAAAATGAGGTAACTACAAAAATTGATTTTGAGTTAAACAGTATTTAATGTGCTGGTCTTCGTATAATCACATAGTTACCGCGAGATACGAAGTCAAGTTCCTTCGCAGTCAGTGATGATATAAGAAATTACTCGATACACGCCGATGCGGAGAAATACGGGCTTTTTTCATAGCTAAATAACTCACTTTTCACAATTTTTAAGACATCTCTCTTAACACACACAGCCGATATTTCTTTTAAAAGTTAAGAAAACGAACCAAGAGGCGATAACTAGTTTGGTAATGTACAAAAGTAAGAACAAAGTTATGAATATAGTAAGGTTCATTGATTTTAATCAAGTTTAATTATAGAGGGTATTAACGAACTAAACCGACAAACTATAACAGGCGATTCCTCACATCAAAATAAGAAAAAATATTCATGTGGGTATGTAGGGAAAAGGGCATAGTTTCTGTGTTAGGGCTGTCCAAAGTTTCGGAAAAAAAAACACATCGCAATACGCTTTATTCCGAACGTAAGGAACCGTGCAGCTGACGTTCCCTAATACTTCCGACGTCCCACCAGCGCATTCTGGGTTCACTGCTAGAGCCTGTCTAACTCACCTGTGCCCTCGGAAAATATGTCAACTATACTTCGTCCCCACCCCCGCCGCCTTCTTGCGGAGGAAATCTTCGCTTTGCTTCGGGGGAGGAAGTGAATGACCTCGGCTGTGTTGCCAATTTTTCATTTAGTCGTTTGGTTTTGGCGAGTGAAGATCGTAAGCTATTTAGAATGGCTAACAAGACAGTGCATAGCGCAGCCCGTGAAGTAATTCGGAATGTCATCGATTTCTGTGACAGGGAAAAGGAAGCCAATTCCTGGATATTACCTCGGGACAGTGCTACGAAAGGAGCAGCGGAAATGTTTAATAAATCTGAACGATTTATTAAGAAGATAAGAAGAGAGGCACGAACACTCAAAGAGGGGGGAAAATTATCAACACCAGGTAAGAAAAAACGGAGAAAACTTATCGAAGTTGATGATATGGATAAATGTATACTTCGTAGAATTTTACATAAATTTTATGTCAACAAAGAAGTTCCTACACTACGCAAAATACTTTTATATGCCAAAAATGGAATAGGATTTAAGGGTTTTGTTGAAACGTTAAGGAAGATTTTTCTCGAAATGGGATTCAAATATAAGAGGCGTAAAGATAAGCGGTACAAACTTATGGAAAGGGTTGATATTGTAGCATGCCGAGCACGTTTCCTCAGGAATATTAAAAAATACAGGGAACAAGGGAAAAATATTGTGTATGTAGATGAAACGTATACTCACCCTAGTTGCAAAGTTTAAAAATGTTGACAAAGTGTAGACGAAGATGGTGTTCTTGTAAATAGCAGTTCTGGATCACGACTCATTATTGTTCATGTGGGGGTAGATTAGGATTTGTTCAAAATGCGCTACTTATATTCAAATCACAATGTAAAACAGGTGATTACCATGATGGTAAGAAATGCTACAAATTTTGAAAAGTGGTTGCAGGAAAAGTTAATACCAGGGCGGCCGAATGAGAGTGTAATTGTGATGGACAACGCATCTTATCACGTTCGTCAGATAAACAAACCACCATCGACCAGCGCGAAGAAATTAGATATTCAAAATTGGCTTCGTTTAAATAATATTTCCTTCGATGAGAATATGACGAAAATATAACTCACTGAAGTTCTCAGGATAAATAAGCCAAATCCAACATACTATTCCCATAACATTTTAGAAGAAAACTGCCACATTCCCATACAATTGCCACCATATCATTGTGATTTTTCACCCATTGAAAAGATATGGGGAATTGTGAAGCAGAGAGTTGCGGCACAAAATGTTGAATTGTCTCTGCAAGATACATTGAAGTTCACAGAAGCATTTCGTTCAGTTTCTGTTGAGGAATGGGTGAGGTGTTGTGATCATGTTGAACGCTTAGAGAATATGTATCGGCAGCAGGATGGAATATCAAATGAAGTCGAAAGACTTGTATTAATTGTGGGGTTGACAGCGACGACGATGATGAAAGTCTTTCCAGCGATGACGATTACGAAATGGAGACCAGCAGTGACGACGACACACATAGCTTATCAGGTGTGGAACCATTGATGTAAAAACTTCACTCTGGACTTCTTAATAGGCTCTTTTGAGAGCCAAGCTGACAGTTGCATTGGTTTGCCTTTTAAATATTTACTGGTATACTTCTGGAATTTGTTTGCTTTACGAAAACTCGTCGATAGCTCTACGAAGTTGAATTTCTTTCAGAATATTAAAATTAAGTTTCCAATAAGTGTATAGTGTTTCTTTCAAAAGTTATTCTGGGAATGTTGTAAAATCCAAAGGAGGGTGGGAAAAAAGATCCAGTAGTACACGTATTGTAGGTAATTTTTGTCTCTACAACGTTAAGTGTGTGTCTGTGTGGGTATGTCTGTGCGTGAATACTGTTATATATACCCCCTAGTTTACGTTAAAAAAAAAAAAAAAAAAAAATCATAGACCTCCAAACAGGTTCGATCCCATGCCATGAGAGTTCTTGTAATGTGACACACTGGCACAAATCCCGGGGGGATGAGGAGAACGTCCCCCAATCTTGGAACTGGGAGGACTGTCCTCCCAATAATCCGATTTGAAATGTGTTTTTTTTTGGGGGGGAGGGGGGGTGAAAGAAATGTGATGATTTGTGTCCGACTGCCACAAAGGAAAGTGAGATGAAATTGATGTGCCTTGCTGTATGTAGACTATAATATACAACAGGTTCATCTCAGAAATGAGATTCACGTACCATAATATGAGTCTTATATCTCTCCTTCCCCAGAATAGGCCTCAAATCTGCCCGCCTTCCAATGTTGAAGACAACTCTGTTCTTCTGTTTCTCCACAGCATTGTTTTTGAACTTCATAATTAACATCGCTTAAAAAATTATATATATATATATATATATATATATATATATATATATATATGGGAATGGTCTTCCCCGTTGCCCCTAATGTTGAAGACAGATTTGCGCCGATGGTGTGACGTGTTTGTGGGTATTCTCGGTGTTCTCTTGCTCCCATCCAGTTTCTCATTTCACCAATTATTGCATCGTCATTCATTTGGAGCAGTCACGTAACACTCTTTACTCCCCATGTCAAAAATATGAGATGTAAAACTAAAAGATTTAAGATTGTATAGTATTCAGAATACTTAAACAATTACGTACGTGTCCAATTTATGTAACAAAATATTACTTTTCTCTGAACTTCCCCACTTTTTTCCCTAAGTGCGTAGTGTTCTCGCATGCCATGTAGAAAACTCAGGTCCGATTATCGGCTGGAAACATATAGTTCGAATCCTACGTTAAATTGTAGAATAGAAAAAAAAAAAAAGTTTCATCTTATATAGCACAAAATTAAACTCAAAATAACTTAACTTTTGTTTTTAGAAAATATCATTTGCAGATATTAGATTAATTTGTCTATATCTAATTTGGTTGAGTAATCGAGGAGATTTGTGTTGCTTTTTTATTTATAGACAACCTTTTTTTTTTTTTTTAAAAAAAAAATATAATAATACTTGAAATAAGATGTTTCAATGTGGCAACGCTGTCCGCCACAGCAACTTGTCCCTCATTGGAGGGAGGGAGGGAAAACACACATCGATAGCAGCGCCAGCAAGGGCACAGATGGAATAGAAAGACTCTATCAACGCTTGCTTTATGCTTATTTTGAACCTACATTAAATTTGAGAATATCTGGAAATTTTATATGTCCTGTGCCATTGGCGTCAGCAGCATATAAACTTTGGGGGAGGACAGATTAACCGAGAGACTGGGTATTCCATAGGTGTCCTTCCCCTGAAATAAACAAAAGAATGTCTTTGTACATTGTTTTTTAAAGGATTTTTGACTTAAAAAGCAAGCAAAAACTTAAAAAAAAAACGTGTTTTATTTTTAGCTTTGAAAGCCTAGTTTCTGGAAAATGTGGCACTAAAAAAACACGCGCACAGTATTTGCAGTTTGTTTGTTTATTCAAAGACTAAAATTCAAGCTTGTTTTACAGTTTTAGTTAAATGATACGAAGCGTAGTCAAAAACAAAATAATGACAAAAGGTAGTGTGAAGTGCATACTCAGAAACGATAGTGTTTTGAAAATAGGTTTTAGGCCTACAAGTCTACAACGAATGTAAACGAGGCTCAACAATGTATAGTTAAAAAAATCAGCTGAAAATTATGTTTTTTTAAGCTAAACTAAACTCACTTTGCTGCTCGCAATCTAAACAAAAACAGTTTGTTACTTCACAGTTTACTCCACCTTCAGCTTCATAGGACCGAAAACTGAGTGCCTTTTTTTCACAATTGGAGACAAACTTTTGTGCTACTTTTTTCGTATCCACTTTGTCTAACATTATATTGTGAACGTCGCACAGTAAAATAAGATTACTGAAAATAAAATCTTCCAGTTTATTTAGTTATTTTTTTTATTTATTTATTTATTTTTTTTTTGTTTATAGATAGTAAAAATTTCCACGATATAACACAGAAATATTATCGTTCAGATATGATAGAGGAAAATTTTATCACTTCCTCAATATTAGGCCTTCCCCTTCTGATCTAGTGACTAAGACTCATACACTTCGTACACATGGTCCCGGGTGAGATTTCCTGTGAGAGGCCATTGAAATGTGAAGGTATTTGGTGGTTTGGAATCCGTCTTAAACTTCAGGTCTACGTTTCATTTTGCTTCGGTGTTGAAAAGGGACGCTAAACTTTGATAAACGAAGAAACAAAACATTCTCAATATTTTCAATGTTATTCATTGTATTTGGGATAACATTTTGAATATCAGTCATGTCTATTTACTACTAAACAACCAGATCTGTGATTGGAGCTGAGCAACAAGTTTGCGCCATTACAGACAGTTACATAGAGGCTTGTATCCCATTTTTATCACTGAAGTATAGGTCCTTCTTGCACCAAGAAATGTAACAGTACAAATTTTAGATAGCAAATTAGATAAGGCTCGGCTTAACCCACAGCAAAGAAGTTGGCACCATACCAGAAGACACCATCTTCAATGTAATACATGAAAAACAATTTCTGTGGAGGATAGAATATGCCCTTCTTTCACCATGCCCTTCAGTTAAAAAAAAAGTATTTTTTTTTTCTTTTGCGCTGCATAGCGTAGTCGTTAATGCTTTCGCCCAGGTCTGATTTCCGGTGAGACACTCGATCGAAAAGGTCACTGCTTTTTCAGACCAGTTATCATGAGTGAGGTTTTTCGTGAAATTTCCTCATTCACATCAGACAAATACTGAAATGTTACCTAACATACAGGTCCTAGGTACAGGTTTCCTTCCCCCTTCTCAGGATAATATGCTTGTCAAAGGACGTCGCTCCTCGTACGTGACAGGTTTAAGGTCATATATGCCAGTAATGTCCAAAAATATGTATAAATAAATAAATAAAATATGTTTTTTATTACAATGATTGGCATAAATTTAATTTCTTGGATTATTTTAATATTTAGTCATTAAAGTAGAGACTGTATTTATATAATCATTTATTTATTTTTGTCAAAATTAATTTCAGTTGTATATTGATAATTGCTGTATTTGTTTCAGGCGTTTGGGCCAGTTAAAAAATATTATGCCTGATGTACCTATTTTAGCCGTGACGGCTACAGCTACGCCGGAAGTCCGAAGAGATATATGCACTTCTCTCAAATTAAGGTATTTATCCTATTACGTTTTAAGAGAAGTTTCTCTACATTTCATCAGGCAAATGGTTGCTGTGGAACGATTAACCACAAACTCTGACAACTTGCTTCTGAAGAAATTTTATCTTAGATTGAGTTGTTAGTTGTTTCCAGTGTAAAATGACTCACAATGTATCTTGAACTTCGTAAATAAGGTGCGGAGTGATTTCATATATAAAACAAAGTACGATCATTATTCTTATTCTCTACCCATCATCTAAGCAAGCAATATAGTAATATATGGACATCCAAGTATGTTATTGTTTCTATGTATTTTCCTGTTTATTTTGAGGTTTACAGAAAGTGTCCTACAGATTTGCATGTGCCCAACATAACACTCTTCTGTATGTTCTTCATGATTTTTTCTTCAATTCCATTTGTTGCTGTAATATTTGTGTAACGTATTCTCTACTTTCGTGTTAATCATTCAGTAATGGCCTAATAATAAAAGTGCATTCACGTACGACATTGTACATAACATAATAGCAATTCCTCATCTCGGTCTTTTTACATAGTTTTATTCGTCAATTCCAAATTACACTAATTAATATATAATTATTTTAAACTGCAGAAATGCTCTTAAACTCAGGAATTTCAGTAACTAAGAGCACAATAGACTTCAATACAAACCACCTACTTAACGTACAAAGAACAACCCGAATATTAAATAATTTCACAGATTAATTAACATTTCGTTTCAGTCCTAAAAATAAGCACTTCCAGCCAAACCATACAAAATACTATATAATTCCCAATAGTTTTAATAGCCTTTTCAACATCTTGTGCACCACTGGTATTCGATGTTATTGTTGATATTATTTTTACATTTTTGGTGTTCCATTATTCTTTTATTTTTGTAGGGCTAGTTAGCATTTTTATGTTTTATATCTATGTACTTTCTATTAGGTATACTTCTTTCTCTTTGCGGGTTACTGTGATTTCCGCAGATGTACTTCTATGCTATGATGCACTATGATGTGTTCGCTATGATGTACTTCTTTATCAGTTTATATTGTTCTGTCCCAGTAAAGCTTGGGTCTATTCCTGGTGTGAATTCCTGTTGATATTTGTAATACGGTACTCCTTGTATCGTTTTCGATTTTATCGTTATTTCATAACGTAGGATTTTTATTACTTTGTTGGCCTTTCCTTGAATTCCATTTTGATTATTATTGCGCATCCATTGTGATACGTTGTATTGTTTCTAGATATATTTGACATCTGCACTCATCACCTTGTGTTGTGATGTTTTTCAGGATTTTTGTATTTATTACCTGGTCTTGTGTTCTTTGTATGTCATGTCATGCTTTCAGTTTCTGGATCTAAGTTTTCTATATTTATCTATGTATACATGTCGTATCTCTATCTACATGTTCTTAACTGACTTTCCGGGAATCGTCCATGTAGTGCGAGCGGTCCCGGGTTCGATTCCCAGTTGGGGCACTCGGTCGAAAAAGTGTAAAAGCTGTTTCAGACCCACCATCCTGAATGAGGTTTTCCTGGATTTTCATCATTCACACCAGGCAAATGCCGGGGTGGTACCTATTATATAGGTCCCAGGCCCTTTCTTCCTTCCCCAATCCTTTCTTCCTTCTGTTTCCTCGGATAGTGTGATCACCGAGGGACGTCATCCCTCAAAAACGTGACGGGCTAAATGGCCATAGATGCCGAAAGCCCAGAAATCTAAATCCTAATCCTAATCCCGCCCATGTAGTGTTTTTTTTCCATTGCTTTCTTATATGCTTTGTTTGTAATGCTTGTATGATTTTTGGTTTCTTGTATCTGGTTTGTGTAGTAGCTATTTGTGGTCCTCTACTACTATTGCTTTGTGTAGTTGTGAATTTTCTTACTTTTCGTGGAAATAGTTTCTTAATATTTGAATTTGTGTCTAATAAAAATTTCGTGTATTGAGTAGTTCTCGTCCTCCTTCGTTTCTTTGTAATGAAACCCTTTCTTAAAGCCGCTCGTTGGTCTAGTATTCTGTTCTCTGTCAATATTGTTCTGGTTTTCCTCTTACATTCTGCTAGTTCGGTCCATTTTATTACTCCGAACGAGTGTATTAGAACCGCCACTGCAAATGTATAGCTTCACGTAAGTTTTTACTGAGGTGGTTTGTTGTACAAATATTTGTCAATCTCTGTTGGTAATTTTCTTTTATTACTTCTTTTATCTTTTTGTGTTCTATTGTCCTGGATTGATTGAAACTTAGATATATCATGGCTTTCGATTCATGACTTTTGTGGTTAACCTACATTTTTTGATTATTTGTTTTCTTTGATTAACCTACATTGTTTTACATTTTATGCAAGTCTGTCGATAATGTTTCGGTGATGTTCAGTAGGTTCCTCAGTTGTTTTGCTCGTTTTCTAAGTAGTAATACTAGTAAATGATATGGCAAACATTAAAGTGCGAACGTATTTATTCCAGAAAGAAATATTTTTGAAAGCCACTGCTATTTTCAACCTCAGTCGCTCCAAGTATGTAAGACGGTGAACACCCTAAACTCGTCACATATATATGGGTAGGGTTACTATACGTCGGCATTTATGCGGACTTGTTCGCAAGTAATAATTTCTGCCCACACACATATTCCGAATATATTATCACATTGTTTAGCAAACTTACTGTTATATTTAAATGGTTAAAACAACACACACCGCAATTCTCTTTCTTATTATTGGGCTTATGTTATGCTTTCAGTATATTAGATAGGTAAGCAGGATATTACATTCTAAATAGAGTTACCCAAATGGAAGTATGTCCTCATTTTGATATTTCAGAAAATGCTAACCTTGTTTGTGTTCATAATTACATTAATCAAAACGTAAATTATGAAACGTTGGCCAACTTACTATCCTACCATTTAATTATATTTTAAAAATGTCACAAAAACTAAATTACCAAAACACACTTTTAGTAACGTAAATCTTAAATTTTTGAGGGGGCCGCGGTGGCTCAGTGGTAGAGCGTTCACCTCTGGTGCTTGGGGTCCCGGGTTCGATCCCAGTCCCCGCCAAGTAAACTTTGTGGTGGACAAACACCACCGTTTTCTCGGGGTTCTCCCGTTTCCTCCCACTTTCTTCATTCCACCATTTCATTCATTACTCATCATCACCGTCTCCTTTAGCCTAACCGGCAAAACCGTGGGACGTAAAACTCAAAGATTTCATTTATTTCATTTTTCTTAAATTTTTGAATAAAACCATTGATACTATAAAACGTTTTGCACGTACTAGGATATTAATGTATAATAAAGTAAAATAATAATTTTGCTTTAAGTGCGTGGTAATGTTTCTTCTATAGTTCGGTATCTCTAGACCGATACTCGGGGAACTTTAATCTAAACAAACCCGTGAGTTGTTATTACATGCTTAATATTTTTCGAAAGCTAGTGTCCTAATTCTGTTTTCTTTCCCTATGTGGCTGACACGCTGACTTAGTGGTAAAGCGCTTACCTCTGATACATGGGGTCCCTGGTTTGATTCCTGCTTAAGTAAGGTTGTGGTGGACAACATCGTTCTATGGATTTTCTTGGGATATTCCCGTTTCTTCCCACATTCTCATTCCACCAATTCTTCCATTATCATTCTCTTGCCTTAATCGTCGCTTCCCTTAGCCTAAAGGGCATAATCGTAGGACGATAAACTGAAAATTTTCATTTCATTTTATTTCTTTTCTGTATGTACGCTAACTCTTGCTTTGTTCATTCTTGTAATAGTTGATTCTTGTAATAGATGTTAGATGCTTATCATGCATAATAGTGAAACAACAATGATTACTAAATTTTGTGTGAACACCAACCATTTACAATTTTCTGAGGTCGCATGCTAGTTGTGGTCAAACTTAATAATAATAATCAGGGTGCGAATTACCGGGGGGATGAGGGGGATTTTCCCCCTCAATCACATTTTGTTCCCCCTCAAAGAAGTCAGCTGAAGTATCCCCACCGGGGATGCTCGCTTTCCCCCTCAAACTATGCTTAGTATTACTCCAAATTTCACCGATTTTTGTTATTTCTTGTAAATTTAATCTTCTGGCTGTATTTCGAAATGATCGATGTAAGCTGTTCAGTTTTGGTCATTTCTACTTACCACCTAATTACCCACTATTTTCAACGTTGTTTAGTAGAACTATATTATTATGACTACGGTTGTTACTTGCAACTGTACCTTCGTACCCTTCAGTTCTTCATCGTTTGTGAATTTGAATGTACTAATTGCGTATAACAAAGCCATATATAGATTTATAAATGTTATTAGCGGTTGGCCAAGAAGAAGTAAACAAATAGCTTCTTCTACCATACTTGGCGAAGTTCGGATGTCATATTCATCCTCTATATTTGTATCGATTATCATCTTATTTTAAATTTTGTTATAACATGTTATTTCATTTTCCAGTGTACTCTTTGTTAGCACATGGTCTTCATACCCTAGTAGGTTGTGTGTATGCAACTCAAAAGTTGCATTTAATTTGTGATAATTAGCATAGTAATCACTGCTTTTACAGTTTACGGAAATGAACTTTTGAAACTGTACTCAAAATCTGAGATATAGGTATTCTCTCGTAAGTATATGTTAACGTACACGCTGGAGGGTACGCTCCTAGTGAGCAGACATGTTAATGAAGGTGATTTTTAGGTGAATAAGCGAATAATTCAAGATTTGTTTCAGCATTTGTTAATACGACTCGTTCTCCGTGTCATTGTCCGTGTCTGTATAAGCATTTGAACTGAAGCGTTTTTTTTTTTTTTTTTTTTTTAAGTTAACCCTTCATTTTTCCATCTTTTCGCTGTACAGTTTGCTGTACACGCAATTAATGTTGTCTGAAAAACTTCAGTGTAATGTTTTACTTTATTTAAATAACGTAGCCCATAGTGAATCAACTCCTCTTCAACCTAACAGTAAAGTAATTTTTAAGTGTTGACTTCCTGTGCCCATCACGGAATCGATATTTGGAGAAAAAAAGTCGTGATGAGCACAGCCTTAGCGGAAAGTAGAAGCACAAGCTCGAAATTTGAATTGAGAGATTTTAAATATTTGGCCTTCGATTTGACCTTGATGTGAGAAATCGGGACCAGCAACAGTCCATTTCTTATTTGATAGGCTAATATCTAGATTTTCTTTTTTAAAAAAAAATGTCCGGTTTAACTGATAATTTTAGTGGTTTTCACAAGACTGAAGTAGGTTTCTTTTCGCAACCTGTAGGTATTAATGCAAAGTGGAAGCTTTCAATATGAGTGGAAAAATTAACATATGCTTGTGATCATGGCTATCGCTCGAGGCGAATTATTAACTAAATAAACCTTAGAGAGCTACGGGGACAAGAGTGAGTACAACATTAAAACACGTTCAGAAAGGTTTAGTGGGGTGTGTGTTATATATGTGCATAGTTATTGTCGGTAGATTTATTAAATTAATAAATCTCTTATTTATTACAGATGTCATATATATATATATATATATATATATATATATATATATATATATATATATATATATAGGGGTAAGGCATTTATTGTCTCATTTTGAAATTTGAACCTTCAGACTATGTCCTTTGGCCTAATTTCATCCCCCCCCCAATATACATTATCTAATTCGCACACTGATAATAATAATAATAATAATAATAATAATAATAATAATAATAAATTGGAGTATATCATAAATGGGATGAATAGAGTTCATCGAAGGGATGAATTTTGTTCTAAAATTGTTCAAAATCACTACAGTTTTTTATAAATACTTCCTGGTATGGTTTATTGTTGAATAGGTTGGAGAAAATTTAGTGTAGTGACTGTCTTTTGTTTCATTGATTACGGTAGATTAATCGTGCTTCTTAGTGCGCTGTGTCGCGAATGTAGTTCCTATTGAGGGCACAGTAAAATAGAAAAATGATTTCGATTCTGCTTTCCATTTTTTTCAATTACCCTTACGAATGGAATTAGGAATTATATTTCATTAATTTAAATGGAATCTAATATTCTTTACACGAGGCATAAAAGAGGTATCTTTAAATTGTGTTTCTGTAGTGAACTTTAGCTATCACACAGTTTATATTTAGTCTCATTTTTGATAACTTATACCTTTACTTAATCCGCCTTCAAACTTGGCACCTTCGGAACACACACACACATACACATTGTTCCACCGCTCCTGCGATTTGTAGAAACTAGTGCTGTCGAATTTTTGTGACATTTGCGGTTTTCGGTTTTTGAGAAAACCGGTTTTCTGAAAACCGAAAACCACAAATGTGGTTTCCAAAACCGAAACCGCAAATGCGGTTTTCAAAACCGAAACTGCAAATGCGGTTTTCAAAACCGAAACCACAAATGCAGTTTTCAAAACCGAAACCGCAAATGCGGTTTTGAAAACCGAAACCGCAAATGTGGTTTTCGAAACCGAAACCGCAAAAGCGGTTTTTAAAACCGACATATCGGTTTTATGAAATTTCACTTTTTTCAAAAACCGATTTCGACAGCACTAGTAGAAACACCGGTTTTGATCTCTTCTGCGTTGGCGAAACGGAAGAGGCCCATTTTTAGCTTTAGGAAGAGCCAAACATCCGATGGTGCTAAACTGCTTTTAAGGCTGTCAGTCTCTGAAGCAGATTTTCTCCAATTTGCACATGAAGTTGACGTTTGTGGGTTGCTCGATCTGTGACGTTGTGCCAACTGATCACCACACACAGCTCCTTTCAGTTGCGCTACTCGTACAATGTCTATTATAAACCTGTTCACACTTGTCAGTTTTATAATTAGTCAACCTAAAGATTGTACTGTATAAGATTCATTGTGATTGCGTCACAAATGCCAAAACTACAACATTCCGGGAACGTTTTGATTGTCCCTTGTAGTTTTTTTTAAATATTTTGGATGAATATAGTAATTAAATGTTACTGTAATAACGCGTAAACTAGTTTTATAAAAGCGGCTAAATAAGAGGAATGAAACTCATAGCTACCTCAGCAGTATGGCAAAATGTTGTCTTTTGTATATCCTTTATATTCACGTTTATTAATGGTTTTATTTTTATGTTTATCTCAATAGGATTCTTTCTAAGAAAATCATTATGATGATCACTCCAATAAATAGGTCCCTCTCTAACAGTTTTGCAGCATTTTAAGATAAAAATTAGTAATGAACGTTCAAATCATGTTATAAATTTTCTTCTGAATAGTCTCCGCAAGGAACATATAAAATAGGCAACAATAATGAACTGATCAGACATTTAAGAAACAATACATTTGAATATTGTCAGAACTATTAGTGTCAGTTAATACAATATTCTCAAATTGATTGATTATGAGCAGCAAACTTGTAAGTTGTTGAGTCTTATTACGTCATGTAGCTTTAGCCCTCCTCGCTGATCTAGTGGCTAGCAACTGTGCCTCTGCTGCATGTGGTCTCGGGTTTGATTCCAGATAAGAGATCACACATTAGGTTTCTTTAGCCTAGAGAGCATATTGTGGGACGTTAAAGTAAAAAAAAATGAAATTAACATTTTTTCGTGTTGTTGTTATGTTTCTGACAGTCTTCGAATGAAGTGAACTTTCACAAGGAGGTGAGTGGCTATTCAAACTTTACAAGATAATATGCTAAAATAAGGTACTGCACGTTGTATAATATAAAATTTCTATATAGTTGGATTTGAATCCTCGACATTGTGTTTGCTATGCCAGTGCTTTACCACTAAACAACCAGTGCTTCTCGTTACTCTTGCATAGGATACAGAAAATATAGTTACATCTACTTCTAAAAGTAGATATTTTAAAGTACTAGATAGGTACTAGGTAACCATTTAAAATACAAAATTGATTTTAGCAAATTTCTCAAGAATGTTTAATTAAACCTTGAGAGTCGTTTGTATATGAGTTTCTTGTAAGTTGAGGCCTAATATATATCTCTTTCTGGCACCGGAAAAGATTGAAAAACCATTTAGTCAGTTTCAAGTTAACATTAATTTCCATAGCCATCTATGTCTATGTCGAGATCATAGTGAATGCGATGAATTGGAGGTCAGAATACAGTAAAATTTGCATTTTCAAGCCCCTCGAAAATGTTTATATGGTTATTTTTGTTTATTTATTATAGCGGCTGTGGGGTAAGTGAGCAGAGGGAAAGTTCTGAAAGTAGACGAAATTTTATTTTCCAAACGTTACACTACTTTCTCTTTTTTTCTGTTTTTGTGCACATTTAGGAGTCCAGTTGTTTCCTACAATATATATAAACGGATATATTTCAAAATGAAAAGTTTTTCCCTTCCCTAGAATGGAAATATTCTCCCTTCAGCAGTTTTTATGTTAATTTGCAGATTTTTTTCTCGAAATTAAATTTCGTCCTTTCCGTCTGGAAGAAGACACATACAAATTATCATTCTAAGAGAGAGTTACTCTTCTTTGTAACTGCCGGCTCTTATGTTGTTTTCCATAAGTTTCACGTTTTTATGACATGTTGTACATTGTACGTTTTTATTTCTCCCATAAAACATTTTTTTTTTAATAAATAAAATAAGTGATATCTGGACAACTTCGGAATGGTTTTATAAGTTAGTGCGAATTAAATAATTAGAGGAACTGATTTCTGACGCAATATTAACAGCACGATCGAACGATGTAACTTAATATTCAGAGAGAAAATACAACAGGTTGCGTTTTTACCCCCTACTTAGCCACTCACGGTAACCTTTATGTTTAAGAATTGTTTGGTTTTAGCATCTTAGTTTTCGTTTGTTAACGCGTCTCAATCATATCGTAATTTCGATCGACCGTACTGTGAATTAGTAAACGGAGAAGTTCAAGTGGTTGTAAAATTTCTACATGCTCTTTGAATTTTTTTTGAACTATAGAAAAGGATGTGCGACTTTTAAGAGATGTAAAGTCTTCAGTAAAATATGTATAATTAAAGGTAACAAACATTTGTATAATCTACTTGGTTTGTTGGATTTGTGATTAATGCTCCTTTCAGCAATGTAGCTCTGTTAGACGAGGACGTATAGCCGAACCACTTGAGGTTCCACCAGCAACTGTAGTGTACATTTTTGTGTGTGTCGTATGTGTTTCGTTTTTTTTCAACGAAACTGACCCAGTTTCCAATAAAATTATTTACGTTACCATGTGAAACTAAGTATGTGTTCGTTAAATACGAATTTTGAATATCACATACCTTCCTTTTCTTCCCCTAAAAATTGTAAACAACATCATTCATCCTTTCGCAACCTCATTGAATGACTTTCTGTTTCGGTGACCACGCTGGAAGTCGCTTAATTATCCAATAGACATTCACTGGGGTTGTCCTTGCACTGCGTACACAGACTGTGATTCACAGTCAAGTATACGAGCCATATATTGTCGGATGACGTGACTAAGAGCAGCATAGTCTCTACAAACACTACGATCAGCATGCTCTTCAAATACGACAACCAACATGCTCTTTACAGACACTACGATCAGCATGCTTTCTACATATACTTCAATAAGCATGCTCTCTTCAGATTCTACAATAGACATTCTCTTTACAGATACAATGATCATGCTCTTCATAGATACCATCAGCATCCCCTCTATAGATAGTAAGATGAGCATGCTCTTCAAATATTACGAGCACCATGCTCCTAAAATGTACGATCAGCATGCTCTACAAATACGAGTGCAGTATGCATTCAAACGGATACTGCAATCAGCATGCTCTCTACGAATACTACGATCAGCATGCTCACTGCAAATACTACGATCAGTATGCTTTGCGGATTGAATAAGTTGCACTCACTGTGTAGGAATTGAGTAAGTTAAGAAAACACACTAGACTTTTGTTTCGATACTTGAACCACCTTCGTTCTATGTACGTGAGTTATAAATAATGTAATGGCAAGACCGTCAGGACGATGTTAGTGCGCCGTGCGCTTATACTCAGACAGTGGATGCCATCAGTAGGAGACGTTCAGAACGTAGAATGCGAGAAGCAGTTGTAGTAGCGAGTGTTATCAGTGCGATCAGTTGAAGCTTGCAACTTGTTCTCTGTCGGTCTAAAACATTTTTACAAAGGTAGAACAACGATCGTTGATCAAAATATAGGTAGCTGTATGAAAAATGCATGAGAGTGTTGTCAAGGTTTACGTGAAGCATATGGCAACGATGCGTTACTATATCGAATTGTAGCATGATGGGTACATGTGTTCCGTGTTGATTGGGATGTGTCAGTGGATTTATCCCGTACAGGTCGATCGTTCATTTCTAACGAGCAGATAAAGTTAGTGTGAGGCCAGTTTTCTGTAGTTTGCTGATGAACTGTCCGATAATATTTGGAAATTGGTATTAGTCATCGATCTGTGTAGCACATGATGAACATTCTCAACATGCGAAAGATTGCGTCACGATGTCATCTTTTCATGCTGTGCCCCAAGGTGGCACTGTCAACACAGCATAGTATTGTAGTTTCTTTGAGTACCACTTGCTTCCGTCTTCACGCTGGAAATGTCTGCATTATTTTCGATATGATTCACCTTGCATCTTGCTTGACAATGCACGACCATGTATCGGAAACAGTGGTTACATGGTTGCACAGGTAGCGTTGTGAAATCCTGGAACATCCTTTATATTCCGTTGACATGAATCCCTGTGACTGATTTGTTACAACAAATGTAAGAACCTGTAAGTAGCTTCAGGTTTCAAACGATCCATCGGTTTTCCGAGCAGTAAAATGCTCTACCATTACGATCAAAAGAGACCAACTTACTGACGGCAGCCGTAGGCTGCCATACGTTGGGTCGAAGGTCCAAAACTTCACGTGATTATAGCGAAAGTATATAATGAAATATTGCTTCTGGCCTTCATAAATTCCTATCACCGTTTTGTTAACAGTGCTTTACAACCCTCGTGTATACAATACGAGAGTTTAAAATTAGTTCTTTAACATTATGCAGAAGAAACAAAATTATTATTATTATTTATCTTTTTTAAGTTTTACAGATTTTTATGCTTATTTGTTTTGTAGGAATGCTGTTGTCACTGTGACCGGCTTTGACCGTCCAAACCTTTACTTAGCCGTACAATTGAAAGGCAGTGGTATTATCGATGACTTGCGGAGTATGTTTGTGAGAGAAGGAAAAACGATATCTTTTGAAGGACCAACAATTATCTACTGTCCAACCAAAAAAATTACAGAGAAAGTTGCCAACGAACTTTCAGGTAAGCTGAATATCATCCTCACCATTGCTCTGCTATTACTAGTTGTCACTGCAACAAATTGGGATATTTCAGTTGCATGTAATCTTCTGCTGATCTCGTTCGTCTTAGAAGAATTTTCACTTTAATACTGTTCATCAATTGCAATATTTTGCATGTTTCTCTTCTGTTATATCTTCTGTTAAGTCCTGAGCTCCTTCGTGGCTAAGTGGTTAGCGTACGCGCCTTTGGCGTGGGAGGCCCTGTTCGATTCCGGGCCGTGGTTCGGATTCCACGTTAATTAGTAGGTTCCGTCTCAAGCCTCGCTGCTGAAAGGGACGCTAAACTCAAAATCAACTCAACTCAACTTCTATTAAGTCCCTAAGAACTGTTTCCTCTTCCAATTTATTTCTTTTTCTACTAACAGAAGTGCCTGGCTTCGAAGTCGAGGCTAAGTTGGATTTAGACTGCATCGGGAGTGTCTTTTTTCATCTCAGCGACTCCGAAAACTATGCATTCGATACTAATATTGGTTGTTTTGAATTATTTTTACGTGTCACCCCCCTTCGCTTTTCCCCTAGGGTATAAGCCATATATGTATGTGCACTTGTTTTCAAAAATGAGTTTGCATATCGATATTCATCTTCCTAACATGTGGAGCTCGGAGATATTCTGTTTTTAGCATAAGTGTTAAAACATCTTTTCCCCTTTGAGCCCCGCTCCTCCCCTCTTAGAAAATGCATTAAAACATAGTAAATAGTGTACGAGCTTTTCCAGATTTCGATCTTTCGATACAATTACTTAGAAGTGTGTTAAACAAACAATGTGGATTTATATACCAAACAAAGACACAAACATTCATTTCTTTGTGTATAAGATATATGAAGCTGAATGTATGTTTGTCCGCTATGCAAGGTTCCTAGAATTTAAATCAAGGTCACCTTTTCCATAATAATACAAAAGACTATCAGAATAGTACAAGGTACCTTATTTTAGAGAGAAAGGATATCATCCTCTGACAATTCTCTTTACATCTAAAATATTGGATGTTTTTCTTCTGGTGAGTTATGGGGAAGTTAATTGTATGGACATATATCCCAGTTAATAGTATTTAATAATAGAGAGTGTACATAAACTCCGGAGCTACTTTGAAAAATAAAATATTGTAGACCCAGAATGTGTATTGATACTCGAAATACTGTAAATTTGTATCGATAATGGAAATACTTAAAATGAACTGGAAATTATTGTATAATACTGGAGAAATGTAAAACTTCCCTTTAAGATCCTTCAAGAAAGCATCCCCATCATCTGGTGATAAGGCTAGTTCAGTGGTAGAGCGTTTGCCTCTCGTGCGTAGGGCCCTGGTTCGATTCCAGTTCGTACCAAGTGAGCTTGTGGACAAACCGTGTGTGTGGGGGGAGGGGTTATCGGAGTTCTCCTGTTACCTCCCACTTTCTTCATCCCACCATTTCATTTATTTCTCATCAACAACGTCTCCTTTATCCTACACGGCAGAACCGTGAAACGTAAATCAAAGACTTCATTTCATTTTCATTTGTACTTTAGAGATTGGGGTGCTTCGTTTTGCCTCCACATCGTACTCTATTGCTTCGATTCAGAGTCACAGTGGTGAATCTACATCTCATCACTTGCCACTAGATAAGTAAAAGTTATCTTCATCTTGTTTATCATGGCCAGAATTTCACATGAACACTCTAGCCCATGTTCCTTCATTTCAGGTGTCAGCATTCAGGGCACCCATCTTGCGCACACCTCTGACAACATCAGCTATTGATACAGGATTTTTCACCTGATCCAACATTTATATCCAATGCCGCAACAATCTGCGACACTTACACATCAATTACTCATTATATATTGCTCTACTTGGGCACACATTTCTTCTTTAGTCTCTTCCACATTGCAGCCAGGTCTTGGTACACTTCCCCGACAAAACATAGTAGCCCACTTTTTCACTGTAACGTAGGAAGGTACGTTATGACCAGGGCCCGGATCTTGTTGACAAGTCAACTTTTTTCTGTTACGCATAGGACAAGGCAAGTTCAAATAAAAACGTTATCCGTCAACTCAAGGTTCTAAAAGTATATTCTTTTAAGGTCAGCTTTTCGTCACTTTTTGCCGTTTTGAAGATTCAGGTAATTTTTTAATACAGTATTTTAAGGTAATTTTCAGGTCACTTATAGTCTTTTAGTCTTTTTCTTCTACATAAGGAAATCTTATAATGAACACTGTTTACGGATTTGAAAAATACGAAGTTATCTCTTTTCTTACTTCCTGACTACTGGGGTGGAAAGCTGCATTTTTAAAAAGCTAATGAACACTAAACTGCAGCTGGTTGACGAGAGGTAGGGGTTGATAGGTGTCCAAACAGATGGTTTGGGTAGTTGACCACAAAGGATGTGATCACGTGAATAACTAAAAGTGGATTAGAAGACATACAGAGATTTTAAACAGGGTTTTTATCTATTATTCTTATGTATACAGTCTACATTTGTGAACTTCTATTCTTTAAGTGTGCTTCCTAGTTTAAACTTGGGAGTGAATTGATGCTTTCGGTACGTACAATGCCGTACAATGGACTGCAACTAACTGAAACAAACATTTTGAAAATGAGTGAAAAATGGTAATTAAAATCCAATAGATGTTCAAAAATGTTGATGTTTAA
This sequence comes from Thermobia domestica, assembly GCF_964235325.1. Lineage (NCBI taxonomy): Eukaryota > Metazoa > Arthropoda > Insecta > Zygentoma > Lepismatidae > Thermobia > Thermobia domestica. The sequence continues at coordinate 165,029,035 of NC_137468.1, forward strand.
CGAAATAAATGTTTTAAAAACGCAAGTTTTTAAGGTCAATTTTCGTGAATTTTAGGGTCATTTTACAGGAATTTTAGTATGATTTTATAGGTCACTTGTGAGAAAATTTTAGGTCAACAAGATCCGGGCCCTGGTTATGACCATAGATTGCAACCATGCGTTCATGATTATTAGATGGTGCTATACCTTCTGCTAAAAATTCCATCACTGAACGATTCTTGATATTGTATGATTTCGAAGTCATCGCTGGATATCTACTTTCCACACACATTGAAACCGAACGATAAATGCCAGTGCAGTCAGGTTTTGTTTTTATGCTAAAGGAGGATGATGCAGTCGTTTCATCGAATTTCGTCATTCCACTATTATTGTGTTATTTTGTGCAATATAATGAATAATCGTGGATACGTCATTTCAGTTACCAAAGTAGTAATGCTAATGTCACTGGTAGAAATTGCCCATGCTTTAATACATTTATAATTGCGCGTTTTGTTCTAATTTGAGGATACTAAATTCAATGAAACTACCATAGGGACACCGTAGTCTAGTGGTTAGAGCGCTGGACACAAGTCCACGTCGTACCGGGGTCGATTCCCGGCCGGTGCTTCTCAATTTTAGACGTCCACCTGTGGAGTACAGGGGAAGAAGAGAGAAATCTCCGTATTGAACTCATATGTAAATCTCTCTCTTACCACCCCTTTACCTACAGGAATGTTGTATTATCCAAATTTAAAGAAAATCTAAGGATATGCCAAATAAAATAATAGAAATTGCTGAAATTTAGATAAAAGTCGGTAGAGCTAAGATAAAAAAAAATCTTTATATAATTTCTATAATGCCATTCCTGTAAGTGTGAGTTCCTTATTTAAAGTCCTTTAGCCCCTTTCGGACTTTCTTTGATATGTGGACTTACGCATGAATTATCTGCCACCTTGGTTTATCAAAGAATAGGTGTGTGATTATCTTACTAGTTTCGAAGATCTGATATTAAAGAGCATGGAATCCAGCAAGCCTGCAAGAAACAAACAAATTACTCTGGTACTTACCATACCAGCCGAAATTCCGTTAGGGAAGGTGATAACTCCATGTAGTTTAATAAACACTTTTATTTTCAACCCAACACTTAATCACTTAAACCACAGCACTTAATTTATAGTGATATACTATATGCTCACAGTTGAACTAAAATAAATAAAAAAAACTATCTTATGATCTTTTTTATAACTAGTTCATAGTTAATAACATGTATTTGTATCCACTGCACAGTTCATCTTCTTTAATTCCCAGGTAGGTATGTCCGTTACTTCACAGCGTTAATCCCAATTTTAGTGTCTATTCTTTCTTGTTGATAATTTTCTTTTAGGACGGTTTCCGTAGCATCCTAACGTAGATTAAGTCCTTGGTGCCTGATTATAACTTTAAGGCTGGCCACTACTTTTTAACCACTTCAAACTTGGTTTGTGTTGCACTTCGCTCTATATATATATATTTTAGTGGTTTGTTGCTGCATACGTAAGATGAGTGAATTTGTTTTCAGTATTGTCAGATTGGATCTCATAATGCATATAGTCTAGAAAACTGAAACAGTTCATTTAGCTTATTTTGACCACCAATGGTGCAACTTATCGCACTTAATTAAACTCAACTTGAATATAGATATATTCACCTATCTTCCATTGCAACTAACTTTGTTGAATCTAACTATTGTCACACGAGCAGCAACTACACAGACCCGATCTAACCGCCAACTGCCATGTTCTTCTTCAGATTTTCGGTTTTGTAAAAGGGGTTTGACGCACAAAAGTCGTGCTTCGTCTCAAAGCTACTGGCTTTTCAATAGAGATAACCTTTTCTATTGTCTATCTACCTGCTAACGGAACTTTGGAAGAAAGTATGCCGATTTTTATTTACATTGACTTTATACGCAAATAATTCACTTCTTATAGATTGTCACCTCGTTTCGAATCAAGCACTAAAATCTGCATGCTTTGGCCTTTCATTAGATACCAAATATGTTATAGTCCCTTTCTGATATAACCTTAAAATTTTGCATTTAAAATAGGCCGGTTAATATGTTTGTCACCACCTGACATTTTCTTTTCTTATGTTTGTCTAGTCACTGGTGCCTTCTAGCGGAAAGAATTCAAAATGTCGCGGACCACCATAACTCTTCGAAGTTTTCTGCTTCCGGGTGACAATTTTACAAATTATTAATTATAGAATGAAATTAAACATACATCTACTTTACTTACAAGTATATACATATCTTTGCTACCATCTATATATGTGGTATGGAGTTGTCATCCTCTATTAACTTTGTTTGAATCAATTTCTTAGGGTAAGGATTCCCAGTCTCTGTCTGTCCCCAGCAGAAAGCCAAAACTCCACCCTCCAATACCAGATAGTACTTGTTTTTTTCTTTTTCTTTTTTTTTCTCACGGCTGAAAGAAAGTTTTATGATACGATATACGGAAGGACGGAAAAGGTAAAACAAACAATAAGGGTACGCGTAGCTTTCCAAGACATAATTGACTCTTAAACACACTAATTCTTACATATTTTAATTATTATTATTATTTGATATTACAAACTGCTTCATCTGGTAAACCTGGAACGAATTTACAGCCTGTTTTGATAGATTCGCTACGCCAGCTAGAATTCTTGTGAAATCGGTGGTTATCCTTTGATTTTCACACATCTTTGTCCTTCTGTTTTTATACCTATGTGTTAAATTTTGACAATAGACAGATATCCATCTTTCTGTCGCCTTTTCGGTAGTGTTACAACTCAGGGTGTTTTATGGTTTTTTAGTTCTATATAGTATTCTTATAGCTGCTTAACAGAAATAAAACAGTAATTTTTAGTTTCAGCTCACAATATAGTTGGCAAGGCTGACCAAGCATAGGTGACTGACCTTTTGGAGCTTAGCTGTCTTCTACAAGTCTGCTTAAAAAAAAAAAAAAAAAAATCTCTAACTCACTAGAGTCTATCTTTCTGCATACGAAATCCAATATCTATCGTTACATTCTCGATATAAACTTGAATATTACCAATAGTTAGGAAATAAAAATAAATATGATTCTAGGTTCATTAATAATATAAATAATATATGAAAATAAAGAAAACCATTTCTAATTTGATATGCAAATTAATAAAAAAAAGCCTAAATATACTACTATATAAAATTTATTAATAAAAATAATAAAGACTGCGTCTTACACACCCCAGCGTTGTGAGGCAAATTGGGGAGTCATCTGAATAAAAGACGTGACAGCCACTAGGTCTAGAAAGCTCCTAATACGTCTGTTAGAGATGGGACGACGCAGCGCGCTGATCACGTATTCCTCACTAGGTTGAATGTAGTTCAGCCGGTCGCTAACAGATGGCGTTTGAGCAGCTCAGGCCCATAAGGGCTGTCATGCCAGTGGTTAGATTGGTTAGTCCATGGAGTTACGAGAAAACTGATCTCAAAGTTGGGACTCTGAACTATCGCGTATGACAATCATAAAAAAGCCCACGCATGAGTATACATTTCTAATTGTGCTGTTTATACTAATTTAGGGATGCTGAATTCAATGCAAGTATTTTTAAATATATTATATCCATCTATGAGGCCACCACGAGAAAACACCTCAGAGTTGGGATATTTATATTTCTTTAATCCCAAATTTGTCAGTTTTCTAATATAAAAAGCGCAGTTAGAAATTTACCAAAGCGTGGGCACTTTTTTTCCAGTGGTATTAGCATTGTTAGTTCTTTGACAGGTAGACAAAATGCTTCATCTTGTAATCTTTGTGCATCACTTCAAAATAACCAAGCGAAGTAGCTCAAGTGGTAGAGCGTTGACTTCGGATTCGAGAGTCGTGGGTTCGAATCCTGCTGGCGACCATTCTGACGGCTTTTCCATAGTCCTACCAGGCAAATCGTACTTACTAAACAGGCCCTGGCCGATACCGTCCCAAATCCTTTTCATTGTTGTTGTTGTTAGATATTCAGTATATAATGGCCTCTCAGGTGTATCTGGTGATTGTTAAATAATTAAATAAATATAAAACCTTTTCAACTTATCATTATTTAGGCTGGTACTTTTGAAGGAAGCTGTTTATATCAATATATTAATTCTTGTCGAATTTATCCTAATCTAAATGTAATATTGGATGTTTAGTCCTAATGTAATATAACTCAAAATATTTCTTTTCCACTTTGCGATGACGCTTTCCTAATAATTTTGACCTGTTTTTAAGTTGTGCTTAGATATGTCTAGATAAATTTAAAAACAAAATTAAAATATTCATAATTTTTCTTGGATACTTATCAGGGTTGGCTGGTTTAAACCAAGGTGGTTTAAAGCTTGGTTTAAACTAGCTGTTTAAAAAAAAAGTTTAAAACGAAAAACGTTCGTAATGTGTAAGTGTTCGTAAAATCTTGATGAACACACATTTATGGGTTATCACGTTTCACTCCCGTATATCATTCGCTTTATGCTCAGACCTGAATTCCCCATTCATTACTCAAAGAGATTATACTACAAAAGCAACTTTTGTTTTTGTTTTTTTGTATTTATGAATGTTTCTCTTGTAATTTTTTATACTTTGTTATTATTGTTATGCAATTGCAATCAAAGAAAAAATCTAAATATTGTTTCGTTTTAATAATGTTTACTATTGATAAAATACATCGAAATGCCATACTTTTTTTTTGGGGGGGGGGGGGGTCTGTATGAGAGGCATTTATTGAAATCAGAAGTATCTTTGGTATCTATTTATGTATAAATGGGTCAGAGCCGAAGTGGACTCAAATAATTCATATCTTTATTCACTTTTCTTATTGATATGCAAATTAAGTCTTCGTATTTCTTTAACTTGGACTAAATTAGTTCTTCTGTACTCTGCAGTAGTTTGAAATTGTCCATATTAATTCTGTATAATGAATTCATTTGTGCAACTGTTATCTTTTTGTCCTGAAATAACTCTTGACAATTATTATATTAACAACTAGGTAAAGACCAGTACAACGTATTTTTATCAGGAGTCCTTCTTGAGTAAGTCGGCAGACGTATCGCATTTGTGACCAATTAATCCCGATTTGGGGTTCAAATGGAGAACAGTTTCTCTCAGATGTAAGCCGAGAAGCAGTTTGGATTCCGCTTTAAGCTTATGTGACCCTTTCCAGCATAATAACACCAAAGCGAAACAAACTTATTTCTGTTCATATGTGATATAAATATATAGAGCAAATTATTTAAACCAAAAACACTGGATTAAACCAAAATAACCGGGTTTAAACCAAAAAACCCGTTTTTTTTTTCAATAAGAACCATGGTTTCTGCCAACCCTGACACGTATAGAAACACCATAGTTTGGAATGTCTTAGATACGTATTGAAACACCATAGTTTGGAATGCAACGATTATCAGCTATGATATTGAACTATCATTGAACTCTTCTTTTCGTTTCTTTATTCATTTAAAACACATCGTTCCAGAGCAAGTGCCATATAAATACAAGTCAGTAAAAGTAATAAATCATGATCACATGGACAAAAAGGTACGCAGTTAATAATAATAGTGTTATTAATTATTTAGTTTTAACCTATTTTTTTGTGTGAACTTATTTGGTTGTGATGTATGTAATGTATTTAATTATTTTGTTCACAGCCTACGGTGTGAAATGCGCGGTGTATCATGCGGAAAAGAGTATGAAGATTAGAAAACAAGTCCATGAGGATTTTGTTCGAGACAAGATCCAAGTAATAGTGGCGACGATTGCCTTTGGAATGGGAATAGATAAACCTGGTAAAAAAATTTACTGTTATTTTATTATTCATATTATGTATATATTGTTCTAAACGTTAGTTTAAAACATTTCGTTATGTGTATATGGGCAGTGTGTTATCTATTGTGTAAATATGATAAATTAGGACAGAAATTTTAATGTTATTGTTTGAAACCTTTTATTAATGTCGAATTGTCTATTTAACATTACATATCCTGCTTTACTGCTTTAGATGTATCATCATGAGTGATTCATTTTATTAGAGAAACAGATATATCCACGTGTCTTTCACAACCTGTCAATATTACGAAACGCTAGTAAACAAAATAACTTACAAAAGAATCATGTCAAAGGGACCAATGCAAAAGATGGTCCCAGCTGAATCATATCTAAAGTTAATGAAATTTGGTGGGAAGGTTGTACGTTCTATACGATAGTTATATACAAAATTTCATTTACATATCTTCTTTGGTTGCATTGATATGGACTTTCATATGGTCTTCCTAACAGCATTGTGCCGATCATAACTTTCCAAACATTCTGAGAGGCCTTTTTAGCCTTAAGACACAAGGTTCTAAAATTAAATTACATATTTTCCAAAACTTGAAGCATGCTCCATTCAGCCTGGCAAGGGAAATAAGATTGGAGAAGATGAAGTTGAAATATCCCTCTCCTCTCCCCAAATATACTCAAAAAGTTGCATCTACTAGAGTCTGACCAAATTTGCAGGTGCATATCTTTCGATGTAGCTAGACAGTGGCACCTGAATTTAATCCATACATTCGACATCAAAGATGGAAATCATATCTCTAAATTTTGATTGAAATAGTACATTCACAACATAACTATGATGTGTTCAATGTGGGCTCCATGAATTGCACGAAGACTTGTTTTTGCCAACTTTCAAGAGTTATATTTATACTGAGGTATGCTTAAACGGCTAATTAGTAACATATTCTGAGTCAGCGTCAAAAGTTGTCCAAATTTGCAAGAGATTAGGTCTTTGTGTTTACTCGAACTTTAAAAAATGTTGGGAAAATTTAGCAGCTATGCACTTTGCATATGGAGCAGAGATGAATGGCCTCTCTCTGAAAAACCATATCAGCCCAACCGAAGCACATATTCAACTGACATTTGGCACATAGCCATCAAATACATTATAAAACTTTCCCACTGAATTTCATTAACTTCAGAATTGGTCTTATCTCTTTGACGTGGAGTTGAGTTGATTTTAGTTTAGCGTCCCTTTCAGCAGCGAGGCTATATGAGACGTGGACCTACTGATTAACGTGGAATCCGAACCACATGACTCTTTGATGTGGAATGACCCAAATAATACAGAAGATTGCCTACGATAAAAATAATAAACTTTGTAGGACTTACCTAGTTAGTAAATCCTCTTTTTCCACCTCCGAATGATCGCTCGGCTCTCCAACAAACTCCTGCGTAGAATGCCTCGCCATACCTCTTTGGTAACTTTGCGAAGACCCTTCAAGGTAGGGAGGCAGCATTGAGCAAATACTTGTCTGTCTCGTCACTGTATAAGTGAGAGATGTATATACGTGTGTCATACAGAGGGTCCGTGATGTTCTTTTAGGAGTAAGCTGCGTTGGAAGTCACTTCGACGGGTGGCAGTGTCTCGTCAATACCAGAAATTTCTTGGAAAACTTTTCCTTGAACTGCAAAACTCTGATAATCTTATCTAGGTAGAACCGCTTCTCACCCAGTGCGCACATCCACCATGTAGCTTTCTAGCGTTGATGAACCTATCCTGGATGTGGCACTCAGTGAGACGGTGTTCGCGCACTTTGTGACGTGCTTCGAATTAGTTAATTAGTTGTTCTAACAAATTTTCGTAGAGACAGCTTCTCTTGAATATTTTTAGTATATTTATTTTCTTCCTTTTTCTTTTCTTAAAGGTGTAGTACGTATCAATTTTATATTACTTCACTTTCATACAAGGGAAGTGTGTTTGAAACGATGGTGAAAAAGAAGCAGCAAGTTTGTATAAAAATAAAATGGGTTAAAATTTTTGTGTGCTGTATCTTAAGAAACATTCTTATTTAAAATATCCATTGCCTTTACAAAAAATTAACAGAAAGTGACAGGTTAGCTCAGACAGTAAGTTATTATTATTATTATTATTATTATTATTATTATTATTATTATTATTATTATTATTATTATTATTATTTTGTATGTATGTGTTCCGCAAGATCATGCACCAAGGCTAAGGGAGACGGCGATGAGATGAATGATAATGATGAAATGGCGAAAGTAAGATTTTCGATAGAATCCACACACGAAACACATTTCGACAAACACATTTGGAAGCTGGGATCGAACTAGGATCCACGCACCTGAGGTGAAGATTCTACCACTGAGCCACCGTGGTCCCTGAGAGAAAAGCGTCTAACACCAGAAACTGATCAGAGTTCCTTCGTAGCTAAGCGGTTAGCGTACGCGCTTGTGGCGTGGGGGACCCGGATTCGATTCCTGGTGGAGAAGCTCATGTGGTTCGGATTCCACGTTAATCAGTAGGTCCACGTCTCATATAGCCTCGCTGCTGAACAGGACGTTAAACTCAAAATCAACTGAACTCGGTAAGAAACTGATCGTGTCGCTGGTAGTTCTATTGGCAGTCGATATGCTCGGCAAGCGGTGATTGGGGTTCGTGTCTCGTAAGGGACTGTGTAGAGATAGTTTTAAAACGAAAATGAATGTTTAATATTTGTTTAACAAGACTGTTTACAGTGCTGTATTTTGTCTTTTATAGATGTTCGCATCATTATCCATTATGGAGCTCCTCGTGATATCGAGTCTTACTATCAGGAAATTGGAAGGGCAGGACGAGATGGATTACCAGCGGCGTGCATCGTATACTATTCTCCTGCTGATTTTGTAGTGCAAAGGTTCGTATATATAAAAAGAAAATTCGGTTACTTGGTCAGATTCAGCTGCAGTAGTAATTAAAGCAATTAGTGACTATAACATGATATGGTCCCCAAGATTGAATCCTAACTTAATTCATGCTTTTTTTTTTTTTTTTTTTTTTCGAACAAACTCTTAAAAGGGAGTATCAAGTGAATGCATAACACTCATAAAAATAAAATTCACCTGGTGTGTCCTTTCAGTATTTTGTTGCTTATAATTTAAGTAATTTCATTAACACTGCCACCATCCTCACAGAGTACTGAGAAAGAATAGGCTAGGAAATTTAAAATGTTGCAGAAGGTAAATATAAATTTTAAAAAAAATGTCCTGCATGAAAAGTTGAAAATTATCTAAGTGTGTCGAAAACATGAATTAGAAACTTAAATCACACTGAAGCTGTTTATATGATAACTGATGTAATCGATTTTATATGACAGATTCCCCTGTAAGTGCGAATTCAGTTAATATATAGCGAGCGAAAATAAGCACAACTGAATCGGAAATCGAATCCAGGTCTCCGGCTTACCGTTTCGATGCATTAATTACTCTTGAAGAGTGGTAAAATGTGTGACTGTTTAGGGAGAGAACTGGGTAACATAGCGGTTAATATCGGAGGTCCGTGTTTGATTCGTGATCCAGCTGTGCAAAGCATTTTAGTTTACCAGGTTCAACATTTTTCCTCCCTTCATCCAAATTTCCCTTCTGTACAATGAGTACCGAAACTTTCGTGATCCAACTTAGTGTTTTTGAGAGAAGTAAGAGTTAATGAAGTTGCCTTAATTGTAGGTGACGGAATATATTGATAGAATACAAATAAGTGAGTTCTAAAATATGTGTTTCTTTGATACCGTATCATAGTAATATGACTACCACGCTCGAGAATAGACATTGTTTTCATTTTCAGGGTCAGTATGAAGAGACCAGGTAGAGGAATTGCACATATATATTGTCAGGAGTGGGCTCATGGATTGTCCAGTCAATTGTTGGCCTGAAGACTGACTGTGATTAGTCGGTGGCTGGTGCTTTCTGATTGGCTGGTGGGTTGTCCATTCAGTTGTTGGCCCAATAATAGGCTGTGAGTAGTTGTTGCTTAATGCTTTCTGATTAGGGAAATTCATGTGTTGTTAAGTTGATAGGCAACACGTCTATTGAGATAGCTTCTTTCAAAATTGCTATTGTTTCTTTTATTTTCCTATCCGAATATCCTGAGCTTCTTGTAAGTATAGTGAATTCGGAAAATGAGATGGCATACCCTTCCTTTATACAGTGTTTTGCCTGTCCCGATTTGTCTGTTTGCAGGCTTTTTATATAGTTTGCGTGTTGCTTGTAGCGAACTTCAATGGTGCATCCAGTTTGTCCAATGTAAGTTTTCCAACAATGACACGGAAGACGGTAAACTGGAGTTCTGAGTCCTAAGCTATCTTTCGCTGGACGTAAAAGGGCTCTGAGTTTGTGAATTGTTTTTATTCCTTGTTTGGAGAAGATCTTGTTCAGTTTCCCTGACAAGTTACCGGTATACGGAAGGCAAGTGATTCCTCTTGTTCCTTCTTTCGGTATAGGTATCTTATAGCTTGGATTGAATGCGGCCCTTATCAGGATCATCCGTATGTCTTATCAAGGTATAGTCATTTTGTAAAGTGGCCTGTAGATGCTAAAGTTCAGATTGCAGGCTGTCTTCATCGAAGATGGCAAGGGCTCTGTGTATCAGTGTGTTAATATTCCTACTCGTTGAGATGTGTACTGAAAGCTGCTAGCATTGAGATAAAGATTGGTGTGTGTAGGGTTCCTGTAGACGCTATGTCCCAGGCTTCTGTCTATAGAGCACACAAGGCCGTATATAGCTTGCCGTAAACCCTTTTCAGCCTTTACGTTAACATATCAACACGGTGTAAAGAACTACAAAATAAGTGTCTTTCGAATTTTTGTCACTGCTTTGACCCCTATGATGTATATATCTTTCAAAGGAAACCAAGATAATGCATCACCTTCCACACTTTCCTTTATACTGTAATGTACCATTACAGTTAATGGAATTTTTGCTTGGAGGGTCCAATACTTTTTCAACGCACTGTACTACGTGAGTTTTCAAAATATAACTTCGATCCGTGTAGTATATTCATTCGTCGTTTATTCAAACCAAAATTAATGTGGAACCTTTAAACAATTTAGTAGTATTCGTATTTTGGGGAATAATATCTTTATTTATACATTATTTTATTATTAATCTCATATATGGACATTTCAGATGGATGAATATTTAAATTCTCATCTTAGTGCTATACGAAAACATAGGCCCACAATTGGACAGAAATTCTTGAAATTATCTACCAATCTGATTTTTGACAGAATAATTTAGACCCCCTTCGTCCCTCTGAGATGCCCATATCCTCCCAAGATCCGGTTTTATCCCGTTTTGACTATTTTTCATTCACTTTAAAATTTTTCACCGCCAAAACACTTGATCCTGATTGAACTATTTTCTGACGCTCTGATATCAAGGCGCGAGAATGATTATTCTAGAACCAGAAACGAACCGAGCCACAACACGCTACATCGGCTCTTCCAAATTTTGGGATTTCTCGATAAAAAGGCAGTAACAGCAGGTAACAGTAGCACTATTTAAGATATAAATAAGTTGGAAGCAAACAGGGAGCCAAAGACAGTAAAAATTTAGCAGTAAATTCATCAAAACAGTGAAATATAGACGTTAGCTCCGAAGACACCATGTTGATGATATGAACAGTGATGGACAGGATGCATCATAGTATGTGATATTGAAGTTCAGGTTTTGTGATCAGAACGTTTAAAATCTCATTTTTTTTACCCCTCCCAAGATTCAGTTTAGGGTTACATGAAACCTGTCCAAATATAGCTTGTGTCTGTGTACGTAGGAAGCGTGACTTTTTTTTTTTTTTTTTTTTTTTTGTTAATAATCACTAACATGGCGGTGTCCAATTTTGTAGTAGTTAGGGTAATTTTCATTATGGTAGCGTAAGCGTAAACAAGGGGCTCTCATTTTTTTCGGAATTGATTAAGCTTCCAACCAAAATGGGTTAAACGATTTTTTATTAGGATTCTTTTCCCTTCAGGAAAGGGACCCTCACAATTAGCAGTTTTGATATGTCCTTTCAAAGGCATTAACAGTAATTTGAAAACATGATTTAGTTTGCAGAAGGGCTACTTGGCTCTGATCATTTCGTCTCCTCTTTTCAATTCATAGAGCCGATTGATGAAACTAAATAATCTTATTTGATTCATATATAGTCTAGTGGTGTGATAATATGTATTAGCATGTATAGTTATATGTATCAGTAGTTACTTTCTTGGGTATGTGGTGTGTAATGTGTATGTGTTCAAGTGAGTAGTGTAGATTTTAGGATTAAAGTGCGAGTGAAAGTATGAAATGTTTATTGATGGACAGTGTATTGTTGTTTGTTCATTTATCTTTTTGGTCCGTCACAACAAATACGTCACTCCATAGCGAGGAATTTCATAGTAGATCGTACCGTAATCTTATAGTACATGGCTTATAATTAACAAAATAGTGCAAAGATTATTCAGTTGTGCACAGGCTGTTTTCAGACTACTAGCGCCATCGCGTCTAAATTTAGTATTCGTCGCTAATGTCCTATTATATAAATACTTAGTGACCTGGTTTATACGAAAATGACCCTTCTTTTATAATAAATTACGAGTAAACATTGGCTTAGGCCCTTACGAATAGGTAATTAGACAAATTGACTTGTAATTGAACATTCCTGAAAAGCACGATCGTTTATATATCCTAGTAACTAAAATATTAATCATAATAATCTTCGCGTTTCTACTTAACTTGAAATTTGTCTATATGGTGTTTAAGGCAGGTCGGCGTAATCCCAATTTATTACCAAATCGATCCTCAGACTAGTAAACTGAAATATATATATATATATATATATATATATATATATATATATATATATATATATATATACACCCTCCATTCCAAAAGAAACCGAACTTTTGAAAACAAATAGTACCACTAGTGCCATCTGTTGTAATATTTTACCGGTAGATGGCGTAGTCCCTCATTGACAACTGGTATAAATGCCATGACATTTGGATGCGCGGCAACAAAGTTATTGCGTTTCAACTGTCAGTGTGTTGTGTACATCGGTCGGAAAATGAGTTTCAAACAACGAGCTGCAATTGAGTTTTGTATTAAACTGGGTAAAACTTTTAGTGAAACGCACCAAATGCTACAAAATGCATATGGTGATGAGTGTCTATCCCGTACGCAAGTTTACGAGTGGTTCAGGCGATTCAAATCGGGTAGAGAGACGCTGGATGATGACGAAAGGTCAGGCCGTCCCAGAACCGGATTATCGGAAGAAAACATCGAAAAAGTGCGTGAATACATCAAACATAACAAAAAATCGTCACAGACAGTCACTAGAGTTTTTTACTTGGGCGTCATGAAGCCTTTGCTGGCAAGAATTCGTCGTATTCGTCCCGAATATCGCGAAATCGGCAGTTGGACTCTTTTGGACGATAATACACCATCACATCGATCGCGACTTGTAACTGAATTTTTGGTCAAAAATCACATTATTCAGTTGCATCATCCGCCCTGTTCACCAGATCTCGCTCCGTGCGATTTCTATCTGTTCCCGAAACTGCATTTGGCGATGAAAGGAAAGTGGCACGCATCGATTGATGCCATTGAGAAGGCGACGACCGCCATCCTAAAGACCATTCCAATAAAGGACATGGAGAAGTCGTTTGACAACTTGTTGGAGCGTGCAAATATGTGTATCGATGCAGAAGGGGAATACATTGATTAATAAAAATGATTTGTTCCAAAATGTACATTGCTTTTTTGTTTTTTTAAAAAGTTCGGTTTCTTTTGGAATGGAGGGTGTATATACTATATATAAAACTACATGAGCTGACATAAATTATTGAGCACTTCCTGTAGGGCTACAATGATTAAATTGGCATGGTTGTAGTCTTCCGGAACTAACCCACAGGAAAATTGCCAAAAGTGAATATTTTTAATTTTTAGGAGGTCTAAAGAGGGGATTAAAAATTCCCCCATGTTATTTAAATGGACCTTTTTTTTTTGACCTATAATCACATATTTTAGGTACTTGTAATTGGAATAAAAACTTGAAATTTGGTATGCTTGTACGTTTTCGTTAGCGTTACCTAAGTGAATCATCAGAAATAAAAATTTTCAATAGTAGAGTGGTTTTATGGGGAACTGAAAAATCTTTCCCATGTTATTTATATGGGACGTCTTCTACACCCCAAAATGTTTAGGTACTTCCAGCAGGATTAGAATGACGATTTTTGACATGATTGTAGCCTTCCGGGACTAACCCACAGGAAAATTGCCAAAAGTAAATATTTTTAATTTTTAGGAATCTAAAGGGGGATGAAAAAATCCCCATGCTATTTAAATGGGCGTTTTCTTGGGATACAATTTTTTTTTAGATAGTTGAAATAGGAAAAAAAAAAAACCTTGAAATTTGGTAGAATTGCGGATTTAAGAGGTGTGAGGCCGTAGGCCGGGTAAATGTTAGGGTCAGGGGGCGAAACCCCCAGCTGTGCCAAATTCAGGAAATGTAATTAAAGAGCAAATGCACAAAATTCACTCTTGATGCAAAGGTTCTTATCTAAGAGATGCGAGGCCGTAGGCCGAGCAAACACAGGGGCCTGTGGGCGGAGCCCCCAGCTAGCCAAAGGCTAGTCCTATTATAAAATTACATTTAATCCCATCCCTCCTGTACAAATCCTGAAACTCAACCAGTGTTTTCAGCTTGATAAATCGTGCTCTCATCGACGAAGATCCTTCTGGACTTGAGAAATTCTCGTTCTTAGTTTTTTTTTTCTTTCTTGAGTTGTGCGAATCTACAGTTAAATGTAAGTATTTCATGATATAAGGCGTTAATATTTCAAACCTGGTCAAGAAACTAGCAAATCAAATGAAATGACCAAAGAAGGAAAGTAGTTGCAGTAAAGGTAGAGACGAAATTTTGTGATTTGTAATCCAAAAGTGGATGAAATATACTGACAGTATATCTATAGACACAATAAGTGTCGAGTGCAATTAGTAACTTAATTTCATGTATGCGTACAGAAAATAAAATAAACTGAAAGATTTGGACACCATTTAAGGGTGCTTTAATATTCAGTGTAATACTAACGTTCATTGCTAACTACGAAATAGGACTCGCTAAAATTTACTTAAAATCTTCATATGTGATAAAGGACTCATTTGAATCCTAATATAAAGTTTTTTTTCCTTTGTTCGTCATCCAGTCATGATTTTGTAAAATATAAATACCTTTTTATTTTTATTTATTTTTTTCTTTCTCTGTTAATTCATATTAAATGTTCAAACAATTTAAGCAGATATATGTATATCCAAATATAAAATGTTCCTTTTAATCTTTCTGTTTATATATATATATATATATATATATATATATATATATAGATAGATAGATAGATAGATAGATATCGATTGCATGTCATAAGAATTTGTGTCTTATTCTAGAATAGATGTAATAAATGTTTACAAAATTGTAGTTAGATGGTTTCTATTACATTATTTTTATTCATGTCGATATACTGTCCAGTATGTATGTGAGTGTGCGTGAATGAATGACAAATTTTAGATTTTAAGTGGTAGCTTTAATATTGATTTACGTTGATAGTGTCTGTAATATATATGTAATAATATACTGATGCATGACAGAGGTTATAAAAGATAGCTAATTCAAAAGTACTCAAAATCGGCTCTATGAGGAAAGCCAAAACAAAATGATGAGCCAAAATAACAACAGTCCTTTCAGGAATCTCAAAACTTCTACTTGTGGAAGACATATACATTACTCTCTTTTTCTAACCGATTCAAATGTGTGATTGATCATCGCTATGGGAATTCAGATACTGAGTAAAGATTATGCAATGTTTGGGAGTAACAAACTATTTAGTAAAACTTTCTCGTCACCCGGGCTGGGTAGGAGAAACTCCCACTTGCGTAGTTGCCTGGATCCAGGTCAGGATCGTATGGGGGAACATGTCTGGCTTCTGGATCACTTCAGCATTGATCCTCAAGTAATAACAGTTGGATATGAATTACCTCTTAATAACTATTCGAGTTCCTTCACCATATTCCCATATTTATCCAATAATTCTTTCTCCTCTAACATCCTCTACCTTTCTTCTTTTTCTCCTTTCCTCATTCTTCTCTCCTACCTTCTTTTTCTTTCTCACTCTTTCTTTCCCTAGTTCTAAAAAACTGAAGAGGGGTCGTGACTGGGAGTTATCGCTATTGACAGGGTCATAAAATTGCTTTAATGTTTCTTCGGTAGTCCGATACCAGTTAGTCATCCCAAAAACAACCATCTGTAGTTAGAATATTCTAAAAGTCCATTTATTTTAATTTTACATATTTTTTGGCTAAATTACTAAATTCCAAAAGATTTCTATATTAATTCAAAAGTATAGCGACTACAACATTCCCCACTCACGACGTCCTATTTTAATACTATGTAATATCTATTTAAAATTGTATTTTTTATGTCCCTTTTAAGAATTATAATTTGACGTACCATCTGCAGGTGGTAAAATTATCATTTTAAAATAATTGATCCATAGTAGATATTTACTCAAATCTGAGGTTTACGAAACTTTTGACTGCTGCTGTACTTCATTCAGTATGTGTATTTATTTGAATAATTTATTTTCAGACATTTTCTGTCAAGTGTGAAGAAGGAATCATTTAAGCAACACAGAGAGCATATGATATTCAAATGTCAAAAATATTTGCAGTCTGTGGAATGTAGGAGAAAAATTTTGCTTTCTCATTTTGAAGGGAAACCTATAACTCTACCACCAAGAACCAAAGGAGTGTGCTGTGACAATTGTAGCAGGTACGTACTGTTATTGTTTGTTTTCCATTGTTTCATTTTTGGATGAATATCTTCGTAAAACGAATTGGTAACGAGTATACTTCTAATGTCTGTTTTAGATTTATTGGGTTTCTCACTGCAGATTTTTTGAATTTCAGATTTGTGGCTATTTCATGAGCGATATAACGTTTTGTTCAAAGAAAAAATCTGTTATCCAAACATCTACAAAAGCTTATTACCACAAATGGTGTCAGTACACTACTTTTCGCTTCTTATAACTAGTAAAGTCTCACTTCTAGAGGAGGCACATGCTGAAGAAATTTTTCATTGTGATCTAAGAGTTAAATGTAATAGAACCGATTTTTAAAGATATTTTTCACTTACCTCCTTCAGTGAAGGAAAATTGCCGATGTTTACTGCTTTTGAACATTGTTACCTTATTTAGAATTTCTCACAAATAATGGGAACGACAAAGAATGGTCATAAGGGGTACCGGACCTTGATACATACGAGAAGCTTTAGAATTTTCTTTTTCCCCTACCAGATTCTGGAATCTTCATACCTGTAGAAGAAATCTTGTAGCAGAAACCGTTTCCTTACTGTACTGATGACTTTCTCACTGTCATGGAAGGTTGTCCCTGCTGCGTTTCCTTCGTCTCTTGCAAAGCGTAACAACATTTGGTACCTACAATATGCTGTTCTCAAAATTTAATATATTGCTAAAAAAAAATTACTTTCTTTTTATTGTTATTTTTAATACAACAAATGAAGAAAGCCTTTAGTGAGTTGATGAAGGCCGAAATTAAAGTAAATAATCGTTTGGCAGAGAATTGATTAACACATTAGTACAATAAATCGTGAATTCGGGTTCTATTCCTGCACCGCTATAACCTAGTTAGATATTTCCACTTCGAGTATTTCATTGTATATTACATCTAGAGATTTAGGTACTAAGTAAATTGTTTCTTATATTTCTCTATACACATATAAATATTTCAGCAACTACAGGTAATCACTCAGGAGCTACTTGAAACGTTAAGCGAAGCAGACTAAATTCGAGTCTCTTAAGGACGGAGTGGGAAAGAAATAATGATTTTTTTAAAATAAAAGTAATTTTTTGTTAATTTTTTTATCTGTCATTTTTTTATATATATAACTCAAGTGTTCCTTTTATAAATGAATCTCAAACTGATAAGAGAAATTACTGGAAAATGTTAATGTTAAAGTTAAATTTATTCTTTGTTTGATTTAATTTTTATTTATTTATCTATTAATTTATTTACCTGTATTTATTTGTATATTTGTAACTGTCATTTCGTTCAGGTCAGAATAAAAAAGGGTCAGGAATACACAAAGGATTCTGTCACGGATTCATTTGAAACTATTATCTAGATTCCTGGTACTTACTCGGCGTAAGTGAGGAAAAAACTTTAAAAATTTCGTTAGTGATATTGGCTGGCCGCAGAATTCAAATCTGTGGCCTTTCGAATTTGAAGTCAACGCCCTACCAACTAGGTTGCTGCCGATCAGCAAGGGTGCTAAATGTAATAGTGTAAAAACTACTAAGATGCCTGAAAAAGACGCTAAACTGTGGTCATAATCTGCTAGAGAACAATTTGACTCTCAGTAGCTCAATTATAAGTTTAATAATAATAATAATAATAATAATAATAATAATAATAATAATAATAATAATAATAATAATGATTCAGTGATTTGCATGTGGTAAGCGTGCGAGCCTTCGGTGCGTGAGCCCTGGACTTGGATTCCCTGAGAGGAAGCACACATTTTCGACACTGACAGCATCGTGAGGTGATTGGTGTTGTCAGGATTAGTTGAATCGAAATAGCTCTCAAAACCCAGTAGTTACGGTGGTGAGATTATGGATATGCTGATCACACATACCTAAGTTAAAAATTGCCAGCTGGCCAACTTAAGTTTTCTTTCGAGATTTCCTGCCGTGGAAATGGAATTATTATTACAAGAACTAGGGCTACTATTGTTCATTTAAAGTTATAAAAGCGTTGTTGATCGTGATGAACATCCACCCACTTCTGTTTGCTGCCGTACAAAGTTACAAAATGCCAGCGCAGTGAAGTCACAGAATCTTGATGGCTCTTCAGCTCATTACCTACATTTGCTAACAAAGTACGTGGTGATTCAAGGTGTGAAATATTTTAGAAATAATCATTTTGCATGTAGTAAATATCACGAAGAGAAGGGTCAGTCTTCAACTGCCTTTCCTGGGTTTGCTAGAGTACTGTAGTTGACTGTTTGGATTCACGTATGAAGAATTGATCAATGTTAATGAAAATATATGGAAAAAATATCACATATCGATGATATTTGTACAGCAAAAAGTAAGAAATACATAAAGGATATGCGTTTTTTTTTTAAATCCACATATACCAAGTACAAAGAAACTACGTAACAGTAGCAGGTGTAGTGCACATATAGATGAATACTGAAGACTGTCGTGCATGATATATTTAAGATAGAGAGAGAGAAAAGGTAATTGTCAAAGAGACATAAACATTCTTTAAGTCTGGCCCAGTTCTTGACTTATATACTGGATCCAAGGGTGCAAGAGTACAGCATTACTGCGAAAGAGTATCATTGCAGTATGGAGTTTATTGATTGGTCATATATGTAGTTCTACTTTCTTCTTACCTATATTAGCGAAGTTTGAAAGTAAAACTAGATCATTTTGAAGCCTCATGTTTTCCTATCAAATACTGCAAAGTTCTTGCCGTTGAAGGATGAAAATCGCAAGTAAAGTTGATTGATTATAGCGTGCTGCAAGCAGTTCTCCAGCTTCTAACCGCGTCTGATTTATCAGTGGAACAGGAAGATTTTTTTCTCCTCTTTCGTTGCAGTTCATTCGAAAGTAAGAAATCGATTAGGAACAGAAAGATGTCTATTTTTTTTTAAAACAAATGAATAAAAGTTGAGTTATGCATCCAATAAAGAATATAACAGTACTAACATTAAACGATCACAGAAATCTTATAGTCTGTACTAAATGCTAGTATAATTTATATGGAAGAAAATCTTTCGGTATAAATCTTGTAATACTAGTAAAAGAACATAAACGACATTTCTCTTACTTTTACTTCAAAGAAATAATTTCGAAATTTGATTGAAATCAATGATTTTTATTTTTAGAAAATCTAGCGTTTTAGATCTTAAAATTAAATCAAATCACTCTGATTGAGATATCTTGTTTTATAAAGGTAGAAAGTAGTTGCCTTCAGTAACAATGCACTTACATAGTTTCTCTTCCTACAAGCCAAAATCCTGCTGGTGAAAAACCTGCATTATTTCAATTTGAATTTTGTCTTCTAAATTGCATGAATATATTCCTTGTATCATTTTGGGAACTAATCTTGTCTTCGATAACCAGACGCAAATGAAAAGTTTCTACTTCTCAAATCTTTTATTTATACATGCTTCATGTAATTTAAAATGACATTTCACTTGCTTTTCACATTTATCCGCGTTTACTCCTTAAAAAATTGGTTTATTTCGGAAGGTTGGAGGAAAGCACGCTTAATGTTTGTGATTTAATAACTCTTGAACCACGAGACCAATCTCGATCAAATTTTCAACTTCGATGAGGTTCGGGCTTGCAATGATTCTTATTTTGCTTTGACTGTACAACTTAGGGGAAGGGGAGGGGGAAATATTTAAAAATGATCTAAAATGACCGATATTAGTATCGAATCATAGTTTCCGGGGTCGCTGAGATAAACAGTGATACTTCGATGCTGTTTAAATCAAAATTCAGCCCCGCAGCTTGGGGGTGGGGAGGGAGTGATATATATATATATATATATATATATATATATATATATATATAATCGAAAATGACTGGTATTAGTGTCGAATGCATAGTCTTGGAAGTCGCTGATATAAACAGTGACACTTCAATGCAGTTTAAATCCAAATTCAACCCTTTATGTCCAGAATGAAACGTATGTATTCTTTCCATACGAAGAACGGGTATTCTGCTCGTAAGATAAATAAAATAAAACATATATATATAATATGGTGATGGCTATATCATATAGTATAGATAAACAGTAATTTATGTTACGAGTTACAAAGGAATTGGTAAACATGAATAACACTAGAAAAATTCGTTTGTGCACTAATATAGACTAACATAGATGTCTAGTTTGCAAGGTAGAACGAGTAGGGTTCAGAGGTCCGGTAGCTCAGTGATTCCCTGAATCAAAAATTTCAGATAAGAGTATTGGGAGAATAGTATCTGAAACAAAAGTATGCGACACTCACACACAGAAAGGATTTAACAGTGTCATTGATTATTTAGGACTCAGTTGAGACTAAATGTATCTGTTGTGAGGAAATACATTCAAAGTACTTGTATGGGTAAAGCTCACACACAGAAAATTGCAATTGCAATATCGTCTACGTAGTCTACCACTTCTTTGCTTTTTTTTTTTTTTTTTTGTCTACATTATCTAATGCCTTTAAGCACAGATTTGTTACACAATATATCACATAGTTGGTGCACATATGAAGTTCTGTGGATATCCTTTTGTACTATTACTAGTTACTTGCGTGTTTGATGCAATGTAGGTTACTCTTCAGTCTCTACAATATTCTTTCATAATCTCATAAAGAGAGCTTGGAATTTGCAGTGCTTGTAACTGCTTAAATAAGGATGGCGACCATAAATTTTCGAAGGTTCCACTGATATCCACATATTTGGTATTTCTCAATTTTGCCTTGTTTAATTAGGTATAGTTGCCTTTTTTATTGCTGTTTTGTGTATATTTATTTTTTTCTAAAACTTTGTTGCAGTTAATCGTTTTCTGTCCTTCTATTTTTGATGATTTGGTTATTAATGTTCTTTTAAACAGTTTACGTATTATGTTTAATAGGCACAAAGACTATGATTCAGAATCTTCATTTTTGCTTATATATATATGGGTGTGGGTGTGTAAGTAAGTAAGTAAGCTTGTTTGTTGGTTACTTTCTCAATTTTTTGATCGTCTTTTGATAAAATTTTCATTTATGTACTCATGTTTTTCTGTACTTCGCTCTCATTTCCTGGATCGTCCTGTGGTAAGAGTCTTTCAACAAAGTATTTTATTGTGGTTTCTTATCCTTTGGTAAAACTTCCATCTCCTTTTCTTAAAATAGAAAGAGTTGCAGGTTTGTTTACTTTCTCGCGTTTTATTTTGTATGGTTCATTCCATTTGTCCAGTCATATTATTATTCAAATACGATTTCGAGCTATTTTCTTTCACTTCCTGTACCTTCTTTTGATATTCTTCTTTCAGTTCTTTGTATTTCCATGTATTTCCTTAATCTTGATTGTTTTAACTGTTGTTTCCACAGAGTTTTCTCACTCTTCTTGTTTTCGAATTTAGATTTTGCAACTCTCCATTCCAGAATTTTTTTTTTTTTAAATAAATGCTTTTATTTTAGTTGAATTTCCTTACAGTTACCACGTTACTGAATGGAACCAATATAAACTTACAATTGTACTCTCATCTTTTACTTATTTCTACTAGTTATAGTAAAAGTACACGTTACAGTGTTTCCTTTCTTCGTATAATATTATTACCATCGTTGATCAATCGATCCACTAAATATAAGTAGTTATAACTGCTACTAAAGGAAATCAAACTGATGTTAATCAACCATTGAATAGAAAACCTGAAGAACGATAAACATTCTTGTCTCAAATCCAAAATACTAACGCTTCTCAGCATTACGTAATATCCCCATATATATATATATATATATATATATTATCACCTTAATATCCAACAACTTCTCAATTAGATTTACAGAGTAAGATAAGTATACACTTCCGTATAATTTCAGTTATACAATAGATCTTAATTTCTTGTATTATTGTATTATTTCTTATTTGTTTTCAGACCTCCGCAGCGCTCTCAGAAAGAGCAATTTCATGGCCAGTTACCAGATGGAACATTCGATTTTACAGAAGACGCTGTTCTTTTGATGAAAGGTATTCAAGCTCTTGGTGGGAAGTACGGTCTGCAAATTCCAATCCTCTTCCTTCGTGGATCGAAAAGCAACAAAATTCGAGAAAATCTATTGAAGCACGAATTGCATGGAAAAGGGAAGGAAAAGCCGGAGGAGTGGTGGAAAGGATTAGGTAAAGTATATTTTATCTATCGTAAGGGAACTGTGCTCGTATTAATTCTAATATTAGTGCACATATATTTATGTGGATGATACTCGGTGCTGCATGACAATAAGTGTCAAACTCCTGTGCATTTATTAGAAATAACTGCAGTGAAAACCGATGTGCTGATTTGCCCATCATTCAACTAAATACGCCGTAGTCAGTCTTAGTCGTTTATGAGCTGTAAAGACAGAGAGCTGAGTTCAGCATAAGAACAAAAGAGTTACAGATTTGTATGAAAACGAGAAATTGAGGAAAAATTTTCCTGAAAACAAGAAATTGAGGAAAAATTTTCCTGAAAACAAGAAATTGAGGAAAAATTTTCTATTTCTGTATTGGCATTTTCAAAGACAATAGCTAGTCGTAACATTAATACTGATAAAACATTGAAAGTGAATTATTATGAAAGTGTTAAAGATATATCCTTATTGGATAGGGTACTTAAAAGTCTAACGAACACACAGCACCAATTATTTTTCAAAATGGCCGCCTTTGGCCTTCACAGTCCTTAAGTCTCTGTGATCATTATAGTATAGTATCTATAGTATTACGCACTGTCTCTATAGGGAAATCCGCTACTACCTTCACCAGGGAACGTTTCAGATTGTCAATATTGGCATATCTCTTACAGACCATGCCGTCAAGCACTGACCACAACTTGTAGTCCAACGGGTTGAGGTCATCTGCCACCAGGCCAATAGTGTGGAGCAATGAAGTCCGAGACATTTCTCCAGAACCACTCCTGGGTAGAATGTGCCTTGTGGGTTGGTGCGGAATCCTGTTGGGAAGTCCAATATTGGTTCCTGAACAAAATGTCACTCAAAGGCTTCACAACAAGAGTTCAAAACATTATTTTCGTACACTCTGGCTGACATTTTCACCCCTTTTCCACAAAATTCAGCTTTGTGGTGCCATCATACGCCACTCCCCACCAAACCATGACTGAGGCCGGATGATGACCCCTCTGAATCTTCGGGGTTTCTTCCAAGCTTCTTGGGAAGTTGAAGCATACACGGTCATTTTGTCGATTGAAAGCTTCCTCAATGTTGAGTATCTTTTCATCTGTGAAAAGAATTCTCCTGTGCCCATTGTTTGCGTAACGCTGCAATAGGCGTTTTGCTTTTATCACCCTTTGCTCTTTTAGACGTACATTGAGAAAGTGACTTACTTCGCCAGTAAGCCTTCAACTCCAGGTCACTTCTTTACGCACGAGACATTGACATTTTGGAAATGATCAGCTCACGAGAAAGCACTGACTGCTTTGGTACAGGATTTCTCCGAATGCAGGCCGCCATTACTTGGAATAACTTTTTGCATCTTAGGCTGCGTGGGCGGCCTTGCCTTGGGCGATCGTCAACTGTCCCAGTCTCTGTGAATCGCTTGATGGACCGATCCACGAAAGATTTGCTAATATTCAACTTTTTAAGTGTTGTGAATATCACGGGGGCTGATTGACCCACTATATGAAGAGCTCTTACTGCCACAGGATTTTCGTAATCGCCCCACTCCATAGCTACACTTTCACGAACACACTTTCTCTATGACAGCTCAACTCACAAGGCCTACTCCACCCTCTTGCTTAGGCGGGTTGACCGCGATCTTGAAAACCGTTTGTACACCCTGCCTCAGAGTTTATGTCTATTTATGATATGACTATATTAGTAATTTTGTGATTTAAGCAAGGGATATATTTTTTTCCTCCACTTCCTTTGTCTTTGCCAAATATTTTGATCTTATCGGCAGACGCAACTGCCCATTCTGGGAAATCTCTCTCCTATTTTTTCAGATCTCTTTCTCTTCCTATGTTATCCTTCCCTATTTAGGTACGGGGTGGGCCTTTTGGACCTGAGTTCTGGCTAACCATTTCAGGTCTGTTTTCTTCTCTTCTTTTTTTCTTTCTTTGTTAACCATAACTGAAAGAAATAAGATTTAATAGTGCATGATCTACAAATCACACAAACATAATAAATAACATACATACAAAAAATATAACATTCACAAATCACATGTTAACTAATAATAAAACATTATTAAAAGAAAGATCTTTTAAATTATTACATTGATTCTTTCAATTTCAAGGGGGCGCGGTGGCTCAGTGGTAGAGCATTCACCTCCGGTGCTTGGGGTCCCTGGTTCGATCCCAGCTTGCGCCGTGTGGACTTTGTGGTGGACAAACACCGTGCTCGGAGGTTTTCTCGGGGTTCTCCCGTTTCCTCCCACTTTCTTCATTCCACCATTTCATTCATTTCTCATCATCACCGTCTCCTTTAGCCTAACCGGCATAACCGTGGGACGTAAAACTTAAAAATTTCATTTCATTTTCTTTCAATTTCACCTGTGTGTTAGTTTATTTATTTGAATATATTTAATTTCCCTCCTGTGTTGAAACATTTGACGATTATTATTTATTTTTATACTTGTTTTTACTTATAAAACTTATTTGGTTTCTCACCTGTTTTAGATTAATCAATAAAATTTTTGTTACTTATGAAACCCATTTGGTTTCACCTGTATTATAGTTTGTAAGTCAATGACTTAATATTTATTTTCTTGTCGTTCCTCCGTACCGTTTCTATTTACTATAGTTTGTTCTGTTAAAATTGGACTTCCGATCCTGTTGCTACTAACTGAGTGGTCCTCCACTAATTTCGGGGTTGTTGACTTTAACTCTTCATTTCAAAATAATACACTAGACACATACACACTACACTGGACTAACCACGAACACAAAACACTATATGCAACTTGAGTACCATTATTATTATACAACTTTCTGTTCATTATGGAACGTTCCAATTATTTCACTTAATTATGTCTTCTTCGCGCTAGATCTAGACTTATTAGTGCTTAATTTATTTCTGATATTTTAGTGCAAATTTTGTTTAAGCCTTTTCTATAGTCCTCTTTACGTATCAGTTCTATTATTCCGTGTTCTTCCTGAATATTCCGTAGATTGACTCTTAAATCTTGATCTTCCTCTGGTAAGATCACATTCTGGCAGTAAAAAACCAAGTGATCCGGATTTTGAATCTCTCCACAATCGCATTTGTCGGAGTCTAATAAGCCAATTTTTGTAAAAGTTGTGCGATAAGGTCAGTGTCCTGACAGGAACTGTATTGTATGTCTGTTTAGCTCAAGACCTCCTAGTTTTAATCTTTGTTTTATATTTGGGAATATTTCGTAGACTCTTCTGGCTTTCGTACTATTATTCCAATTCTCTTGCCATTTTTCTTTTAAAATTCTCTCTAAGTCGTCACGTGTTAAAATTAAAACGTTACTCTTCCCATTTTATCGTTATCACCTTTTTTCAACTAATATCTACCAACGGATCTTAAAATTGCTAAATGCAATGGTTCGATACTTAAGATTATCTTTAAGGCTTCTACCAGTGTAGCTGCCATGTAGCTGCCAATGCTACTGTCATACGTAATAAAACTGCTCTTTGAGCACTGTCAATTCTTTGATGGCTCTTAATATTTTGCGTTAGTCTATGTCCCCAAGCGCTTGATCCGTACGAAGCGATTGCCACAAAAAATCATCTTATAGTATAACTAGCAATGTCTAGCGGAAAGTTTATATTCTTTCGCCATTATGTAAAATATCTTGTTTGCTACACTAATTACTTCTTCTTTTTGACGTTGGAGGTGTGTTTCAAACTTAAAGGCCTCGTCCAACCATACTTCTAGGTATTTAAAGACCTCAACCCTTGAAATTGATTTTGAATCAATCTTGATTGTCGGATTCCTCTTTATTCTTTCACATGCCAAGATATATTTAGTTTTCTCAAAAGAAATGCTCAATTTAACTGACTTGCACCAATCAGGTAAATTATTCATTACTGTTTTTGCCTTATTTTCTATTTCCGCTCTTGTTCTTGCATTCACAACTATGGCGAGGTCATCGGCATATGCTACCACTCCTGCTGTTTCTTGTAAATTATTTAGTCTCTCGAGACCCGGCTGTAGTAATATATCCCACAATAGAGGGCCTAGGACAGAGCCCTGTGGACATCCTTTCGTAATTTTCTTTTCTATTTTTAATCCTTGCACTGTATATAATACTACTCTGTTTGTACAATAATTTTTTATTATTTTCAAAATATTATTATTTATATTCAAACTTCTTAATTCTTTGAACATTGCTGGCCACCAAAGATTGTCAAAGGCGCCAGCATTATCTACAGATATTATTATAGTGTACCTTTCTCCATTTTCTTTGGTTCCTTCTGTGATGGCTAGTAATCTATTAATTGCCTCTGTAGTTCTCTTATTTTTCCTGAAACCGTATTGCAACTGGCAATTACTTTGGTCTCCTCTGTTATATTTTATTCTGTTTACGAGTATTTTCTAGATTTTGCCCAGAATATCCAAGAGGCAAACAGGTCTATATGATTTTGGTGTGTTCATCAAACCTAGCTTGTGCTTTTGCAATATTATTAGGTTACGGTTTTTCCAATTTTTTGGGAAAAATACACAGCTGTAAGCATTTATTATATAGTCTTGTTAGATATGGCGTCCATAACTGTTGATTTTGTATAAATAGTTTAGTTTTAAGACCATCCGGGCCAGGTGCCTTATTATTTTTAAGATCCTTAATTATTGTTTCTATTTCTATATTTGAAATAAATATTTCTTGTAGATTATCTGGTTCTGCTGGGTGAAAGCTTTGCTGGTTTAGTTTCTTTTCGTAACTATTTTAAGGGCATTCCCCAAGGTTTACACTCAATTTTTCTGTAACAAACCTCAACCAAGCTTTTCTTCTTCTCGTCTTGGATTGTATTTATGTATTCGTTTTTAATTTGTAAATACTGAAAAAAATCTAACTTCTTTTAGGTTTGGATTGTTTGTCCTTTAATATTGTCTTCTCTTTGCTTTCATTATTTCTTCAGTACCTGAAGATTAATGTTTCAGAAGAAATTACTATTTTTTTGGTTTCTGTTTATTTTTATGGTTTTTTTTTTTTTTTTTTTTTTTTTACCGCATCCATTGCACCTTTCTCTATATCTTTTATTATATTATTAAGCTCGATTTCATTTGTACATTCTATGTTTGGTAATTTAATTGACTTGTTAAAAATTTCCCAGTTGAACCATTTTACATTTTATGGTAGATTGTAATCATAATCCATTGTATCTTCCTTAACAGTATGTTCTATATCAAATCTGATTACCGGATGATTCCTTGTCGATTACTTTCCAGTTTGATGTAACATCTAGAGTTCTTCGAACTACTCTTAAAGAATCCATCACACACACTGCCAACGATGTGGAAGGCACCAAATACCCGTAGCCTCACTATGAGCTAACCTTTTGCTTTCACGGCGCACTACTGTTGCAATGTCTCAACATGTTCAAAAGCGTGCTCTACGCAATGACTCATTCAGTTTTGGTATGAGGTCGAAATCATAAGGTGATAATGGTGGTGGAGTCTCGAGTTTTTCCCATTCCCATCGTGCAAAATTATTCTGTACACACGCTGCTGTATGAGCTGTAGCGTTGTCATAAAGGATGAGTGTCTTGTGTAGACGTTCAGGGCTTTTCTCCCGAATAGCCCGATGTAGGTGTCGTCGCATAAAAGTGCGGGAGTAGTACAGTGCGTTCACAGTTTGTCTATGCTGGAAGAAATGGTGAAAAGTCATCCCTCTAATATCATACGCTACGATGGCCATTAACTTTGCAAGAGGATTGCAGTGGAATTTTTGTCTGCGTGGTGAGTTTGGATGACACTATTCCGTTCCGCTTAAAGGAAAGGAAAGGAAAAAAGAAAAGAAAAGAAAAGAAAACCCTGCGCTAACCCTTGTAGAAATAATAGTACCATAAAATCAATAGATATGCCTTTATTTAATTCAAAGAATTACAAACAGTTTTCAGAAAGCATAGTTTTAACACAGCATCAGTGCCCTGAAAGAACATTCATTCAGAAAAACTTAATAGGTTGTAAAAAATTCTTTACTAATCTGGATGAAACCTCATCTGTCTATGAAATCGTAGCACACACATTAGAGTGCTGGGTGTCTATTGGTCACGAAAGTCACGAATGTCACGAAAAAGTCACGAAATCAGAAAACGGTCATGAAAGTCAAGAAAAAGTCACGAAATTTAGCTTTTGGGTCACGATTTTTATAACTGTACAAATGTAAGTAGAGATTGGAAAATCTTTTTCTATAAAACGTCAAAATTCACCGCCAAAATTGCCTATGGTCGACTTTAGACGCTACAAAATCGCAAGCAAAGCACGTTTCTATCGCATGAATGAAAATTCGGCCTAATTCGCACCCAAATTCGCTCTTGAGAATGCTACGAAATTTTGTGATTCAGTAAAGAAAAGGTCACGAAAAAGTCACGAAATTTCATTTTGAAATTTTAGTAGAGACCCTGGAGTAAAATATTCATGTTATCAAATACAATATCACAATATTGGGCCTTCCAGAAAACCTCAAATATACAAACTATAACATCGATAACGTCAAATTGCTCAAAAAATCTTCATTAATCATAGAATGACAAGCATAGGAGACTTTTTATTAATATTTTTATCTGAGGGAATAAAAATTAAATTTAGACATGGGCACTTTGGACAAAAGCTGGAGTAACATTGATACTTTCACGTAGATCAACAACAACAAAGATTTGAAATAGGTATTTTGTGGAGCGTCAAGATTTTTTTTTTTTTTATTATTATTATTTGTAAGTTTAAATATTAAATTCTACATCCTATCCCCTCCAGGGACTTAGTATTGAATACTGACAGCTGTCAGCAAAAATTCGATGTTAATGTCAATTATAATAATTTGTAGGAGCAATGTGGGTACATTTTCATTTGGTTACATAGGCTGGACAACTTTTTGTCAAACATATTCTTACCCTTTCTGATTGTTAACGCTCCAGTATCAAATGGCTCAAGATATGTATGTGGAACTTTGATAATAAACAAATGTATAAATACATCTTAAATTATTTTGTTTTGGTAAATTACCAATGTGTGAAACGGTGTAGATTTCTATATAAAATAATAGTCTAAAATTGTCTGGCTAATTGATGTCCGAGGTAAAAATAATTATATTGATAGCCTATCTGGTAGGTCAGTGATAGATGAGTTAGATTTTCTTCGTCAGTCGATTGACCAATTATTCTGCTTTTTTACACTCTTATACATACACAATGGTAAATAAATAATCTGAAATTCGCTTATTTTTAGCAGCGGTTTAATGTTGGTAACTTGTTATTGTGCTTTTATCTAGCTGAGTGTTACTGTGTCTCTTTTATAGGAAGACTGCTAATACGAGAAGGCTATTTAGAAGAACAAAGCTGTAACTTTTTGTATAATGGTTATCGCCAAAATTCTTTCCCTGGAGTGACAGTAGCAGTGTCAAGAGAAGGAGAAAATTTCTTAAAACAGTAAGTAAAGGTTGAAACGTACATAAGCTTCCACGACTCCACCGTTTAGGAAACTTTTTTGCACTCATCCTCATAAGATATATATATATAATATGTATGTTTGTGCTTCTTTGGCATAACGTTTGTTCTCGTAATGTTTTACTCCAATGTATTGCAATAGTTTGTTTTAATTGATATTTAGATGCCCAAGTTTGCTTTTTAGGAAACGTTAACTTCTATTTGCTAATCCTTGTTTCCCTCTGAATTATTGTATTGCAATTAATTAAGCTTAAGATTCATAGATTAAAAATTGTGCTATATGAAGGGAACATAATGGATAAGTTAGCTTTTCTACGAAGAATTTATGTTGATCCATGACCCTTCAGTTTATAGCAGGCAATATAATGCTTCTTAAGTTTCTGTTTCCGTTCCACCAGTTCTTCTATCATTACTCACCTCTAGAAACTGCTTGTCTCCTTTAGCCGGTAGGACAGTAATGTTTATTCGAAACAAAGAAGAATACAAGGTAACTTGGCATTAACAATGAAAAAAAAAATTACTTTTTAAAGGTATGCCGTAGAATTTTATATTGCATAGTGTGCCAAAAACTGAAAAAAAAAAAAAAAGAAAGAAAGAAAAAGCACTGCTGTAAAACATAATCAGAGGATGTTAAGTTAATTCCATTTTATTTCGGTTTTGCCTTACGGGTAATCGTCATGCATACGTGACATATAGAGGAAGAAATGTAGAAAGAAGGATAAAAACTTCCTTTGTTCATGGGTGGTGTTATATAAAACGAAATTATCATGTAGTCAGTTTCGCCATTATATATATGAAATGAATGAAATGAAAATGTCTTTATTGAAGCGGGCGAGGTTCAGCCATGGCTGCTCTACCACCTAACCCTTGTCAAAAGTATATATATAACTAGTAATAAAATATGAGGAAATTATTATTTATTGAGCGTGTTGAACACCTTACAATATTTCAAATTACTCATCTAGTATAAAAAAAAAAATAAAAAAAAGTAATAATGCTAATAATAACATAAATGAAAAGTAGAAAACCGGGTCATTACATCGATTGCAGCAAAATAGAAACTACGTAACTGCACGATGAAAGAAAACTTTAGCACAAACCATCTTAACGCAGCGTACATCTGGCTAAGGGAACTTGTAAATAAAAGTTACTATTTATATCCAAGATTTTGGTTCCTTCTCATTACTTATTTTAACTGTATTGAAGATCCATAATTCGTCCATTTTCTCTTGAAAATCTTATTACAGTAAAATCTATCTTTAGCGGAATCGAAATGTCCATTAAAGATATTCTTCCAGTTAACGAAAGTAGACCTATGAAAAAAAAAAATAAAATAAAATAATAAAAAACATCCATGTAATGAGCATCATCATCATCATAGGTAATCTGCCATTATTGGCAGGTCACTTGCCGCAACAGAGTAGCATCCATGCTCCACTGTCTTCAGCTAGCTTCTTCTCTTCACATATGATTTTTGTTTTGATACCATCCATCAATTGTAACCTCCTTCGTCTCCCCCTCTCTTTCCTGCCATCATACTTTCTAGCACGCCACTAATGATACAGTTCTTTCTTATCATGCAACAAGCGCCATATCATCTGCAAACCGTGCACATCTAATCATTCTCCCTCCTACCGAAATGCCGTTTCCATTACGTAGGCTCTTTTCTACTATCTCTTTTAGATAGTTATTAAATATGTTGGCAAGAGACAGACTCTTCCAATTACACTATCCTCTACAATTTTCTCCCCTATTCTAACAGTACGTTCATATATAAGTTTCTTGCAAGTCTCCGATCTTTCCATTCTAACCCAACCTTCTTTAGAACTCCCAATAATTATTCCCAATTTACAATAATAATAATAATAATAATAATAATAATAATAATAATAATAATAATAATAATAATAATAATAATAAAGTCTTTTTCTAGATCAATAAATACAACATTCACCTCTCTCCCTTTTTCTACAAACCTTTCACTGATTACCCTTAATAATCCAATAGCATCTCTTGTAACCTTGCCTCGCCTGAACCCGAACTATTGTTTTTCAACTTTTTCATTTGTTCTTCCATACAACCTTTTGTGTAGTATTCGAAGTTTTTTGCTGCATGCGATATGAGACTAATAGTTCTATACTTCACATCTCTCTTTGGTTTCGATTTCTTAGCCATCGGTATCATGATTATCTGCAGGAAATCTTTTGGCCACTTTCCTGTTCCATATATTACATTTCTGAGTCGGAACAATTTTTGTTTTGCCCTTGTCTCCCATATATTATCTATCCCGCTTGCCTTTCCGTCCCTAATCTGATATAGCTTTCTCAAATTCATCCCGAAGAATACTAAACCCTTTATCATCCTCGTGATTTCAGTTTCTACTTCAGCATCTAGGCCACACGGTCTATCCGTACTCTTATACAAGTTCTCAACATATTCTTTCAATATTGTTAAGATTCCACTTTTCCCGCTGACTACCTTCCCATTTTTATTTTCCAGTGCCATTATAATACCCCCCTGTTTCCTCCGAAGTTCCTTAGATTTCACTTTATTATACATTTCTTCATATTTCTCAATTCTTTCTAATTCTTTTATGTCCTTGCACTTTCTTTTGTAAAACTCTTCCCTTGCTCTTTCTATTCCTTATTTCCACATCATGTTGACTGTCCTTTCATTGCCTAAGTAAAACATTCTATATCCTTCACTGCTGAACACCTTTTCATCTAACTACACAAACTCCTACCAAGTCTAAATTATTTTGTTTCATTTCTTCTTTGACTTTCTAACTTCCCTCCCAGTAAAATGCTTCGTACGTCCCAATCCTAAACCTTTAACTCTTGCTTATCTTCCCCACATTGTTACTCTCCCGTCCAATAGTCCTTCCCAAGACATTCCCTCCCCGGATATCCGATTGCGAGGATATTTTACCTCCTGAACTATATTTTGACCGGCTAAAGACTTCTAAAATGTAATTGCGCTACTGAATTTTTCTAAGTCCTTTTACATTGTCAATTTGGCAACAACGCATTCGAAATAATAGGAAGGGAAGTCATGAAGAAAAAATGAGACTTCCGAACACAACTCACAGTTCACTGTTTGAAATACGTAGCTTCTCTTTTGTTACTTATTGCATTCGTTCTTTTAAAATGAAGTAGTACTTTGACAAATGCAGAAAACTTTGTTGTAAGTAAAACGCACAGCTTTTTGACCATAAATATCATTAAAAGAAACAAAGAGGGTTGTTGTGGAATTCAATTCATTATCTATCTGTACAACTGAAGGAAAGCTTTGCAGTTCTTTCAACAGCTACGCAGTTTGTTTCCTTTTGTGGGGATTCAACACTTTTGAACCTGGTTCGAATCCCACTCGGTGGTTTATTTATATTTCGTAACTTCACAGTTATTCTTGCCTTACAGTTCTATAGTATATATATATATATATATATATATATATATATTACACGAGGGTGATTGACAACTTTCGAACCTATCCAAAAATCGCACAGGGGTAAAGTCGTATCAAAGTCGCACAGGGGTAAAACTGCTATATTCCAGTGTGATTCCTCCTTAGTGTAAATTTCTTCTTACATTGATCCACAAAATATTCGGAAATCTGAAAATAAATCCGGAATTTTAGTGTTCAGGAAATCACAATCAGCCATAATAATTCCCTCAACACTACTAGAATGTAGTTATTATTATTATTATTATTATTATTATTATTATTATTATTATTATTATT